>NW_027116808.1:4286645-4889968 GCF_024137725.1 Prorops nasuta
TGTTCTGTTTTATTTTACAGAATAAAAAATTATTCCGATAAATCTATTTCTTTAGGTGCTTGGTGAACCTATATTCATTCGTATAATGAATCGCTTTCGAGTGAAACGACTAAATTTATCCGAAGAATCGATAAGAATTTTATCTATAAAACAATGCAACGTTCTACTTTTTTTTCAGATTCTGTCTACGTCTTAAAAAATCCTGCTTAGATACTTCACAAACCTAACTCTTTCATACATTAAATTTCTTTCGAACGAAACGACTAAATTGATCCAAAGATTCGATGAGAAATTTCTCCATAAAATAAGCAGTAGTCTTTGGTACTCTTTATTTTCCGCAGACTAAAAAATCCTTCAGATAAATCTCCCTACTTAGATACTTTGCATTATATAGTCCCAATGAGAAAAAGAGAGAGATCAGAGGGTAAGATTTTCTTTGGTTTCAGGTTTTCGACGGAAGAAGAGCTAGGTGGGAGGAACGTTTGATGCGCTTACGTTGCGACGCAGGAATCAATAGGACAGTCGTGTTTCGTTGCGAGCCATGGTGCCGCCACTGGACTCGCGGTCAGACTCGTCAACGGAGAACATTAGCATCTCGCCTCGCTCCGGCTGATCCGTCATGGCGGACAGCGAATTCGAGGAGTTTCGCTATCACTTCGAACGACTCCCCCAACATCTGAAGGCACCATTGACAAATTACACGTGAGTCTCAAAAAGCAGCCCTGCCCCGCCCCATCCGCTGAAATAATCCAAGTCAATTCTTTCAGGCTAGTCCATGACGTCACAATAGACTCGCCAACGTCGTCCCAGGAGGATAGCGATGAAAAATGTTGCAATGGGATGGTTGGTGACTCGGGGGAGGAGGAAGAGGACGACGACGATGATGACGATGACGATCGCAAGCCAATCGTCATTGTTGACAGTGATTTTAGGTCAGTGACATGTTGTATCTTGAAGGGTAGAGCTTGCAGCTGCAGAACACTAACAAGTGACTTGTTGCGAGTAGCAGGGTAGGTGGCAAGAGCACTGCAGCAAAGCCTGATGCAGTTTGCGCAAACTTGAGGAGGCCTCACCGAAGACTCGGCGAAGTAACAAAAAATAGCAAATCCAAGGAAAAACAGCAGACGTCGACATCGCTCGCTGACGAACTAAATGCCGCGACTGGCTCCAGCTCCACTTGGCCCCATTTGGCCCTATGGAAATGCCACTCGAGGATTCGCCACGAGGACAGCTCACCTGACAGCGAGAGGATGGCCACGGACAGTGGTCATTCCACTGCGCACTCGCCTGAAAATGGACCTAAGAGTGTGTCCCCGGTACCGAATCACCGAAACATGGATTCGGTTTCACCGGGTAGCTCTCCAGGTAGCTATATGTTCTCTTAAATAATGTATGCATGTATCTCTATGTATGAGGTACTGTACTGCTTCTTTTCAGGTAGCGCTGGACTTCCATTTACTCAGTTAGAATTATTAGAGGCTACGCATCGTGGCTTGCATAAATTCATTCCGCGGCATCACGACGAGATTGATCTGGAAATAGGGGATCCTATTTATGTTCAAAAAGAGGCTGATGATTTATGGTGCGAAGGTAAAGAGTTTTTTTTTCCTATGGCTCTTGTAAGGTTTCATGGATATCTTCGTGGTGGAGATACATAGTTTGTATATGTTTCGTTAGGTGTAAACTTGAGGACGGGTAGGCAGGGTATTTTTCCATCAGCTTACGCGGTGGACATGGATTACAGTGATTTTGACCCCAGCGCGCCTAAAGTCAAACGAGAAAGATACCTGTTGGGCTACTTGGGCTCTGTGGAGACCCTGGCCCACAAAGGAACGGGCGTCGTGTGCCAGGCGATACGAAGGATCGTTGGCAACAACTCACGGGAGCCTCCGCCTTCGCAAACCTGCATCCTCGAAGTCTCCGATCAGGGACTTCGAATGGTCGACCGGAGTAAAGCATCGAGGGTACTTTTTATTCTCTCTTGCGCCCCGTTTACTTAAATTATCTCTGGAAACCTCGCTCCAGTAACTGTATTTATAATGGATTTTTTAGAACTCGAAGGCGCCGTGCCATGATTATTTCTATTCGCTGAAAAATGTCTCCTTCTGCGCGTTTCATCCACGGGATCATCGTTACCTCGGCTTCATCACGAAACATCCAATATTACAAAGGTTCGCCTGCCACGTGTTCATAGGCCAAGAATCCACCAGACCTGTGGCTGAAGCAGTCGGGTAATGCATACCTGTAAAACTCTTATTGTTGTTCTTCGAGTAAAGAATCTGCTTTGTTTTAGGCGAGCCTTCCACCGATTCTACACCAAATTTATCGAGACTGCTTTCCCTATCGAAGAAATCTACATTGAGTAAATTGTAATCCCTTGTTAGTGCGTAGAACCTACAGCATCACGAAGATAAAACATGCCCCCCCCCCCCTTCTGTAAATAATTGCCTGCCCTCAGTTGTAGATAAATAATAAACGCGAATGAATCACCTATTATAATAATAATGATAATATATAAATCACGATCATTCAAGCATATTGTTCAGCGTATTCTTCTTCGTTGTGCTACGAGGAAAACGCGCTGCATTCCTCATTTCCTTTATTGAGTATCAAGAGCCATGACAAAAACGTAGTAGGAAGCAATGTATAGATTACGTAATACCTTTCTTCTGGCATTTCGTGCCTTTTACTGAAATTTACGCGGATACCATATGCCTTCACTTATCTGCATAACAAACGAAATGTTTCATTTAAAGCGCTAAAGGCTCGATCTTATTAAGTTTGTACAAACTTTGAGGATACGATGGAGAAGAAGTGATCAAAGCAATAGAAATGATTATTTTTCTAATGTTGTGTGTACATATATGATCCTCAATTATTATTCTTCTTAAACTTGTTACATTAAAAAATCCTCGCTAATTTAAACGTCTAATAATGATGTGTATATATAATTTGTACAATTGTTTTTTTGTAAAAGTAAAGAGAGAAACATGGTTTCAGAAATTTCATCCACTGAATCCTCTCTTTGAAGCTGCCAGTAATATTTACAATATTATAAAGTGAATCTTTATTTCAATGTTGCATTGGTATCCGCGCCTCACTTTCTAAAGTTTTCACCTCTAAAGTTTCGCGACTTAAAAACAATATTCTTTTATTTTCTCCTCTGTCAGCGATTAATATAATTTTGTTAACTACTATTGCAAATAGAGATTGCACTTTGATGCAAGAGCATCTAATATGCTCGGTTGCGTATCAAACTGACCTTGAACAATGTCGTAAATGAGTAATATGACCAAAAATTTAAGGTTTCTCCTTTGTTACACATATATAATTTTAATAAGAAGATTGTTCCAGTCTTTGAGAAAAGTTTTGCCAACTAAAGACTATTGAATCAATTGTTATAACGCTACGAATAAATAATATCTAAGCGCTTGTCGTTCCTTTCTTCAATCTCTTTTCTCGAAAGCTCAGTTTTCTATAATTGTCGCACTAAGACAATAATGATCAATTGGCAACCAAACGAAGGTTTACACTACGTTCGAAATCGCAAGATACATCGACAAATTTTAATATCACAAGGACAAGTGAATAATAGTTCCAAGCGAGGCTTTTACTCACAGCGAACGCAGAGGGTTACAGCTTGCATACTTTGTACTATTACTAGATCGAGGATTTGAGGAAATACCCGCATAATCCTACTGAGATCTCGCTGCTGAATCTGGATGGTATGCAGCCTGCTACATGACCACCACACAATTGCTGTGCGCTGCGAGTGACTCGCTTAAATGCGCTTAATTTTCTATGCCTAGAAGAAAACTTGAAATATCAAAATCAAATACGTATATAATATATGTATGTACAGAGACAGAAACATGAATGTGTTCGAATAAAATAAATTCTTATAAAAAAATGAGAAACAAACAATTTAAAAATAAAAAATAAAAACGTAAGAAAGATATATATGAACGAAAAATGAAATGTATTTAGGGCTTTCTAGATATTTTTTCTGTTATTAGGAAAGTATTAGCATAGTAAAAATAGTAGTTTCATCTATGTTACAAACTCTCTCGTGTATTCGTCAGCTGCGATTTTACTTAGTAAAGGAATAAAATCATATAATTTCATATTCCGTTCGTATATATTATAATTATTTTAATGACATAGACACATGCTCCTTGCAAGATTTTATGGCTGATTATTGCAGTTTTTATTCATCAAAACTCAATGTCGCTAAGAAAATTACTCTTTCACCTTTGGCTCCCGAGTTATTAAAATACCAGAAGTACCCATAAAAATGACCATTTACTCATGATATTAAATTTCTCAACATCCTCATGCGACAGCCTGTTTCGACCAACAGAATTGGATGTAGCAGACGAAAATGCACGAAAAATTTATATTCGCATTATACCAATGTCAGAAACTTTGCCTTTGTCGATCGGTGTTATTTATTATATTGAGTTTTCATTATTGTAATATTTTTTTGTATGCATAGACAGTAGAAATGGGCAGTGTGTTCAGATAGTTCCCCAGTTAGCATAATCAATTCTTTAGGACGGTTATGGGGATTCATTTCGTGACAGTGTAAAAAAGAATTCTAAGACATTTTGTGTTTCAGAGAGAACTAGTTATTACTGTCAAAAAATGAAACTCAAGTGAAAAACTGATCATTTTTAGATACTTTCCGGTTCGAATATCTCAAGAACCAAAGGTGACAGGTTAATTTTATTTACATCTTTGAATTCCGTAGTATGAGAACTATGGAAATCAATCATAACAGCACGACAGAACAATGTATCCATATCCTTAAAATCATTGTAATCAGACGGTCTGAATAGAGGATTTTCTCAGCCTTTGCTCAATATCTTGCTATGAATGACAAACAAAATTATATAACGACGATCTTTACATTGATTGAAACAAAGCACTTTCATTAAAAACAGTGACGTTGCCAACAACGTAGTTGGAAACTTGCCGCGAATATACATTATTTACTTAACTTATACGAGCTACACTATCATTTCAAAAGTCACAGATAGACGCACAATACCGGCATGAGGATGCATGAACTATGGAAATTATGATGAATGTATACAAGATTTAAATATAATTTTATGTAATTCTCTTACGTAAATTAATACGTACTATTTTGCGTCATTAGACCTTAACTTTGCATTACTTCAATGAATACTAGTTTATTCTTCTAGCTTATAATTTATTCATCTCACCACTCATCAATTGCATACGCTGCTAAAACAATTTATTTCCAGGTTCACGCTAATCCACATGTCACCGCCGACAAAACTATACTTTAATACAGTTCGTCTTGCGTATACGTTAAACATATTATATACAGAGTCATTCATCTTAATCCAAATAGGAAAATATCTTGAAAAATATTGAAATTTTATAAAAAAAAAAAACTTTCTCACTTCCAAGGGAACATAAATTGGTATCGCTGATAATCACTGACTGTGAAGCACTGAAACCACCCTATTTTTCCATGGAAGTCAAGTAACTTTTGTTGTAATAATTTCTCTTTTATATATATATGTATATATATATATTTCGAGATATTTGTCTGGATAGATTAAACTGAATCACCCTGTGTGTGTATACTATATTATATATAGTATATTTATTTATTCACTCGGTTTTGCACTCATTAGGCAATACTTATCTAATATATACTTAATGCGTATTTTCACAGTTATTATTTTACGTGGATAACTTAAACATTATCGATAGTCCTTATTGATATATACATAATTGCGCTTAACAAGCGAGGTATCATAATATTGAATGGATTACAATGACCAGTAGAATTTTAAAATTTATAGCCATAATAGTTTAAGTAATCTTGAAATATTTAATAAAAATAATAATATATATATGGCAAAACGATAAAAAGCATTTACACGCATCAATGCCAAAGAATAAAATTTTATAATATTAATGATCATGTAAACGCGAGTCTTCTCGTCAATCAACATATAAATAAATTACAAATAAATTTTTGACATTTATTACAGCAATACTAGATAGTCAGAAAGTTAAGATTGTTTAACAAAGCTGGTTCTGTTATCTGTATCCATCCGATAGATGTACGTACCTTGCCTATCCATGCTGCGGAGGTAGTTTGTACATATCTCAGTTGAGGTCGGATGAGCAAAGTGAACGTGAACGAGCTGTATTTACAGGATTACTATATTAAACTTTGAAAATTATCAACTGCATAACGCTTAAACGCTCTAAAAAGATAAATTTAACGAGCGGACATTAGTTCTAAATTTAAACTGCTGCTCGATTCGCAGATTTTTATAGTCAGTGGATATACAAAAAACTGTGTTTAATTTTACATCAAAATGATCTAAATAGACACGTAGTTTAATATCTACAATATCTATGGTAAAACACAAACAAGTCTTTCAACCACTTTCTACTTCCTGCATTTTTTTTCCTGAATGCATTGATTTTTAACCAATTATGCAAAAGTTACGCAAGACTTTTCACTACAGAAATACACCATCAACTCAATAGCTGCAGCAATTGGTACTCTGGACCGTTTCCAAGTCTTTATCACCGGTATCTCGGTAGTGAGTAAGATTAATTTGAGTAATCCATAAGAAACCGGATTTTCGTCAAATTATTAATTTGTTTCACAGTTTTTTTATCGTCTGAGCATCAATTCGTCCAACATACCATTTTTACTATTCTCCTTCTAGCATTTCAAATTTTCTATTCTCTTATACCGGTTTTTAGCTAACAGTCAATTGAAAGATACAATAATCCAATGGATTTACAAATATTTTAATGTACATTGCACGTGTATGCCGACCTTTTTGTAGACCTTGAGGCTTATTTTCTTCGGTAAGCTCATAGAGCAGTTCACCTAAAAACACTTTGGTACATAGGAGTCAACAATGTTTCATAAAAACTTTTATACTCCAATATTGTGCTTTGCATTTATCTGCATATTATTTTTGTGTTCTTGCTGTAAGGTTTTCAGCAATTTTTTGTGAATCTTATGTTCCGCCTGCAACATGTATCTTTTTAATTATCAATTCTCTTAATTTATTCCTATGGTTAGAAAATTTTTTGCAAATTAGTTTTACCTGGATTTGGGTGAAGTTTTCTCTCTGTGCTTGTAAAGCAGGATTTTCCAAATCACGTGCTAATACATTGAATTGCGATTCCCGTAGAGCCGAACTGTTTTCCAATTCAAAGTGAGTCCTCATTATTTCCTCGTCGATCGCCTAACATGAATGATCAAAAAGCAACATATGCAATTGAAGATAAATATTTCGCACGTGTAAAAAAAAAGCGACACATCATCGTTACTCACATTAGTACTTTCGAGATGCCTTTCATCATTTTCAAGCGTCTCTAAAAAATGGAAATAAATTATTAGAAAATTAAAGAGCGCACTCTTACCTTACGTTATGCTTAAAATCCGATCCAATACGTACTATCAAAACTGGAGGAGCGTAGATTATCCAATATCTTCATCATGAGATCTGCGGAAAGAGAGAAAAAGATCTATATTAGAACGCGTTCCAACTCCACTTAAAGTCAATGGGAAATTTTATAAGATGGATAAAAAGATCGAAGCAATGACTCGTTTTCTATTGCATCTTCTATGGAAAATTAATTAAATCTACTAATGTGACTAGCTGAATAAGCAATAAAGAAAAGGTGGCATTTTACTTTCTTTTGGACGAGAAGACGGTTTGAACGGTTGTACCTGGATTTTGGTCCAGATCTGAGCTTAGCAAAGTGCCATCCTTAAGGTTCTGAATACCGGCGAATTGGTCATTGAGCGATTTCGATCCGATTAACGGAGTAGGTATATTGAGCTGTTGGTAATCAACATTGGCATCGTGTAAGCTTGTTGAAGGTAATTCGGAGATGATCGAAGAGGTTTGCGCACGAATTTCCTCGAATGGATTGTAATTGACTGGGGCTTCGATAAGCTCGTCTTCACTGACAAAAGTCCTGCTGAAACCGGGGAATCCTCCTGAACTTCTTCCAGCCTGCTGTTGACTTGCTCCACTATAAGACATCTCACTTGGCCTCCTCTTATTCGACGACGCGTACACTTCATCATCCATGCACATCCTTTTCAAAGGGAATTGGTGACGCGCACTGGAATCCGAAGGAAAGGCAAGGCCATTCTTTAATCTGGAGCCAGTCCTCTCAAATTTAACTTTGCAGGTTTCAATTTCCGGAGAAAAATCATTAATCAAGCTAGTGCTTTGCCCGAAAGTCTCGTTAACCATCATATCACGATTAATGGTAGCAGCCGATTCATAGGAGTCCATGCTGTTGTCGCTGATGATACTTTTCGCTTCTTGAGGCAAGTCTTGGTCCTGTCTGATTTCGTATGGAGAAGCATGACAAATCTGTTCAAATTCAGCATTTCTGGACTCTCTCTCTTGCATTCTCATCCTTACCACGGTTGGCTTGCCAGAGGAAGGTTGAGTTTCGATAGCAGGGCCCATTAACGATGACTCCGTCGGTGCCCTTCTACTCATTTTAACACTAGGGCTCGTTGGTTCACGTTTAACGGTGGAATTACTGTCTTCTACAACTAGATACTGATTAACATTCTTAACGTCTAATTGGCTAGATTGCGCAGTCACCGGCGGTTGTTCCTTCGATGCTATTGTATCGTGTTTAACGGCGTTATTCGGACTTGCTGGCTCGTGCTTAACAGAGGAATCGTTCCCGTCCACAACGAGATACTGATTGATATTCTTAATGCCTAATTGGGTAGCTTGCGCAGCCGCCGATGGCAAGCGCTGGGAATAAATAGCTGCTTTCGCATATTGCGCATCTGGCAAAGGAGAGGAAAGACTGTCCTTAGAAATTGTAGGTGACGGCAAGTCGCCTATCAGATGAGTTATTAAATCCTCTATCTGTGCTGGGTCCTCGACGTTGGCGCCTTTGGAGCCAGATGCCTGCGAGTCCATACTGAGATCATAAGCGTCGTCGTCCTGCTCGTCATCCTCGATCATGGGCATCGAAGAATTCGTTATTGTAGCGGAAAATCTTTCCTTCATTTCCTTCATGAGCTTAGTGCCTTCCTCCGAAGATACCAGCATATTGACGCAAACGAACGACACAACCGTTTTCGTGGTCTTGTCGAATTCCAAATAGCCGTGGGTACGTAAGAAAATGTATTCCCCGTTTTTCGAGCGGAGCCTGTAGCACGAAGAGCCGAAACTTTCGCCTCGAACGTACACTAAAATGAAAAGACATATAATGAATAAAAACATATTCCCAACGATTATTTTATACTCTATCCCTGCTTACTCTGTCGAAGCTCGATCGCAGTCCATTTACAATCCTTGGCATGCATGAATTGAAAAGCGTTTCGTCCCGATACTTCCTCAGACAGATAGCCCGCTACCACTGAGATTCTGTGATCGCAGTATATGATGCGACCGTCGAGCAAGTGCCTCGTAACATACTCGTTTCTGTTAGCTTCCACCAAGGAAAGTTCTGTGAAGGTTCGCTTCTTCAGCAGCCTCGCCACGCCCACGAAAATGATATCGTTACTGGTTGTACTGTTTTCTGTGATAAAACATGATATATTTTATTACCTCCCTACGTCATTTATAAATTTAAATGTGCGCAGCTCGAGTACAAGTATCTACGATAATCACCTCGTTGTCTTCGATTACCATTAGCTTCATTTTTTTTCAAGGCCTCGGCAAGCCTGAGTACACCCGAAAGATGAATACACTCGTACTGTGGGTGTTCGCGCCTCGAAACAGCACGCTGTGACATTTGTATCTTGAAGGATCGTCGTTTTTCCTGGAAGGAAGGCCTCCTCTCACTCCTGCTCGGTATCGTGTCATCCGACGAGTTGGAATTGTTGTCAGCGGTTGAATCTTTGATGGCCGCCATACTTCCGGATGGCTGCATCTCGTCGGGCGTGATATTTCTCGTAAGTTCTGTATGATCATCGGGATGAACATAATCGTACAGCGATTGTCCAAGTAGATCAATCTAAAAGAATTTCAATACATATGTTAGTAAAAGTTGGTGTGTTTTTGAAGGAAAATGAATATCTTCTTAAAGAAACTATTTTTATCCCTAGGACGAATGAATAATTCTAGTTTTGCATCTAGGAAGAATAAAGCGAGGAATAGAAAAGAGAGTATATGTATATGAGAGAAAGAGAGAGAGAGAGCTCTATCGACATGCATATTGCCGTGGCGACGTGACTAATTTTCGCAACGGGACGCTTATTCTTCATAACAATGCAAGGTTGATTGCGAAAGTCTTCTTGAAAAACGGGAAGAGTCCACGCAAACAAGCCTCACCCACCAGTGTCCCCTCGTTAATATCGTATCCTGCGATACTCCACAAGACCGAGGACTCTTGCAAAAGGGATGGACAGAGAGGCCTCGTCTGGTCATTAGAGAGTCTCTCTTTTTTCTCCCTCCCCTCTCTTAATTTCCGAAAAAGACCACGGTGTTCTCTATTAATAATATAGCAGCAGCGCGTATGAAAGAGAGAGAGAGAGAGAGAGAACAGAGATCCGGCATGGTTGTCATGGCAATAGCATGTTTGCACTGCACTGCACGCATTTTCACTCGATCAATAATGCTTAACCCCTCGTATATGTAATAATACGTATACACGACAGGTTTCCATGCAACTGCACACTCCGACGGAAATTGCAGCTACCATTCTGCACAAGTTTTCCACAGCTAATCAGAGATCAGCACATCGGTGAAAAATTAGTCGAACAAGTAAATCGTAGCAGGGATTACCGGGGCATGACCCAGATGTTGCTCGACCTGTCGACTGATGTAGACAATTTTTCCAGTGCTGGTCATTACGATGAAGAAACCACCATTACCGATGAAAGTCTGCGAAAAATAGAAACTCGTTAAAATAAGAAAAAAACCCTGAGGAAGGGGGAGGGGGATGGAAGTATTGGATTATAAAAATACTCACATCGCTGAAGTATTGCTCCAAATCAAAGTCGTTGAATTGCGATTGAGGTACACCAGGACCTAGAGCTGTAACGCAATAACGATTGTCTATAATCAAGCTATACCATGCAAAGCTATTATATAGCAGAATTGATCGTATCTATTCCATACTGTATTGTATCCTGAGATAAGCTGCCGCAAGCCTGAGGATTGAAATTTTGTCCATCCGGCGTGGATTAGCTGCAACTGCTGGCACTAGTGTCGCTATCGTCGAGATATTAGCGTTGAGATTATCTCGACGTTGCTTTTCAGCCAAGTTACGCGATGCTCGAAGGTTGCTGAAACAATAAATCAACGGATGAGTTTTCCCCAAGATTTTGCATCGCGTTGAAATTGCTCGACTCGTTTAGAAGCGAATATTTGATTTTATTTCAGTGATTATCTCAAGGATAACGCGCCCAAGGTCACTCTTCGCAGCCTCTCCGGTCTCCGTCGTTGCGCTCCATGACACGCAAGGCGAAAAGCTACCTTAGCTATCGAACGACGATGACGAAGAACGACGGTGACGACCTTGCTCGGTTATCTCTCGATAACAGCACCAAGATTTTAATGCTTTGGAGGGAAAGGCGAGATGGTTGAATTTGTTACGTCGAAGGAGGATCTCTTTGTACATTTCAGTTCTCTAATCTAGATTGTTTTCTTAAATCTTTTTAAGACGGTCAGAGTAGGCTCTTCGATAAGATTAATTATTTTATATAACGACTATTGTGGAATATGTGCGAAGACCGGTGGAGAAACCAGCGAGAACGTCGAAATCGTTTATCCGGCTGGTTTTATCGATTGCCCATGCACGGGCTCGCTTTATTCGAGCTTACGAGGAAAAATAGGAATTCGAGAATCCTCGTGAAAGTTGGTTCGCGCGGTAAAAGCAAAAAAATGAGACAATAAAGAGAAAGGAAGTGTTGGTTGGGGCGAGATTTCCATTTGCGGAGACGAGCTGGAAGCCTGACCATGACCACCCCTCGACAGGCTGCGTAAGGGTAGCCTAGTGGCTGAGGATAGTGGCCTTCGCCCTTCGTATCGATTCCTATCACGCCAGCCATGTAATAAATATGCTTTAATGAATTTTAACCGTTTCAATTCTGCCGAGGCTGGCTCTGTCAGCTAAATTTGACACTTTCACGTAGTCGTTCCTACCAAGTTTTGCCTTGTGCACTTTATCCATGCGAATAGCGTGCCAAGTCAATGGGAAATTGGCGATAATAGCGTGCGCATGGCCATAAGAGGCGGCACGAAGAAATTCAGTTGATTGTGAGAGGAGCGATGGTTAAAAATACATTTAACATTTTTAGTGACAATATCGCTTATGCTATAAACAGAGAAGAAAACGGTTTGCGGCGAAGGACACAAGTGCTTCCACTGTGTGGACAGCTGTTGCCGTCGAGGAACAAGAAACTATTAAAAATGTTGTCATTTTTTCATGACAGTATTTAATCAGTTGTAATCGTCATGGTGGCCTCTCCATTCTGAAGTAGCGATCTCGTTGTGGTGGTATCGTGTCACTCTCTGTATTCTCCAGCCAATTCTCTCCTCTCTCTCTCGTCTTCTATCGTGCGTGTACGCGCACGTTAGTCCATAGTACTTGCTGATTCAGGTTCGTCGTCGACGAGACAAATGTAATCATTCAAGTAATATGCATTTCGAGAGATATCAACTTTGTATTCGCATCTCTCAACAATATTGTGCGTATCAGTCAACGATAAAGAAGATAAAGCATTGCGTGTATGTATCGAATTCGTCTCTCTATCTCGCTGGAGCGCTTCTTTTGCCTGCAGTCGCACGTCCAAAGAGAGACGTACTTTACAGTCCTTTTAAATTTTTCATTACGAGTCGAGTCGGACGATCGGGATACGCTCTATAATTGATTGATCCGCGCTCGCTACGACCTTGCTCCGTTTACGTGGAATCAGAGCGCAGCAAGATGGGAAAATTCCAAGCAGTTTTCTTCGAATAATTAGCTAAAACATAAAGCAAACAAAACTCAGAATGACAGCCGAGATTGACGATTAGATTTATCTGGCAAATGTATTAAAGTTTTTTCAAATACCCTCGTGAGACTCCGTTGAGTTACGTTCGTGTTACCGTGCAATGTTGTGTGTATATATATATATATACACGTCGTTTTCGATATCAACTCATCATTTCCTGTTGCGTCCCGAAGCGTCGCGCGTCGTGCAAATATTGCGGTAGGGCGAGGGAGGGAGTTTGTGGATTGACAGGGAGATGGGTAGGGGTTAGGGGGAGGGGGGAGGAGGAGTAGGAGTAGGACGTCGAACCTGTTGCGCAAGCGACCGCTTTAAAATTAAAATTACCATTAAATTAATTTTTCCAAGTTGGCCAAGGTTAGTTTGTTAACCCACAGGAGGCTCGGGGAAAAATAGCCCGAGACTCTTGTCGCTCGCTCGCACGGTTAAAGGAAAAGACTGTCAAGGCCCCTCGCTCACATTTTATGCATTAAGAGAATGCAGTTAGAGTGTACAATAGATGCGCACGCGCCATTCTTAATCAGGAAATAAATCGAGCTCACCTCCGAAGTGGCCATAATTCTAGACTAAAAATTAGAAAGGGGACTATGCTGCCTGACGTTTTCTCCCTTTTTGCCAAGAGAAGCTACGATGTTTTTCTAGTTTTGTTTACAAAGCTCGTCGCGTGTGAGGTAACGACGAGATAGCCAGTCGGCAACGAGGAACGTAATGTCCTAGGTAGAGGACAGCGGGATCAGAAAACCGATGCGTCATCGACGTCAAATGCGACGCAATTACGATCCAATACTCTGTATGTCTACAATTAACAGCTGCGCTGCTTCGAGAAACGAGTGGATCGAGGAAGATGAGGAAGAAGGAGTAAAATTCATGTGGCACGAGTGCCTAGGCACGCTGGTCAACAGATACGAAAATATCTCCTGGCGAGAAATAAAAAGACATTTATAAAAGTCGTCCATTTTATGCTTATATTTTATCGCTGAGAATTTTACGTATTTTGGCTCGGTAGCTCCGCGCTTCTTACCTTCTTTTTACGTAGTAAGATTATTCGTTTTTATGTTATCTACTCGACCTCGACCGTTCGAGAATGCATAGTACGACGAATTGACGCCGACGAAAATAGTGCGTGATAGCATTCGACAAATATTTACCCGAGCTCGGACAAGCTACGACGACCAAGGCTGTTTGTACAAAATGCCGGAATATATCCACTCGGACTCGCGACTCGCGACTCCCTCCTCCTCTTCCTCCTCCTTCTCCTCCTTTTCACGAAATTTCATCAACGCCTCGCTCGGTGGAAAGGAGTTTCCACCCAAGAGCTCTCTGCGAATTCTGCAGATCGAAAGATGAGCGGCGTTACGCAATTTTCAGACCGCCAGTTTGTCTAGCAACTTTAACCGTACCTCGCGCGCGCTCTCGGTGTGATATATCGTGCATAAAGCGAGAAGACCGCCATCAAGGACGCCCGCTCACGGAGGAAATCGAAACGAGTCTCCGTACTCCGATAACACAGGATGCTCGGTGTTACGGGTGCGTCGATGTGTCTACTGGAAGCGTCGTAATCCTCGGGACGTTCCAAGGATGTTCCAGGAATATCAGAGCACCACTTGGCTCTACCATACAAATTAACTTTTCTTCTGTCACCACTGGCTTGTGGCGGTAGAAAAGCAAACATTTCTCTTCCTTATATATATACATATATATATATATATACATTCTCTCACGTCACACTAGTTCCTTTATTAAATTTTCCAAGCTTATGAGCTAACCTTGGAACCACAACCGGCAGTTCCATAGCAGCTTGATGGTAGTGCTGATGCTGAAGATGATGGTGATGCTGGCTATTGCGAGCATGGCCATGGTACTGATGGTGGTGAGCCCTGTCATCGGTACCAATCACCCCAGGATGAAGCGTCTGCTGCTGGGGATGTTGCGAGGGCATCCCACCGAGGTAAGTTTGTTGTTGCTGGGACCACATGTTTCCACTCGCACTAACACTGCCAAACGATAAACTTTATCATCAAGGCGCAACTACTTCCCGGGCTGGAGGATCGCCTGGTGGCTTGGACGCCTTGCTGGCATCTGCCATTCTCGCGAGCATCGTTCGTGTCAAGGTGGCACTCCATTTAAGAGCGCTGCTACCAAGCACAGAAACGATGAATCCAGGCGTTCTCCACTTTGAAAGAAGAAGAGCGCGACGCGTGGTCCAACAACAGCTGATATGCTTGGTGATTTTTCGACAGCATCGACCGAGCCCGCTAATTAATATTGTATACTGGTTTTAATAACAGCGAGTAGACCAGGCAGACGGCTTACGGCTACTGCCGGCGCCCGGCCGGCGGTGTGGTTCGGTGCTGGTGCTCGTGCGGTGGTGGTGGTGGAGGTGGAGGTGGTGGTGGTATTGCAGATTGCCGTCGAGCGAGTTACGGGTAGAGCGCAGGCCACAGACAAGGACGAGAAGAAAGCGCGCTATCCCCACTCGGGCGGACCAATCAGCAAAGCCCCCCACTCCGATCCACCTATCTCCCATCCTACGCGCACCGCGCACCTCCTCCAATCATCCCGTGGCATCTCCTTCCCCAACCACCGGCCACGGTCCGTGATAACGCTATGGCATCAAGCAGCAGCAGCGAGCGAGCACGGACGGAACGGAGGCCACACGGAGTGGTGCAGCCCGCCACAGCCGCTTCTCGCTCGAGCTGCGCGATAACATTTCGTTCCACTACGACCACCACCACCACGACTCTCTCTCTCTCTCTCTCTCTCTCTCTCTCTCTCTCTCTGCGTAAACGGACACTGACACGGACACGGTCGCGGTCGCGGCCGCGGCCGCGGGCCGAACCGCGTCCGTCCGTCCGTTAGATTCTTCTTCTTCTGCTTCTTTCTCTACTTCGCCTTACTTTTCGATCCGACGCTGGAAAGATGCAACTTCCTTGATAAAGAGTAACAACTATTGCATAACGTAGTCCAGTATGTTTTTGCTCAAGTATATCCACGATCGATGATTACGTGACTCGGTCACGTTGATAATTTCCAACTCAGATGAGATAATTCGAAAATTCCTAGTGAGAAACACACGAATTGATGAAATGACAGTGAATTATCATCGAGGAGTATAAGATGGTAGACTTACGTTAGGGGAGGTATGTATATACTATACTGTGTTTAGTCTATATTTATGTGTCTGTTTGTGTGTGTGTGTGTGTGTGTACGTAGAATTACCCATAGGAAACGGCGTTGTCGACAATGTTACGTCCGGAGCACGAGGAGGCTGGCCCAGGTTCGTCCTCTTCCAAGTCATCCTTCATTTTTCCTGCAAAACACCCAATGATTTAGTTGACGTTCATGGCACTGCCTCGGAGGGGAGGAATAGAGTAGAGAGAGACACGAGTACACACAATATCGGCACGTTGACCGTCAACGACGACGAAACTGCACGCGCGACCTCCCGTCGTGCGTCCTTCCTATATACTCCATTTCATATTTCTACCTTTTCGTATAACTGCCCTTTTTTTATTTATTTTTGTTTAAATTGCAAAAGTTCAACGGCACTATGCGATTTTGCCCTAGTCCAATCATTCTCAATCAGAGAGAAATCTCAGCGTTCCAACAACATCATATTCCCATTACCATTATACCTATTTATTATTATTTCTATCTTGGCCAGATACAAACAAACAAAAAACACACGGCCGGCCTATACGGGGAGGAATAATATTAACCGAGATGAGAGAGGACGGTCACGTATGTATTATACTGCATGACACACGTAAAGTAATAAATTGCCTTTATAACGGCTAATTAATTCTTTCCTTTCTTGTTCCTTCGGCGCGATAGAAAAAAATGGCGGGGAAATGTGTCTTTGCGCAATTCTTATTTTCTCCTCTATTTTTCTGTCGCGCTATATACATGTAACTAATTGCGTCGCATCTTCAACTTTATTCGCGATAAGAGCAACATTTTTCACTTGCATGTTGCAGCGCTTGTTTACAACTATGTGCGCTAATGCCACGCCGGCAAGAAACATATTCTCGAGTGTTTGCTTATCATGAACAAAGTTGAGTCAGGTTATTTGCAGCAAGAAAAGTGGCGGGTAGCGAGTAAGCCCCATTCACATTGATCTTGAACTTGCACAGTTATAGACACCGAATTATACTTTATATAGACTCGCTATAGCCCCGCACCTGCTGCAGTTACTGCACACTAGAGTGTGCTAAGAATAACCGTCGCTTGGTCAGGCATGTAGAGTGGTTCATACGTCAGTAGCCTGACCTAGTTAATCCATCATAATCCTCCCTGCTAATTAATTATATGCCGCACGTATATAGTTATGTTACGACCGAAAAGACGCGAAAGCCAATAGTACGGGCGATTATAAATCTAGAAAATCTTCCACTACTAATACCTGAGCCTACTATATAGGGGTAAAAGTTTTGCTTGTGTCTCTCGTTCACATGCTATAGGCAGAATCTGTTAATAGGCTTTAAAGACAGATATAGTTTTTTGCCTTCAAGGTCGAAGTGTGACACGTCATGCCTCTCTCGCTCTCGTGTATTTCAGTAAGCTTTAAATATAATATCCGAACTGATGTCAAACGATGAGCTAAATGTGGTTTCCCACTCTCTCTCTCTCCCTATCTCTCTTTCTCATTTTTTCTTCATAAGTTTACCAACGTCAACGGGAAGTTCGATAACCTTATGAGACTGTAGAGGAATTTCTGTAGGGCTAGCTGGCGGTGCCTAGTGACAAATCTTTCAGCTATCTTTAATGAATTGTAAAGTTGTGAATCGAGGTAATCAAAGTTGCACTTTAATGCGTCGTATGTGGTTAGCTTAGTACCATACGCCAACACCAAAATGGAACGCGCTGCGAAAGTTGCGCGCGCACGTTGCGTAGTGACCTCTATCGTAGCGCTGACAGTATTAAACGATCTCTTTTATCGACCGAGCTGGTCCTGGGGCAATGACCCTTACATTGAGTGTCTGACCTATATATATATATATATATAATATCATAAATTGTAATTGTGCTATGTATCCAGCTTGTGTGCTCATAATACGTTGTTATGCACCTTACGTACACACGTCATTATCTATACGATAATTCACATTGTTATATACTATAGTACAATATAATTCGATTACGTACAGTGCTTTTTATCTTAATAAACAGAGGCTGATTAATAGTTTCTCAATGATTGATTAGAGAATTTGTGTAGACTTCAAAATTTTCATAATTTTTCCGTGATAAAAATGAAAAAATATATATCTATTAGCGAAGCATTTCTTTCAATTAGGGACTGACTTTGACCAATTCTTTATTAAGCAACACGACAAATTTAGAAGTTGATGCGGTAGGTTAAATAAAGGACGACTGACGAATATTTGTCAAGTAACAGGCTTGAGTACTGAATGAAATGCTGTACGATGATAGCGAGAGGGAAGAGAGAGAAAGAGAAAGAAGGGGAGCTGCGTAAAGTTGATAAAGGAAAAGGTCAAATAAGTTGAATGTACACGTTGGGAGCCATTGCCCTATTGAATAACAATAGGAAATAAGAAACTCCCGAACTACGAGCGCATTAACACCGTAACGAAGAAGCTCACGTTGCCACTTGCCAGTGACAATGGCAACAAATAGCAATCGGCTGCTGATGAAAAACCACTTTTAATCGAGGAAAATCGTCACAGTTTTAAATGACCCTGATCGCTTGTTAAATGCTCCATTTCTTAGTTGCTTACCTGCCACCTCGAAGGGAAGACCCAATCAATTCTGTAAGTCGTGGGATGACAATAATTCACTGTAGGTATTCTCTAATTTTGCCGCAACGGGCGGCTACTTTTGTCACAAAACACTGTTCATCTTCAGGCACAACATTCTACTTATGCATGATACGAAACATGACTCGTTCGGATTAGAACGAGAACTGTAAGTTGCTCGAATCAATTCACCTTCGTTGTACGTAGTTAGCGCAGCGGCGCACCGCCGCCATATTTTCTACTGTCGCTACGATAGCCATCCGAGAACAGAGTTGAGATTATCGAGACTCCCGAGAACTGCTGAGAGCTGAAAAGGCAACACAAGTCGACGAATGAATCCAACAAAGCCGGCTTTAGTCGCTCCAACTGTCTTCAACCCAACCCAACCCCAGTCAAATCAGCCAAATCTACTCTTTAACTACCCAATGTGCAAATGGATACAAATGTGTAATCGTGCAATCACCGGCGATCTTGAAACTTTACTGCACTTTACTACTTAACTGCCCACAGCATACCACATAGTCACCCACTGCTGTTCATTCGTTCAACCCAATGGGCTATGCTATCGGTTCTACGGGTTATTCGTTGTTCTTTACGTTCTACACACATATACAAGGCAACAATGTTCCAATCGTTCTATGGTTCCAAATTGATGTTCACTGCTGCCATCTGCCAGTCTTAAGCAGTTCTATCTTCCTTTGCCCTTCCTTCTACCAGCGTTCTACAAGGTTCTGCTTTAATATGCCTTATACGAAATTCTAACCGCGTTCTACTTCTTCTGCTGCCCTGGCCCTCCGCTATAAACATCGGCTCCTAGAGAGGAAAAGTTTCACACACAAAAAATACAACCAGCACGCTGCTGCGCTATCTACCCGTTACTACTTACCGAAAGCGCAACGGGTAAATTAAGGTTATGTTACGTACCTCCAGAAGGTTGGTAGGTAGGAGCCTGTTCTATTTCATTTAGAAAATTATTCAAGGTAACCTTTGCGCTGTTTCCTTCTTCGAGGTATACTAATTTTGTTCACATTAACAAAATAAAACAGTTAATTAAATATCAAATTTTTTATACTCTACAGTTTTACCATAAAAGTACCAGACGATTTTATTCAGTTTCTTTTCACATCAACAGATGGCGCGCACAGTCAGTTTTTTCAACGGAAGTAGCAGTGAGCAAAGATAGAGGGAGCTTACGCGCAGCGTACGGAAATACGAAGTGGATGCGCCGCGTGTATAGCAGACAAACGGCACGTCCGTTCCAAAGGACGCGCCAAAGTTTTCTTATCGCGCAAAAACGCCCAGACCGGGCGTGAATTTACGTGTTATGCATCCGCACCCTCAAAGAAGAGCACAGCTGCAACACAGCCTATACTGCACATTACGCTTTATTATGATCGAGCTTAATTAAACGATATTGGAAAAGAGGAAAATCTGGAGGAAATCCGACAAATCCGTAAAGAAAAGCCGCTTATTCCTCAAGTTCTATATCCCTCCTTCTCAAGTCCAAGCAATTGGCATTATTCTTTTCTCGGAATGCAGCCTCCAAGGGGATATCAGGCTCGACGATTCCTTTTTTACTCCCCAAACTCGGCTATATAGCTGAATTATCTAACAAGTAGAAATTCTTTGTAGCAATTATTTATTCTCTTGGATAATTAATACATTTTGTAATACCGTCGCAATTTTTTTGCAGCTTACCGCATTGAGGTATTCGCAAGGGCTTCCAATGGATGTAATTAATAAAAGTAGGCGTAATAAAATAGAATAGATAAATATATACGACGGTGAAGCTAGCTGCTTATTGGTTTATATATGTATATACATATGAAACTTATCTTTATTCGAACTGACGCGATCCTTAGCATACTCACCGATTTTTCATTTATATTCGATCTCTTATTGGTTATCGACGAGGCAGGCCTCCACTACGTGATATTGTAGCAATCTTATTTGAATTGTTAATTTTATTGCAAATAGAAGGAAAATGAGAAAAAAAGAGAGGAAATGGGGAAAAAACGGGCTGCCAATTGATCATGCAGCGCGTTACGCGAAATTCGCCAGACAGCCATCAGCTTGTGTACATGTGTTTTATATATATCTTTTTCTTCTCTCTTCCTTTCGCGGTAATCCCGCGTGTTTACTCATTCTACCACTGCAGAGTCGAAACGACCGCAGCTCACAAAAAAGCATAATATTGTGATATTATAAATTTAATCGCTCCTATATAATAGTGTATATAGTAGGCGTGCATAATAATGCGATTTGCTTGCCCTTGGTGCAACTCGATTAATTGGTTTTCTTGTGATAATGGATAGAAAAAATGGAAGGAAGAAAAAAAGACAAGACAAGCCTGGAATGTTACGGTTCTATGAAGCTGCCGGGGTATTTCTGTAATTCTATACAGTACCTATATATATTAACTCGAGCTTTTCACGAATCTCGGGCGTTTATCATTTTCGCAGCCGCGAGGAGAAATCCTGGAAGGACAAATAAACAAATATATATATATATATATATATATACACACACAAAGAGCCACAGAAGAGTCACGAAAACAATTGCCACGGATCAAGCGAAGAGACCAGAGGATTAAGGAACCGAAAGAATTTTTGAAAACATAAGCAGTTCATGTTTAATTTATAGACTCTCTCACGAGGTTATGTAACGCAAGAAGTTAATAAATTATATCGTTGGTGGGGTAAGTGTGTGTGTGTGCATGTGTGCGGTGGTACGGTCCGTCAGAGCGATTCTTTTATGATGGATGTCGTTAAAACCATATCCCTGTTACGCGGATATGTGAGGAAATAAGAAGGTTCGCGTTGGTGATTCGAGCAGACGACAGAAAGAGAGAGAGAGAGAGAGAGAGAGAGAGGGGCAACTTTTGCACTTGGCGTGATAAAAGCATGAGAATTGGCAGGCAGCTCCTAGATAACGAGATCCCACGAGTAGCATATATAGCATATTCGTCGCTAGATAAAAATCTAGCCTTGCTTCGCAGGTGTGGTCCGGTATACTCTGGTATATATTATTAGTACATATAGTGCATAATTTTTCTAGCGGCTTACGTTATACTTGACTTATTCAGCCAGTTGTTGCTCGTTACGGATATGCATGGACATGGATATGGATATGGATATGCGCAGATTATATTGTACACACACACACACACACACATACACACAAGCGGAGATTGATATACCAAAGATGAGCGCGTACAGTGAAATTAGAAATTAGCTGTCGCGTTGAACGAGCATAGGCCATTGTTTGGTTGGAGACTCAGTCATGCATGTGTGTGAAGGTGCGTGTGTGTGTGCGTGGGATCAGTCCTTGATCCTTCTAAATGAATCAATAATTAATTAATTAATCCCTCTCACAGTTTCTTAGCATAAGAATTTAGGTATATAGATCCTCCCACTCTTCAGCATCCGTAACGCTCTCTTTCATACATTTTGTTTTTCCCTGAATAAACGAACCTTGGCAGGATGTGTACCAGCAATACGTACGTACGTACGCTACGTACATACATTCCCGAGGCACGGATGTAGGCGTGGAAAACGCAATTGAAGGTTGCACCGTACTTTGTCAAGCGATTGTTTTCGTATTAGAAAAGTACTGAACGAGGAAGGGTATGTATATATATATATATATATACATATGTTACAAGTGCTCGTGTACAAGACTATTAAAATAAAAACTATTATAC
The DNA here is from genome assembly GCF_024137725.1 of Prorops nasuta. NCBI lineage: Eukaryota > Metazoa > Arthropoda > Insecta > Hymenoptera > Bethylidae > Prorops > Prorops nasuta. The sequence goes on from NW_027116808.1 coordinate 4,309,096, forward strand.
ACAAACCACACGACTCCTTGTTATTCAACAACGACACTCTGTACTTAATATTTCGTTTAACCAACAAGACTATGTACACATATATACATAAGAAAAAATTATACACGACCATGTTATAAGCAACGAGGTCAATGAACTATAAAAGGATAAAAAATTAATCGATATTACATTAAACAAAACTACATAATGAATCAAGCAAGTAATAGAGAGTAAATATACAAAAATATAAGGAAAAGAAAGTTACGGAAGATCGAGTTATTGGCAGGGTCAAGGGGAAAGATGGCGGCGTGCTGGTCAGGTGGGACGAGGGGACGAGGAATCGAAGAGTCGATGAGTAGCAAAGCGATAAAATTTTCGGGGAAGCCAAGAACATCGAAGATCGAAGGAACGCGTTGAACCTGAGCGCGAAGGAGGTCGAGGACGATTGGGCGATTGGTCGATACGATCCATCGATCCGTTCATCGTGTTTCCTCGCTCATATATATATATATATATATATATATATACACACATACGGTACATCTCGGAACGTTCCGCCGCAGTTTCCCTCATCCCAGCGAACCTAACCTCTTCAACAAAGGTCGCTCAGCTCCTTGCGTGCTCCCGATAACAATTTCAGAAATAATTGGCGACATTGCGTTTCCTATATAGCAGTTAATCGAATACGGATCTTTCTGGAAATTGACTGACGGTAGAATCATCATAAGTGATAGAGCTGGAACGTTATTATCTCATTAAGCGATAATTAACAATATTCTCCGGCGCGAGTAACAAGCGTCATCCCTCGTTATACCGCGCGCAACCGGGTCATCGGAGGAATATCGCGATTCGCGAGACTCGTTGTTATTAAAAGTCACTTCTCTCCTCGTGTGTACGTGCTCGACGTGCTACGCGTATCTATATCTATATATAATAATATCAATCGAGTCCATGACCTTGGCTCGCTTAGATCATTTCACTAACTGTATCCGTTTAGAGTCAGGTAGGTAGTTGTAGGTAGGTAGATATATATGTGTGTGTGTGTGTGTGTGTGTGTGTTTGTATGTATGTATAGGCATAACCGGCTCAAAATCCTAAAGTTGAACAAGCTAGGAGTATCATCAGTGTCGTGGATTAATTCCTATCGAGTGTGCACCTACCTACTAATTACACGGATAATCAGCAATATTTTATCTTTTTCCTATAAAGTTTCTATAATACTCTCTGCATTGTGTACGTGTGTTGTGATACTCGATCAAGCGTGAATACAGCGTGGTGAGTAAACGACTGTTTCGTCGAAAACAATTATACTTGTGTATCGATCGTGATTAATGGGGGAAACCGCGTTAGACAGCCGAATTCTTCTCGATCGTTTAATTAGAATCGTTATATAGCTCGTATTCATCGTAATCTCGAGTTTTTCCCTCGTTGGAAAATTCTGCACAATTTTCCGCTGTGTCGTGTGACTCTAAACTTGCGTATAGTGCATGGTGGAGATTGCAATTAAAATTGATCATTATCGTGTCGCCTTAATGCATATCGTAGTTGGATGGTAATGAAGAATTTTGAAACATTCTTGTTTACCTGTATTCGATTGTTTTTTTCGTCAAGAATATCGAATCTCGTGTTGTATTTGATTTTGTCCACTTCTCTGTTACAGGTGAAGAGGGTGAATGAAAATGTTTTGTTCTGCATTGACAGACTTTTTCGTCGATGGCACGACGCAGTGTTTTTGTACCAAAACAGAGTTTGTTTTGAATATGCTAGGAAATTGCTTGATGCCTTGGTGCTACGGCCCTCCACCGGAAGTTTCCAGGAAACCCGACCAGGGTAACGTAGCATTGCTCATTCTTCTGTTTTTGGCACTCGATTCCAAGCCATCAGGGTTTGTTTACTTGTTGCATGCACGTTTCAGAAAATTCCAAGAAAACCGAGGTCAATAGGGATTTATCCACTGAAGAAATTGTGGATAAAGAAAAGAGGAGAAGCGAAGATCAAGTCATACAGGATGATACGAATCGAGGATCGCAGAGCAAGTTGGTAAACTTTATAGTGTAATGTATGCTACATGAGGTAGTTGGAACGATAAATTTGAATGATATAATTTTGTTTTTCTCTTAAAGTCGAGTAGCGGAACCTGATATACCTGACGGACCAAATGCAACTTCAAATTCGCAAGCTCCAATAGTGATCGAACTAAATTTGAAAGTAGTCGATATTCCTAGAGCACACTCAACCGTGATTCATCAAAATGAAACGAGTATAAATGAAAAACTCGACACAAGAGTTGAAACAACCAATAACGATGCTGAAGAAAATTCTCGAGGCAATTTTTTCGATGGAAACTTAACACACACGATAGAACGTAATTGTGATGGGAGCAACAGTTCTCTAAACGCGGTATTCGGTACCACTGACGTCACAACCTTTAAAGAGTTACCTCAGCCGGAAAAGCCACAGAAAAGGAAGATTTACAAGTCCATCAAGAGAAAATTAAATATTTTCAGTAAAGGCAGAAAAAGTGACACAATAAGAACGAGGTGATTGCTGCGAGAGCGATTAATCTATCAGCGGGATTAAACGCATCCAAGCAGAGAGTCCCTCACTCGTGATTCATAGATCAATCAGCGGGATCTATGAATTGGTTTATAAAATTCACAGACCAAACTGCCAATTGTAAAATAGACACTTGTAAATACGAATATTGTATAGCGCCATTCGAGGCCAGATGTAACGTAAAAAATGTAAATGTACAGATTTTTCTATGATAAATCTTAGTCTCTTAAACAAGATCCTTATTGATTTTAATTACGCTATAATTACTGAAACACTTTGAGCACTGCAAGTTCTCTCGTTCGCGGATAATTGTCCACAGAATGTGTATATATATATTTCTCTTCCATATTACATAAGAGAAGGAGCGCAGGAGTGCATGGTGACACGACTATCACAGCTGAACCTTGCAGGAGCAACCTGAGGATTTCAAGGCGAACTCGAGGGCCCGAATCAAATTAATTCAATCTATATATATAGCACACTCTATTCATCATAACAATAATGAAGAAAATGTCACAGTACATTTTCCTCAGCAGAAAAATTAAAATTCTAAACCAGTGCCCATAAACCAGAAAGAATCCGAACTCCGAGGGAGAAGCCATGTGGCGCGTTCGCGTTTTCCTTTTGGCGTCGGGAAAGAAAAGAGAGGAAGAGAAACGCGGGGGAAACCCAGCGAACCCAGTCGGACAGGCACGCGCTGACGTCAGAGCAGAGCGGGCAATGACGCGCGATGAGACCGCAGCCACCGCACCGTCGACCGTCCGATTTCCTTTCAGGCTAAAAACACCTGAATTCGACCTTCCCTCGCGTTTCGACCTTTTTTCCCTCGCAGCGCAGAATTTTCCGAGTGACTCGCGCGGCTCGATTAGTCCGCGCGCCTGCCGCGAGGAAGGGGGGAGGGGAGAAAAAACCGTTTGATTATCGCTCGCGATTTGCATCTCTCTGAAAGTCTCTGCTTTTAGCCGATCTTCGCAAGGCCATCGGGCACACATTGCGCGCGTGCCGCTGTTATATCACGGATCTCTGCATAAACTCGATTGATCGCTGCGAATCGAGAGAGGGTTATCCCAATATATCTCTCTCGCACACGTACACGTATACAGCTACGAGAACAGTAAACGATAAACGCGGAGCGACGATGACGGCGTAGTCTTCCATAAAAGGAAGAAATGGAATTATCTCGTCCTTGTCGACAGAAACCGTACAATTCCTATTATTGCTTCTGTCATTAAGAGCAGCGCCGAGATTGATTTTAATTGAAGGACCGTACTCGATGGATACGCGCGACAGTGCGAAATAATTGTTATCCGTGCGTTTCCCTTGATCGAGGCTCGTTTATATATATATATATATATATACAGTGCTGTAGAGCAAAAAAGCCTCGGCTTCTGGGGCCCCCGCGCTTTAACAAAATGGGGAAACGAGGGTTCGCGCTGTGCAGCCGTGTAACCTAGAAACGATCGTTACATTATTTACCGATTATTCTCTCCTTCCTTCCTTCCTCCCTCTCTCTCGCTCTCCCGAGTTTCCCGTACTATTGACCGTCGTCCAATAGAAATTCAAGGTGGATACGCTCGATGTAAACACATTTTCGACGATTTCTTTTTTTTCCTCTGTATACAGAAGCTTTGCCAACGCTGTATCGTCCCTCTCCTCGCTCTCTCTTCCCAGAGTCTCTCGTAGTTTTCATCGGCGTTGGATAAAATTTCAAGGTCGATCCGGTCGATGTGTATATATAGACATTTTCAAAGTTGGTTTTTTTGTAGAGGAGTTTATTTACGATTTATTGTTTCCTTCTCCATTCTTCTCTCTCTCTCTCTCTCTATAAAGTTTCTTGAACTTTCAATTAGCGTCGGATAAAAATTCAAGGTAAATACACGCGTCGAGTGCATGTGGACATTTTCGAAGATTACTTTTTTTCCTCCACACAGAGCCTCGTTGCTCGCAACGTCGTCCCCTTCCTTCCTCGTTATCTCCGTCTCTCTCGGGTTTCCCGCACGTTCGATCGTCGTCGAATAAAAATTCAAGGTGGATACGGTCAACGTGGACATTTTCGACGATTTAATTTTTTCCTCCAGAGAGGCATTGTCGAAGGCTGCGCGATCTTATTACAGCGCGCGTATGTAAACTGTACATATACACAAAATAACTGTACAAACACACGCGGACAGGAGCGGCTATATTATAAATATATATATACATATACCGGAGCGCGTGTGCAGGTTGAAAGAAAACGGGAAGATAATACCGGACAAAATAATTATCCCGTTACGTGCTGAAAATAATCATATTCGATAATGACTTTCAGAGAAGTCTCTCTGAAATCGAAGAAGCAACAGCGACAAGTTTTTCCGACACTGGCTTTTTGCCGGAGCTGGTTTAATTACGTAAAAGTCGTGCAATGTTGGTGGTTTCTGCTGGACGGTGGTCTATAACATATATATATGTATATACGTATATATTAAAATCCATTTGACAGAGTGTCCTGGCGTTGGCACCTACCCCCATTGTCAGCGGCGTCGATGGCTCCTGAGGGCGCTCTTCATGGTTTTCGTGCAATCTCCCTCCCATAAACCTGTACATATATATATATATAGAACCACTAGAGGCAAAGCGAACGAGGCGGGGGCTCGCGATTAAGAAACCAAAGCGAAGAGAAAAAAAGAATAACACACGTGTCCTTTGTACGCACTCTAACGTCAAAAAGAGGATTTATCGCGAGAGACCCGCGCGCACACACCCCTCTCGATGAATATTAATCCGCCAACGGCTCGCGTCGTTGCGGAGAGAGAAAAAAAAACAGTGCAAGACATAGGAAGAGGAAGAGGAAGAGGGAGGAAAAAAAGGTGGAAAACCGGCCGTGAATCTCAAAGACAGAAACGGGCGGCCGCAAATAGCGACGATCGAGATTCGTGATAATGCGGATTGCGTAAGTTTCCTCGATAAAGAAAGATTATCTCGCTGCACAGGTGCACTCGCGCTTTGGATCGCGCTGACGCACAACAAGTGCCAATCGCGCGCGCGCGCACCTCTTCGGATAGACCAAGAAGAAGCGGCCTTGGTGCATGAAAGTAAAATCGTGACGTTGAGAAGAGAGAGAGAGAGAGAGAGAGAGAGAAATTGATGGAGAGAAGAAAAAAGAACGAGAAATGTATAGAGTCGAAGGCAAATCCGTGAAAAGCTTGGAAAATGGCGGGTCGGTGCTTGCGAGGTCAGAGGTTATGGTACCACGTATGGTGTACGTAAGTGTATGCTTATGGGATAGCCCGAGGGTGACTAATCGCGCTGTACCTAGTCTCTCCGTCAGGTTGACGACGATGGGAGTCTCGTCTCGCGTCGCTCCGCGCTGTCCCGCGGCGACAACGGCTGGGGAGTGGGGGAGGGGGGATGACGACGGTGAAGGTGAAGGGAGGCAACGTTTATATGCGCCGCTATACCGCCCCGAAGGCGCATTCGCTTCGTCGAACTTGGTCGAGGCGGACGAGAGGCGGACAGAGCGAGCAGCTGGCCAGCGACGGAAAGCAAAAAGACCGCTCTAATCGCAGTTCGGTAGTTTTTCTCTTCAGCTACTTCTTCGGCTACTGCTCCGGCTCGCACGAGGATTTTCCTTCCGCCACGGTCTCCATCACCGAGTGCCACCCACGCATCTCCTTATCCGTACACGCACACACACACACACACGCGCGACAGACGGACACCATGATGGCGGTGGCAGCGGCACAGAAGAACCGAGAGATGTTCGCCATTAAGAAATCCTACAGCATCGAGGTGAGCCAAAACAATCTTTCGTAATCGCTTGAAAAACTTACATCAGAAACGATGGAGAGGCGCATCCTACTTTTTCTCGCCCAGTGTCGATGACACGGATGTAAACACGGAAAACAATCGGTCATTCCTTTCGATGACAGACTTTGCATTCTTTGGTCTTTTAGTTTTGTTCGGTTTTATGTGGTTGGAAAGGTGTATTTTTGTGGGCAAGGAACTTCTTTCTTTGTATCGGGGTGATTTTAATGTTTATATATATTTTTTTGTAGGATTTTTTTTATTGTCATTGTACAAAGATTCGAAAAGATTTTTTGCCAGGTTTTTTATTTCTTTTGGTATAAGGTGTCGCATAGATGCTTTGTATATATATATATGTACTTTGTTTTGGGTCATAGCTATACGGATGGATTATAGTCGTGGTCAAAGTTTGAATGGGGAAGGATAAACGAATTAAGAGTGTCGAGGTGCACGCGGTAATTGTTAGATCGCTTTTGGAGCGTTTTCGAAGGGTTGGCGTATCGATGCGGGGTTGCCGAATGAGGGCCGGAGAGCAAAAGTGGAGAGAAAAATTGCGCGCCATTAGTTTAGAGTGCGCCGTCGAAGCTCGCGCGAGCGTGAAATCTCTCGAAGATTCCACTTTCTCCGCGCTTATTACGAATTCAATGGGCCAGCTTGCGTGCCTCGCTGGTAATCGGTGAAATTCTCAAAATGAACCAATCGAGCGGTTATAATAATTTTCAGTGGCCTTTGACGCTTCGTCCTGCGTGGACGGCCTCGGGGAAAACGCTCGCCGAGCCTTTCGTTATTTCGTCTCGGCCGCACGAAGCGGTAAACTCACGCGTCGTTCGGAAAAACTGGCTGGGTTTGTTCGTTTGGTCCAACTAACCGGCCGAATTCACTACATTCATTCATTTTTAATATTCACTGGATGTAGTAATATTTTTGTTTTCTTTTATATATTAGAATGATTTTTCACTTTTCATTTTACGTATTTTTTTTTGGAAAATTGCAAATTTCCAATTGAACTTCGATAATTAGGTATAAATATAGTGATTTTTGTTGAATTTTTGATGTTTCATTTTACATGATTGCATTTTCATTCTGCTCGGAAAATTTGGGAAAACTACACATTTTTCCAACAATAACGGACAAATAAAGCGATTTAAAAAATTTGATCGAATTAAGTAATGGAACGAGTATAATATAATTGTTTGAAAATTTTTTATGTTTTAATAAACGTGAACGACTTTACATTTCGATCGCAAATACTTCAATTTGGAAAAATTCTGTTTTTGTAGTTGACCGAAGAAAACGTAATTCGATGAAATTTTCTAAATTGGCTATTCTAGTGTGGGTTTAATAATTTTTAATTATATAGTCTTTGATATTTCATTTTACGTAGTTGTCTTTTTACTCAGTTCGGAGAATCGGTTCAGTTGTCGAACAACGCGATTCGATGAAATTGTCGAAATGAAATAATTGCAGGGCTGGTATAGAGAATAATAATAATTTTTTGTCAGCGTTTAACGTTTCGCTCTGCGTAAACGGCCTTCCGAGGCTTTCCTTCTAACCGCTCGGTTTCTCGAACAACACAGGTATGTGAAATTTTGAAAATGATGCAAACTACCGATTATTTTCATCTTCGATATAACCTTTGACAATTCATCCTTCGTAGAAAGCCTTGGATAAAAGGCCGTGATTTTCATTCCGTCATAGGAATTAAACGACCGATTCACGTAAGATTAAAAAAAAACTCTGTTGTTCCAATTACTCGAACAACTCAATCATTGCAATGACTTGTCTGAAAATTAAACCAAATGTATACAATTACAATAATATTCAATAATCACCAACGTTATTTGTCCTTTATTTAAATATTCTTGTAAACAGTACAATTCTCTCATAAAAATTAACTATAAAATCTCTACGCATGGGAAATTCGGGAAAATTCTATTTATTTCCCTAGTTTTTCACTGCAAAGAACCAAACGAAGAAAAAAATTGTCCGAGTGAACTAAATCATACGCGCACGTTTACAACGACATTCAATAATCATATAAACGCTATCGATCCTTCGCGAACATTAATTGTTGCAGCCTCGGAAAAAATCATAGTTTTCATTCCCTTACACGAATAAGGTGTAAAATCTTTGCGCAGAAAATTCGGGAAAACTCTATATATTCCCCTAGTTATTCACCGCAAAGAACCAAACGAAGAAAAAAATTTTCCGAATGAACCAAATCACACGCGCACGATTACAATGATACTCGATAATCACCAAACGCTATTCGCCCCTTATTTAAATATCCTCGTAAACAGTACAATTCCCTCACACGAATCAACTATAAAATCTCTACGAGGGAAATTCGGGAAAATTCTAGTTATTCACCGCAAAGAACCAAACGAAGAAAAAAATTCTCCCATCGAACCAAATCACACGAGCACCATCACAACGACATTCGATAATCATATAAACGCTATCGATCCTTCGCGAACATTGTTGCAGTCTCGGAAAAAAGATCCCAGTTTTCATTCCCGTCACACGAATTAAGCATGAAATCCATGCAGTATTCGGAAAAAGTGTGTTTGTCCAGTTGTTCGAAGGCCTTGTGCAGCGGCTAGATCATAATACGCTCCGTTACGATGTTGGAGGCTCGTCTTATCGCGGCGAGCGACCGGTTTCTACACTCTACACTACACAAGTTACGCAATCGATACTCTCGCAGCGTTTAATCGATTTTACGCTACTCGTCGGCATCATTGAAATCTCCGAGAGACACGAACGACTGATGATCGCATTAAGTCTCCCTCAAAGGGACGGAATTAAATCATTTCCGATCTTTCAACGGCAGAGTCTCGCTGAGGAAAATTCATTTCCTGCTAGTTATTTCAGTTGGCTCTCGCAAAGTAGCCGTGATTCGTTTTAAGAGGTGCACTGCTGTCTCGATGCTCTGGTTCGAGGCTACAAAGGCTGCTTCCGGCCTCAACCGTAATTCGAGAGACAATTTAGCGGCGCGATTCTTCGATAAAAGAAAGCGAGGAACGATGAGATTGCTCCTCGCACAGCACACTTGTCAAAGTATTGTCGCAACGGTGTAACGATCGAACGTTTCCTGCTTGCAGAATGGTTACCCAGCACGTAGACGCTCATTGGTGGATGACGCCCGATTCGAGACTTTGCTCGTCAAACAGACCAAGCAGTGCGTACTGGAGGAGGCTCGCGAACGAGCCAACGGTAAGCACCAATCCCCACCCAATTTTTTGTATGTAAACACTGCTCGAATGGATATCATTGTCGTTTGAAAATGTAAACAACTTTGCTTTCGTTTCTTGCAAAATTACAAAGTAGCTGAATTTATTTTGTAGCACCAGAATTTTTAGATACTTCAATTTAACGTTATATACTCTTTATTGGAATATTCAATTAAATAATTGTGTAACAACAATTGAATCAAGGTGGAAAATTGAACTTTGCAACTTTGTCGTGAGAGAAATTCATTAAAAATTGTGCTAAAGACATTTTGAGATTGTTTTTAGAAAAAGAATATTTTGTGCCGTAATGAAATATTTTCAACTTCCGAGGTGCCGCACGGTAATTCTGCTGCTGTGTTTGGGTTCGGTGTACTTTGTAACGCAATATTAAAATTCGATGTGGCGAAAATAGCTTGAATTTGATTGAGCAGTGTACGATTATTATTGTTGTTCGTTATCGTTGTTTTGACTCGCTGTGTGCATGGTACCAAATTAGATACCGAAACGAATGTGGAGAGGGAGGAACGTGGAGATTTGGAGGAGCAGACCGAGTGCTTGGAGTACGCGGCTAAGGAGGGAGGAGGTAAACAAGATAATCACTCGTACATAAGGCAAAAAATTCGTATGTTTATTCTGCATGTTTATTATCGCTCGCTTACAGAAGCTCAAGCCGATGCATCATCCGATAGCGAGGGTAAACCGGAGCACGATTGGGAGGACGAGGAAAAGCTCGACGGTAAGTGGCATGCTAGATTTTTTATAACATATATATATATATATATATATATGCAGGTCAAGGCACACGACACGACCTAGAAGATAGAAAATAAAATAACGCCATTTCTCTCTCTCGCGTTAAGTATAAAAAACATAAACTTTCGACATGGAACCTTTAGAAACGACCTTTTCATTACAGAGAAAAACGCTTTGCAGAAAAGTTTGATATCTTTAAAATTACGCAGAAAATAGAATTTCCAGGTTTTAGTTTAGTGCGTCACAAATGCCTCACCCTATATATATATATATATATATATATACTATATGACACAGTGGCATTATTAAGGTTCTAAGAGGTTGGCTTTCGGCTCACGTCGGTCGGAAATGGACTTTGAATTGCAGTATTATCGTGAATTTTCTCGGTTCTTTGTTAGATGCCGGCTTGACGGAGGAGGAGGTCGTCCTTGCCAAGACCATAGCGGAGAGTCCGGAGAGCGAGCAAAGCGTGCAAAAAGCGGCGTTGGTGCTGAGACTGCGCGAGGGTATAGGTTCCCTGGGGAGGATCCTCAAGACGATCGAGAATTTCAAGGGCACCGTGAACCATGTGGAGTCGAGAGCCTCCAGGAAGGAGGGTCTGCAATTCGACGTCCTGGTGAAGGTCCTCATGACCAGACAGAGTCTCCTGCAACTCATCAGAAACCTCCGTCAGAGCTCCTCCCTCGGAGGAGTCACCCTCCTGGCCGACAACAACAGCGTCAGCATAAAGGACCCCTGGTTCCCGCGTCACGCCTCTGACCTTGACAACTGTAACCATCTGATGACAAAGTACGAGCCGGATCTAGACATGAGCCATCCGGGATTCGCGGACAAAGAATACAGGGCTCGCAGGAAGGTCATAGCCGAGATCGCTTTCGCCTACAAATACGGTGACCCCATCCCCAGCATACCGTACACCGACACGGAGAACGAGACTTGGTGCAGGGTGTTCAACACCGTGGTAGATTTGGTACCGAAACACGCGTGTATAGAGTACCAGCGTGTATTCAAGAAACTGCAGGAGGAGAAGATCTTCGAGGCCCACCGAATACCCCAGTTACAGGAGGTCAGCGATTTCCTCAAGAAGAACACAGGCTTCACCTTGAGGCCAGCGGCTGGTCTACTGACCGCTCGTGATTTCTTGTCCAGTCTGGCCTTCAGGATCTTCCAGAGCACTCAATACGTTCGTCACATAAACAGCCCCTACCACACCCCCGAACCGTAAGTTCCCCCCCCCTCTCTCTCTCTCTCTCTCTCTCTCTCTCTCTCTCTCTCTCTCTCTCTCTCTCTCTCTCTCTCTCTCTCTCTCTCTCTCTCTCTCTCTCTCTCTGTCTCTCTCGCACTCTGTTATTAATAATGGAATTAGCCCCGAGTGGAAAGGGGAGGGTTAATGGAACCTTGGATGCTTTTAATGGCGTCCGTAATCGAGTTAGCTCCCTTTTAACAAGTTGCCTCGTTTTCCGCTCACAGCGACTGCATCCACGAGCTGTTGGGCCACATGCCCCTCCTGGCGGATCCCAGCTTCGCGCAATTCTCCCAGGAGATTGGTCTAGCGTCCCTCGGTGCCTCCGACGAGGAGATCGAGAAGTTGTCCACCATTTATTGGTTCACCGTTGAGTTTGGATTGTGCAAGGAGGGCAACGAGGTCAAAGCGTACGGAGCCGGACTCCTCTCGGCCTATGGCGAGCTCATTCACGCGCTCAGCGACAAGTGCGAGCACCGACCATTCGAGCCCAAGACCACGGCTGTTCAGCCCTACCAGGATCAAGATTATCAGCCCATCTATTACGTAGCTGAGAGCTTCGAGGACGCCAAAGAGAAATTCCGACGCTGGGTAAGACAGTTTCTAGTCTCTGTTATATTCTGCTCCGAGTCTCTTTGTCCGTTTGGTTGATTGTACATGGAGTGTGTTGTGTTATGTAAACAGGTGAGCACCATGAGCCGACCCTTCGAGGTCAGATTCGATCCACACACGCAGCGCGTCGAGGTCCTCGACAGCGTCGACAGGCTCGAGAACCTCGTCTCCCAGCTCAACACCGAGATGACCCATCTGACCAACGCCATCGCTAAGATCAAAGCTTCCTTCGCCTAAGATTCTCCTCCCGTCGCATCCCCCCCCCCCTATCTCTCGATCCCCTCGCAACGATATATCGAAGAACAATATTTATTTCGTCTTCCCGGTACTGGACAATAATTATCATTGTCATTATCATTCTCATTATCGTTTACCATTAATTGTATCGGTACGACAGTAGTAATTCAACAGTACTATACGTGTATTATTCGAGTGAATCCTATCCAGAGCTAATAAATAATAACGCTGCTTTTACTCTCGTTAGTCGCGCAACTCTCTCCGGAGCCCACCAAAGCACCCTGGGCTAACGAAATTCATTCTCCACGTGTGAAACATTATCTTTGTATTATATTCCTAAGTATATCTATAGCACAATAAAGCAAATGAAGATATCAATATTAATCCTAGTATATTTCCTAATAGAATGATTCGTCGTTTCAGTCGTCGCTCTTTTGTTTTCACAAGAACACAATATTTCTTCCGCACTTTTTGGTTAATTTCCAGCATTATGAAATTTTTAGTAGCGATCGCTTTACTGGTGTTACAAAGCGTCGTGGTCGAAGCAGCAAAGTCATCGTTCAAATTGTCCGATGATACAGTTGGCCCGGTTGGTCCGGTTGACAGTAGTAGTAAGTAAAAGCAACGGTGACAATAAAGTTGATTGGTCTGGTAGAGAGAGAGAGAGAGAGAGAGACTGCGTATCATAACACTAGTTTTTCACAGTTAATCTGTACGTTTGGATCGCTTCGTTGAAAAGACTGATGCTACTGTTTCTCCTGTTCTTTGGAATTGCGCTCTATTACATTCCTGAATCTCGTTACTGTAAGTACTATCCGCTCCTATATTTACAACTGCGTCATAAGAGTCTCTCGATTCGCTAGACGCTCGTAAAGCAGCATGTCTAGGGATAGATTCGTCCGCCAATGCTTTCAAAACACTCCTCAATCTGTCGGAGCCCCTCCACTCCGAGAGCAGCCTGCAAAAAACCATCAAAGTGTCACGTAAACCAAAGCTTGAAAAGATATCTCGAGTCCAACACGATTCCACGTTTATCATAAGGTAAGCTTAAAATAAGTACTGTACAGACGTTGTAATTATAAATAACGAGTACTCGTGGAGAAACAGTGGGAGTCCAAGAGAGATGGCGAAGCTCGACGTGAAGTCCGAGAAGGATGACATCGATAATATAGTCATTTTAAAAGATTCCAATTTAACGAGAAAACGAGTGCTCAACAACGTGTCTCTCAGTCGTTTCTTCACCAACATCGATCGACAACAGCATTTCAACAGTGTCGAATCTAATCAGTCCAACACGGATGACCAAGAGGAGCAAGAAGAACAAGAAGAGGAAGAAAAGCCTTTCTTCATCGAGAATGTTGACGACTTGCCAATTTTCACCAGTTTGTTTCATTAAAGTTGCATCACGATCAGACTGATTATTATCCCTGTATTATCCCTTGCAGATAGATTGACGCCGATTTTGCGACGAACCGTACAATGGTTCTTCGGTGGTTGTCCAGCTGGTGCTGTGGGTAGAATGCGTCAGCGCAAGCGCCGACGGGAGGAGATTGAAAAATCGTCGGCAAGGAAGAAACTCCCTAGTAGTAGTAGTAGTTGTTGTAGTTACGGCAGCGGCCACGTGCATTTGTAGATAATCAGAAAATTGCAGTGATCTTTCTAACCGACACTTCACTTTGTTGTACATTTTCCCTCTGTGTTACTTAAATTATATTTCGTCCAATAATTTTCCAAAGATGCAAATACAACGTCTCTTCATTTTATATTAAAAGTATTATGTTATCCAAAGCTATAATTTTCAGTAGCTATTGTTATGTAATAGTATATATAGTATAAAAAGCATATATGTACAAGGAGAGCGAGACTCCTCTCCTCGATCGCCGTCAAAGACGAAGTCTACCGAAGTCGAAGAGTATAGCTGAGCCGAAGCCGAAGCAGCACCACGAACTGCGGAGTTCGAGCAGTTCGAGCTACGAACACACACCGACTTGTATGTTTCATGTTCGCCAGAGAGATCATCTCGACTCGGAAGCGTCGAACGCACGTGTATCTCCGCTGCTATCAGCTGCTTTCTCTTTCTCTCTCTCTCTCTCTCTCTCGTTGGTCTTCCACTAAAAACATAAAAATATTTGTAAGTTGCTCTCACATGTTATAGAGTTTTTAAATAGTATAATATACATTAAAAAAGATTTGATTTCTATATCTCACAGTTATAAAAGCGCGTCGACTAATGCACGGATCATGACGTCCAATGCTATCAGAGGCATTCGAAGGAAGAAGAGTTCTCTTTGCGAGGTAAAAGTGGCTGTGATAGGAGCACCGGGCGTTGGCAAGAGCGGTGAGAATTTTTTCCTTTTCCTTATAATTCCTAACGGCAGTAAGACTTGAGCAAAAGACATTTGGAGCAGCCATAAGCGCGCCTCTATTTTTGGCAATGACACGTGTCTTGTATACGCATCTACAATAAATAATTGGTCGGAGTCTAGCGGGCGGGCTGTGCCTTTTCACATCGACAAACGGACGACGGCCGCAAAACTCGAACGCCGCGCTATTTATAAATTTAACATCGAGAGAATTTCTCGCACCAAACGGCTCTCTGGCTAGAATAAACAAGCGCGCACGTTTTTCAGGAATAACGCTCTTTTATATTTAGTAGCGTGTATGTAACTTGTTCTTGTGTAAAAGGCGAAAGTTCGCAGTTGCTAGTTAAAAGCTCGCGGAGTGTCGCGTTCGCGCGCGCGACGCTAAAAATAGTGCGCCACGCATCGAAACGGGTCACTAGGCTACTAGCTGCGCACCACATACATATAATATTTTCTCGTCGCTCTAAAACTAATTATACAATTATTTTCCATTCACAGCACTGACAGTTCGTTTTCTGACTAAGAGATACATTGGAGAATATGATCACCAGGCAGGTGAGATCACTTTCGATTTCCTTATTGTCTTTAAAGAAGATTCGTGTGCTTTGTATTTACATCGTTGCGTCGTATGACTTCATTTGTTTAGAGAACAGATACAAGCACGAAGTGCTAGTCGACGGGGAGCCAATACTATTTGAGATTTTGGACTCCTGCCCAAAGGTGAGTGCAGCTGTTGTTATAGCGTCGACGAGCGATTGAAGAAAAGTTGTTGCTTGCAGAGTGACGACGAACTACCATCGACGGAAACCCTGCAGTGGGCGGATGGTTTACTCCTGGTGTACTCGATAACGGACAGAGCATCTTTCAATTTTGTCAGACGAGCGAAAGAAGCCCTTGCGGTTGCAGATCCCGAAGCTGCCATGCCCCTGGCTCTGGTGGGTAACAAAGCTGACATGGTGCACCTGAGACAAGTCAGCGCCGAAGAGGGTGAAATCTTGGCGAAAGATTTCGAATGTTGGTTTAGCGAAGTTACAGCTGCTGAACAGGTCAATATCGATGATCACGTTGGCTTACCAATAAGTATCATAAATATTCTTTCTCTCTCTCTCTCTCTCTCTCTCTTGCTTTTTCTTCCTCTCTCTTTCTCTCTCTCTCTCCCTGAACCTTTCAGGTAGCGCAAGTGGCCGAATCCTTTCACGAGCTCTGTCGAGAGGTGCTGGCAGCGAGAAGGAGGAACAAGCAATCCCTGCTGGATAGAATGCTCGGCAGCAAAGCGACGAGAGTCTATTCGCGTGGAAAAAGCGACTCTGCCCTGCCGAAAGACTAAAGTCCTGTGCCTGGAGCTTATCATAGAAGAATCGTGGACGGCTGGAAAAGAAAAGCAAGTGGAGCGACGGAAGAAAGACAAATTCTCGGTCCATTGATCATCACAGATTCTTAGCTTCTTATTCATTTTGTAAATTCAAAAAGAAGCTACACAAGGAGAAACGTTGTTATACCTATTATCCTACATTTGTACATTGAAATCGGTGGAGTGGGATAAATGCGAGGCCCACGTGCGTTCGATTATACCTTGCTTAAGTTTTCAATCTTACAATGATCAATGTCTATTTATTTTATACTTCAAATTATCAATTGTGACAATAATAAATATTTTACTTATTTATCATATTGACATGTTCAACACGACCGCTCGGCGAAATCATCGTTTCCATAAACAATCCTTCTTTCTTATCGATCGTTCACAAATTGTCGAAAGATCGCAAAATATAAATGCTAAACCTATTATGTACACGATCGACCAACGATCAATTAAAATACCTAATCCTAGCGTCTTCACAATATCATTTATTATCCTCGTATGTCTCCAACACATCAGCTAAATGCTCGTTATCCCTGGGCTTCTTAAATAGTTTCCTCTTATTATTTGGTTTCTTTCGCTTGAGGGGAGCAGCTTTCTTCGGTCCGTGATCTTGCATCGATCTGATTCCTTGCTTCTCGAGATACTCATCAATCTTTTGGTCGTCCATAGCGTCTACTGCTACGGCCCTCCACAATTTTTGAAATTCCTCATCAATAGGAAATTGCGCAGTTTTGTCATTATAAAAAACAATTTTTTTCTTATCCAAAGGTCTGGTAATGAATAAAATTTCATTCTGCAAGCTCTGTTGATACAAAAAGAGGATAAAGTAGGTAACGTTTAATAAAGTAATCCATGTAATGATTTTACCTTCAGATGCTTGTCGCAGTGAGGTAAACTCTCTTGTATATCTTCCAACAAGATTCCTCCCAATCCTTTCAAGTCTTGTTGTTTCAATAATCTTAACAGAGATTTCTTATCCTTAATCTTATACATTGCTTTAAAGGTGAAACGGCCATCAGGGGTTACCTCAATTTTGGGATTTTTTAATAATGCTTCTGTCTGAAGCCATTGCTTCACCTTGGACCCAACATCCAATTGATTGGTTTCGTCTAAGATTTCATCCAGCGTAAGGGGATGGTCATCCCCTTCTTGGTGTCTGGATTTCATATGTTTAACAATTTTGGCCAAAACTCCAAACTTATATTGGGAACTACCAGGTGCTGTCTTATAGTTAACTGTTTCTCTTTTCGGCGCTATGGATACAGAAGATGGCTTTGGCTTCTTTTTGAGCGGTTCATCTCGTACAGATTCTTTATCAAATTCCCTCTTCTTTTTTTCAATACTACGATAAGAAGAGAATATAGAAATTTTAACGTTCTATAAACTAAAATCGAAAAATATACTCACGCTGGAGTGGTTAGCGCTCTCTTCTTAAAGAGCTCCCGTTCTCTGAGTAAAGCTGGATCCATTGTTTAAAATAAAATCTCCAACAGAATCAGAATTATCGTTAATTTTGTGCAATATTTGCTTTGGCTTTTCTGTCTCGAACCTACCAGCTTTTACAACAGAATGCTTCCTAACCTCTACAACTGACAGTTCAAAATTCAATCTTATTATTGACAACAGAGCCGCCTTGTGGCCAGTTGTAGTACCAGTACAACATGCGCGCGTCTTTGTTGGCGCGGTTTACGTTCAGTGTTTACGTCTGCCAATTCACTGTCTCGTATCACTGTCATTCCCGCAAGAATCATTAAATAATAACTTGTACTAATTGGGCCTTGTACCACGGAGAAGACAAACCAAGAGAACAATCAGTTTCCAGAAAGTCGAAGTAGTATAATTCACTAAAAACTCGAATCTTGCGAAATGCCGCGATTCGGTTGAAGTCACAACAGTAGAAAAGCGGGATAGTGGGAAGTCAGTGAAATGGAGTCGAGTAAAGCCGAGTCGAGTCGAGTCGACCCGAGTGCACTGATGGTGGATGGCGGGAATTCGGTACCCCCACTTCCACTCCTAATGCCAGTGTGGTTACATAGGAATAGCAGTCAGAATGGGGGTACCGAATTCCCGCCATTTACCATCCTTGCCCAAGAGTCGAATAAAGAGAGGGGACTCGATTCAGGGGAGGAAATCCGAAAGCTGAAACTCCCCTGTTGCAGAGGCTGACTCGCTGACTGGATCTGCCACCGTGCGCTGTCTCAAAGCAAACGTAACGCGAAACGAACAGTTTGTATGAGACCACGGAGCGTGAAAGATGCTCCCGGTTCTTTATGTTGAAACGGGCGGGTCATCGTCATTGTCGTCGCCCCGACGGTGGCTAACCTCGAACGTTGGTCCATCGGCGCTCGTTTCTCTTCTCTTCGGTGATATCTGGAAGATGAGCTGTCAAAAAAACGCGGGACTACACAGCACCGCCAAGCCTCTTTCCGCTTCCATCACGATGGCTGCCACGTTTACCGTCCTTCTGATGCTGTTACCCGCGGCCTCTCCCGATCCCATCATCCCGTTAGGTGAGTCTTTCTCTCTCTCTCTCTCTCTCTCTCTCTCTCTCTCTTACTCTGATGCTCATACTCACAGCTACATATATACAGACACTCTCTTATGCATGAACACATACACACACCACTCTTACACTTACCCTTACTCTTACTCTATTTCTCCTTTGTATGGAAATAAAAATCTTTGCAGATTCCCCGTAGAGTAGGCTAGCAGGTTACGACACGCATTGGAACTCGTATTTCTCAGGTTTGGCTGGGTTGGGCTGATCTGGCTAGGTCGGTTTGCATTTCGATATATTGTCATGTAGCATAATTAATTGTATGAATTTACAAATGCAAAATCATATCCTACGAGCAATCGTGATTCCCCGTTCGCTCTATTAATTCTAAATAGCATAACGGCTGGCACAACATTGACTTGCACTACTCGCAAATCTTTCTCTCAGGGATCTAGCCGAAAATATTGTCTACTCGCATGAACGATTCGCTACAAGTATAAATAAGCTTAATAAGAGAGGCATCCAGGTAGCTTTTAGAACGCCTGAGTCAATATTAGATTAACTTTGAGTACAAAAGCTTCGCCCGATGGATCTTTCGGAGAGTTTCAGCCTGACGCCGTCATCGTTTAATGATAATTCATGAGAATAGCGAAATTTCATCGACTTGCTTCTATAGTGAAGCAGAGTCAATGAATTAACCTGTACGAGTAGGCGTTGGCTCCTATCGGAAAGCTCGTTGGTAAAACCATTATAAAAAATTGAACAAATGCAAAAACGTGGAAAACCGCGGTTAAACTTGCGCTGGTCGCGGTCAATGACTCGGTTTAATCTTATAACTAGAGGTTTGTACCGCGCGCGTGGTCTGACCCCTTCGCCGAGCATTATCACTTGCTCGCGTGCCTCCAATCTCTGATTAACTATCGCTGTGACATTTCTCATTTGCCAGTGACCCGTAGAAATTCTATGCGATATTTTTCCGTATTAAAAATGCATTCCGTACACGTTGTCTGACCTTTCGCCGAGTTTTATCACTTGCTAGCGTAATTCCCCTATTAACTATCGTTATAAAATTTTTAATTTATCAGTGACTCTGTGTCTTTCTATAGAAATTCTTTGCGATATTTTTTAATCCTAAAATACATTACACACATAGTTGCCCGACCTTTCGTCGAGTTATATCACTTGCTCGCATAAATTCTCATTAACTATCGTTATGAAATTTCTCATTTACCAGCAGCCCTATGTATTCTCATAGAAATCCACTGCGATATTTTCTCATATACAAAAATGTATTGAACACAGTTGTCTGACCCTACGTCAAGTTTTATCACTTGTTCGCTTAATATCTCTTTAAATATCGCTGCAAAATGTCCCATTTATCACTGACTTTGTGTATTCTCGTAGAAATTTATCTCGATATTTTTTCATATTCAAATTAAGAAACATTGTACATATTTTGCCTGACCATTCGCCGAGCTTTGTCACTCGCTCGCCTAATGTCTCATTAACTATCGCTAGGAAATTTCTTATTTACCACCGAAATACGTATTGCCATAAAAATTCACAGCGATATTTTTTCTTATCCAAATTTACATCGCGTACACATTGTCTGACTCTTCGTCGAGCTTCACCATTTGCTCATATGCCTCCGAACCTCGTTAATCATTTCTCTGATATTTCTCTCACTTGAAGCCACCTCATATCTTCCCACAGAGAATCTCAACGACATTTACACATATCCAAAAGTGCATTTGACACAAATTGTCCTACCCATCTTCGAGCTTTATCACTCGCTCCTGTGCCTCCAAACCTTCATTAACCATCTCTATCAACTTTCTCATTAGCCAGTGACTTTACATTTTCCCACAGAGATTCCAAACAATATTTATAGATACCCAAAAATGCATTTGATACACGTTGCCCGACCCATCGTCGAGCTTCACCACTTGCTCTTACAGCTCCAAAACTTCATTAACCATCTCTGTCATATTTCTCATTAGCCAGTGACTGTACATTTTCCCACAAAGATTCCAAACGATATTTAGTTACAGATATCCATGCAAAAATGCATTCGACACACGTCTGACCCATCATCGAGCTTGACCACTACCTCTTGTATCTCGAAACTCCCATTCATTAACCATCCTCCTAATATCTCTCATTACTGTGAATGACCTTATATATATATATATATTCCCATACAGATTCCCAACGATATTTACACACAGAGAAAAATATATCGGACAAGCGTGTAAATAGAGGCTGCGCGAGAGCGAGTGCGAATCAAACGCGCGCGCGCATACGATCGATTCTCTCTGCTCGCCTCGTCCCAGCCCCTTTCTCTCCACAATATCTTTTTCTACTTGTTTCCATTCGCTCTCAATTCTGGCTCATTATAAGCAAATAGAAGGACGATCGTCGTCGAAAAGACGACCTTAAGCTCCGCTGTCCCTCGCCAAATGAAATTTCTATACACGCTAGGGAAGAAAATTAATTCAGTAGAAAATATCAAAAATATCTGCGGCGTGCATCCGAGAGGCGAATTACGCAGCTACGCTACTTTTATAGCGACCCAATTCACGCATGAATTATCCTCATAATAACTCGACATCATTAGCCTCAGCAACGATCGCTAATGAAGCGAAAACTCAAAGTAAATATTTTTTTATTGGCTTTCTCGAATTATTATAAGACGAGGCCTGTTTGGAGAATTTGCAAGGGCACTGGATGCTCGTTTGAGTTATTTATGAGAGCGATAATGTTTTGCCGAAAGGTTAACGTTGACAAGTGAGGAAGCCGAGCGCCGAGAACCGAGAGCCGCGCCGCCGCGTGGCTATCGATTGGCGGCCCTGTGCCTCCTCGCAGTTCGCACACATTCGATCCTCTCCCTTCTAATATATAGTAGACTAAGACCAGATCGGATCAGACGCGACACTGACCAAATTCTTTTTCCAGGTGCCATCTTTGAACAAGGAACCGACGAGGTCCAATCCGCATTCAAGTTTGCGATGCTAAATTACAATCAGAATGTAACTAGGAGGGGTGGGGATGGCCGTTTCGAATTACAGGCCTTCGTCGATGTAATTAATACTGCCGATGCTTACAAACTTTCCAAATTAAGTAAGTATCGTACAGGAGCTACCAGAGTTAATATCGCTCCGCAATTGTACACGAAGAAAATCTTTTTCCGTTTGTTTTTCCAACTATCAAAATTTTAATCACCGTCCGTGATTACATGCTCTCGGAATTAAGTAAATATTGTGCTAGAGTCATCAATCGATACGGTCGAATTATACGCGAAGAAAATATTTGTATTTATTTTCGTATTTATCAAAAATTTAATTACTATCGATAATTACGAATACTTTAAACGAAGTAAATATTGTACAGGGATCACCAATTAATACGCTGGAATTAATCACACAGAAAACATTTATGTTTAACTTCGCGACTATCAAATATATCGAAATTTCGCATGGGACCTTGCAGCGCGATCGAATAGTTTGAGGATTCTCAAAGGTTCTGCAAAAATTTCCTTATCCTTTACAGTTACACAGAGGTATTCACGTTTTATAATTATATTCATCGATCGCTGTACAATTCTAAAAAAATAGTTGCTGAAATAAGCCTTCGAAACGCATTTTAAAATACATAAAAAATGTGTGTTTTTTTTTTACAGTTTGCAATCAGTTTAGCAGAGGCGTATTTTCGATGCTGGGAGCCGTTAGTCCGGATTCCTTCGATACCCTGCACTCTTACAGCAACACGTTTAAAATGCCATTCGTAACCCCGTGGTTCCCGGAGAAGATCAACGAGAAGGTAAACAAATACGACGAGAACACTTTTACAGTGTACACAACTAAAGAGCATCGTGCAAGAATTACTCGACTAGAAAACCAAGGAAACCGGTTTTTTTTATCCGGTTTTCTATCGGAAGATAAATTATATTGCAAGGACGATGCACGGAGGCTTCGCTATGCGCTGTACTAAAAATAAAATGACTGGCGTTAATTGAAATAATTAATTAAGAATAAAGAAATCCTGTATTCTTGCAGATTCTGACACCGTCGCCAGGAATCAAGGAGTTTGCCATTAGCATGCGTCCGGATTATCATCGAGCCATCATCGACACTGTGCGATACTATGGATGGAAGAAAATCATTTACCTTTACGATTCTCACGATGGTAAGGAGGTCCCAGGTGTTTTTTTCTTCCTCTCGAGGGTCATCTGCATCTACAGGCCTCGTAACGATAAGAGTCCTAAACCTGCAGAGAGTTTATATCTTTGCATACCTCTCTCTCTCTCTCTCTCTTTGTTCCTCTTGGTTCTCCAACTCCCATATTGGTAAGATTCCCAAACCTGTGTTTATACACCGGTCTCTCTTCCTCTCGACCGCATCATGGACTTCCCCAGCATATCCACGTCACGGACCTCAAATTTTATTCGAATCCTCGTGACGCAACCTCTGAAGTCATCGTCGTCGCTGAACCTGAGCCGGTTCGCAGTATTCATACTCGGTGAATCGGCCAGTCGGTTCAGTCTTGAGCCTTGCTTCGACTCGAGTAAATCGACGATAACGAGTTTGCTCTTGCAGCGACAATAGTGAAGTGAAGTGTTATTTGTCAACATCCGGGAGAAGGTAAGAATACTGTATATATATATATAGCAGCTGCGCAAGAATGCCAGTAAAACAGTGAAATTCTTTGCAGGAGGAATTTCTACCGATCGAGGAAGATGGATCGAGGCTTGTGCAGGCAAATACTGATCGGCGTAGTATGTAAGTCTAGCGTGGATCTAGAGTATAGGAGCAGAAGAATATGGAGAAAAGAGAGAGAAAGTTTCAGGCAATCTGTTGATCGTCGATTGTGGTCTTCACGAAGGCTGGAGCACGCCGGCAATAGCGAGATTATCGAATGGCTCGGATCCTCTGAGGATCGACCAGGAGGAGATAGCATGGCTGGTGAATTTCATGTACGTTGGACTGGGACTGGGATCCCTGCTGCCTCTGTTCCTCATGGACAGAATAGGAAGAAAGGGGACCCTCATTGTGGGGACCGTGCCAAAGGTGGCTTCGTGGCTGCTCATAGGATTTGCAGGAGATACAGGACTGTTATTGTTGGGAAGATGCTTGGCTGGTATTGGTTGTGGAGTTACTTACGCTGTTATGCCAATGTATCTTGGTGAGATTAGCAGCACGAGGAGCAGGGGTCCTTTGGGAACGCTATTGGCAGTTCTCTTGAATATCGGTATGCTGTTGATTTACGTGCTTGGGCTGATACTGGATAGATTCCAAGTAGCTATGATGGCTGTTTGTTTGCCAATCGTGTTTCTCCTTAGTTTTATCTGGCTACCAGAGACCTCCGTGTTTCTCACGAAGAAGAACAGACTGAGGTCGGCCGAGAGGACGCTGAAATGGTCGCTGGCCAAGGAGGACGTTGGTGCAGAACTCGAGGAGGTCAAAAGAATCGTTGCTACTGAGGAGCGAGCCGAGAAGATGACCTTGATTGGAGGATTGAGGGAAATGTGTATGAGTCGGCGGAACAGAAGAGCCTTTGCCATCAGCACGATACTCTTGAGTGCCATGAGCCTCACAGGTGCTGCACCGATTTTGGCATTCCAGTCTTACATCTTCGACGAGGCTGGATTTCGTATATCGACAAACGCCAGTATCATTCTTACCGGATGTGCCATTGTACTGGGTGGTTCCTTCTGCGTTGGACTGCTACCGAAAACCGGAAGGAAGCTCTTGCTTCTGATATCAGCACCGAGCTGCTTCCTCTCATTGCTGGTCCTAGCTATTTTCTTTAATTTTAAGAACAGTGGCTACGACCTTGAGAACTTCACTTGGCTTCCGACAGTATTTCTCGTTGGTTATGTGTTTTCCTACGGCCTGGGTCTCAATCCCATACCACTTGCTTACATCGGGGAGATTTTCCCTGTCGACGTCAAAGTGCCAGCTGCTATTTATTCTGCTCTCTATTACGCAATCACGACAGCAGCTAATGTTGAATTTTATCAGGTGATTGCATCTCGTTTTATATCTACTATATTTATATATTTTATTGTACTATAAAATCTGTCTTCTTTCAGATGGCACAAAAAAATTTCGGAACGCACGCTCCCCTATGGGTTTACACGATCATCACTTTTATTCTCTGGATACTTTTGTATCTCTTTGTACCTGAAACCGAAGGGAAAACCCTCGAAGAGATTCAATTGGAACTATGATTCACAGACTCCTGATTATTGTATTAAAATTGAGAAATATATTTTAACGTTTTCCTGAAACTTTTCTTATTTATTTTTAGACCGTTCCCATGATCCACCAACTTTTAGCAATATGCAATGACGTTTTAGCAAATTACTATATATCACGTAACTGTTTTCAGGTCTTCTTCGACTGCAGCAAATCTATCAAGGTCTCAAACCTGGCAACGAGTCCTTTCAAGTGGACACTGTGAAGAGGATACAAAACATGTCAGAGGCGATCGATTTACTGCGGAGTCTGGAGGAGCTTGATCGGTAATTGCTGGCTGTGCCAATGAGGAACGTTGGATCACGAATGATAGTGGATTTGCATTGATTCCAGCTGGTCCAACAAGTACGTTGTTCTTGACTGTCCAACCGACATGGCGAAGGATATCGTTGTCAGTCACGTGAGGGACGTTACGTTGGGAAGACGAACGTATCATTACCTACTGAGCGGTCTCGTAAGTTTGAATCGCATTCTAGAAATAGCAAAAAAAGTGAATGAAACTGACAAACATATTAACACAGATAATGGACGACCGTTGGGAGAGCGAGGTAATCGAGTATGGAGCCATCAATATCACTGGTTTTCGTATCGTCGATGCTACTCGACCCTATGTCAAGGACTTCCTCAATCAGTGGCATCGTCAGGATCCTCTGAGCTTCCCAGGAGCCGGACGCGAGTCAATTTCTGTAAGACCAGACGGAGACTCCACTTTTTAATATTATTCTTATAAATGAATTTTGTAAATACGTCTTTGCTGTACATTTAACATTTTAATGAAACTGGATTTTTCTACTGTTAAAAACAATTATTTTCACATTATTGCTGCACAGGCTCCAGCAGCATTAATGTACGACGCTGTGTTCGTTCTCGTGGAGGCTTTTACGAAACTGTCGAACAAGAAGAAGATTATCGTGAGAAGGCCAGGAATCGGACCAACGAGCAACGAGACTAGATCTTATTGCAGCAATCATGGTTCAGCAGTGATTACTTTTGAATATGGTGAGAAGATCTCGAGTGCTTTGAGAAAGGTTCAAGTGGAAGGACTCACTGGTGAGATACACTTCAACAATGACGGACGTCGTCATAATTATACTCTTCACGTCGTTGAGATGACCGTGAATAGCGCCATGGTCAAGGTGAGACGTTTAAAAAATATTGATTTTGGGCAAATATTCTTTTGACCACTCGTATTCGCTCTCGTAGGTTGCTGAATGGACGGACGAGCTTGGCTTCCAAGCCGTGGCAGCAAAATACGTTCGACTGCGACCTCACGCGGACATTGAGAAGAATAAAACGTATATAGTCAGCACGATTCTGGTTCGTTCGGCAGAATTTTATCCACGATATATTTACTTATGTATATTGTATTGACATTAATCTTTTATTCTGTTAATCCATCAATGTCGAACTGATGCAGGAAGAGCCATACATCATGAAGAAAAAGTCGGAAAATGGCGAGCTCCTGGTGGGCAACGACGCTTACGAAGGATATTGCAAGGATCTGGCAGATTTGATAGCTAAAAAACTGGGAATCAATTGTAAGTAGCAGATGGAGTAGCGAATCAGTGTGTATTCTGGGGTGGTTATTTAAAATATTTTCTCTGAAAAGATGAGCTGAGAATCGTGAAGGACGGTAAATACGGGACGGAGAATCCGGAAGTAGCTGGTGGATGGGATGGAATGGTTGGAGAATTGATCAGGCATGTGAGTATACATTCATTCCGTGAATACCTATATAGTTACACAATGAAAGTAAGATTGTGCAACTGCATATGTATACAAAAATAACACTGAGAAAAGTAATAGAATTTATAACGTTGGATAATGCCAAAGGCACGATTACGTCTACTTATCTTAATATCACTGTACTAGTGTTCACAAAGCTGTTACTAATACAAAGTATCATTGATGTAACTCCTACTATCTGGAAATATTTTTTCTATTAACAGGAAGCTGATATTGCTATTGCCCCGATGACCATTACATCCGAGAGGGAACGAGTGATAGATTTCAGCAAACCATTTATGGCTCTTGGTATTAGCATAATGATTAAGAAACCGATGAAGCAGAAGCCTGGTGTATTCAGCTTCCTCAATCCTCTGAGCAAAGAGATTTGGGTCTGCGTGATATTCTCGTATATTGGAGTATCCATCGTTCTTTTCATTGTGTCGAGGTAAAGTAAACAATGGTGATGGAGAGAAGAAGAGAGAAAATAAAGTAAATAGTTACATTCAACGTACTCTTATCCTGCAGATTTTCACCATACGAATGGAGGGTCTTAACGGTATCTGGACTGGGAGATGGATCGATGGGAGGAGGACGAGGAGACTCCGGACATTCGCACCCTCACTGCCCTTCAGTCTCGTCCCACCATATGCCACATTCCAGTATGGCGAACGATTTCAGCATTCTCAATAGCTTGTGGTTTGCTCTGGGAGCTTTTATGCAACAGGGCAGCGATATTTCACCACGGTACAACTATATACCAGATGGCTATAGCGCACCCTTTAATAAACCAATTTCTAAACTGTTTCATTGATGTGACAGAGAGACAAAAATATGATTCGAGTTATTAGAAATTATTGGCAGTATCAATATATATAAGAATTATTATCGTTGTGGCAGGTCCATATCCGGTAGGATAGTCGGCAGCGTTTGGTGGTTCTTCACGTTGATCCTGCTGTCATCGTACACAGCCAATCTCGCAGCGTTCCTCACGGTCGAAAGGATGGTGACCCCCATCAACTCGGCCGAGGATCTCGCTTCGCAAACCGACGTGCAGTACGGGACTCTCTCCCACGGCTCAACCTGGGATTTTTTTCGAGTAAGAAATCCCGATATCGTACCGGCTCAAGTAATTACATATTCTTTCCAATTACCAGAGAGAGAGAATACGTTTCATTCGTCGTTCTTCTTCCCTTCTCCGTCCGTCTTTTCCAGAAATCCCAGATCAATCTTTACAGCAAGATGTGGGAGTTTATGAATTCGCGGAAGAACGTTTTCGTAAAGACGTACGACGAGGGTATAAGAAGAGTTCGTACGAGCAAAGGCAAGTACGCCCTGTTGATCGAGAGTCCGAAGAACGAATACGTGAATGAGCGGGAGCCCTGCGACACCATGAAGGTCGGTCGACATCTGGACGCTAAAGGATTTGGTGTGGCAACACCGCTGAATTCTCCATTGAAGTTAGTCTTCCTCTTCTTTATATGTGTATATATATATATGTGATATAAAAATATTTTTCATAATGAATTGATTTACTAATTATAAAACCTGTGCACAGGGACAGCATAAATTTAGCGGTGCTATCGTTGAAGGAAAATGGAGAACTGACGAAACTGGTGAACCGTTGGTGGTTCGACAGAACGGAATGCAGACACGGCGACAAGGCCGATGCATCCAGAAGCGAATTATCGCTTAGCAACGTTGCTGGCATTTTTTATATTCTCATCGGGGGTCTGCTAGTCGCGCTAATGGTGGCACTGATAGAATTTTGCTACAAATCCCATTCCGAGGCGACTAGAGCAAAGGTAGGTTCTCGCGTTTCGCACGTTCACACCTCTCTAAAGTTCTTTTGCTGATATTTTTCAGATTCCTTTGTCGGACGCGATGAAGGCAAAAGCCAGATTAACCATCGGAGGTGGCCGTGATTTCGACAATGGCCGGGTAAGTGCGAGAGGAGAGTGTACAAAAAATGAAGACTGTTACAAAGTTAGCGGGATCTGTAGAGTATTATAAACGTACACTGCAGTTGAAGCTGCTAATACACGAAAACAACCATCGCTTGTATCGCTCGCTTGGTTTGCGCTTGCTCTCTTTCTCTCTTTCTTACTCCTCTCTGTTATGATTTTTCTCTTTAGTGGTACGGACTGCAGAGTTAGACTGAGGATGCATGCGCCATTCCCGGGACCGCACGTGAGTATGATTTCTGCGCCCCGGAAGCTTATTTCATTGCCTAACGCTTACATCGCTTTCCGCAAATAACCGAACGAAAGACACTCTGATAAAGCTGCGATTTGTAAATAATGAATTTATAATGACATCAGTGAATTTGCAGTACTACGCGCCAGCGAACGCGATTGGAAATACGGAAGGAGATCAAGTGCACAGCAATACACATACTCAGGTGTAAGCCTCGTGGAGAACAGCCCAGGAGCGTCACCAGCAATCTCATTGCCGACACCACCACCACCACCAACATCGAGGAAACCAAAGAGAAGGAGCGTGACATTCGCGGAATCGCCGCCGAAGAGCCCGAAACGCGGTGGGATATTCTTCATTCGTCGACCGAGCGTGGCGACCCTCGACGTCGCCGTACCGTGGACGCCAGCCTCCCCGCGTCACTGGACCGCTCGCGACACCAAACCTGAATACGTCTGCTGAACACTGCGCAAATCTCCAATCTCTCGTACCGCTTTCGCAACTGATTTTTATAAAACTTTACATTAGCGCGAGCTTCTTTCGTATAAATCTCGTTATCTCATCTCCGACAAGCGCAAACTTTTCTACCCGAGCATCGCATCATGTGCGTTGAAACACTGCCAAAAGTTGTTGAGTTCAACATCCGATTGTATCTGTACATTGTAAATAATTGTAAGCGAATGAAACACGTAGTACACGATATGGTCCTGGGATTGGTGCATGTGCGACCAACATTCTATAGCTGCAAATATCTTATTACTGCCGAGATTCTCCGACACGAGATGTATACATATAATCTATAGAGATATTGCAAAGTCCTAAGATCGTGTGCCAAAAATATATTATAATCAAAATTGAGACGACGGTGGTACTACTTTATCAAAAATTCAATGATCCTCTTATGTATCCTTGCGTGTGTATGCGTCGTTTTCAAGTGTGCGAGGGACTGTGCGAGCGTGTATGCGTGGGTGCGTGCGTGCGTGCGTGCATACCTATATAATTCGATATATGTACTCTGCAAGACATATTATAGAGGTATAGCAAATGCCAAGATAAGTGAGTGGAGATCCTGAAAGTTCTCGTGCCAAACTACGATTCCTCGCGTTTACCACGTCCAATGTTACAATAAATCTTTTGCAGGAGAGCTATATACATATACTGTTTAATACGAGCGTGTTAATCCCTTTGACAAATAATAATCATTATATAATATACAATATAATTTCCCCAATGTATCTTGAGCTACTCCCTCCCTCCTCTCATCATTGGATGCTAGATCGTGTTTGCTCATGAGAAGCCCTATATCAATTTTGACGAATCATCCGAACGACGGATAGAAGTTGTACTCGTTTACTTGGTGTGTTCTTTGTACACTATAGTGATATTTACTAGCGCACCGTCCTCGGTGGAAAAAGCGTATGAAAACTGAGAAACATATGAGCGTTGCGTTTTTAATTTTCTGTATGCGTGTGTGTATGACGCGTGTGTATGTACGACAGAGCCAGGGAGTGCGCGAGAGAGAGAGAGAGAGAGAGAGAGAGAGAGTGACCTATGACCCGACTCCGAGAAAGCGTCTTCCAGTATTGCGGGAGATGTAAATTGAGGAATTTTACGTACCGTAATGAACCCGCACCATATATTCCGTGACGTGATACGATGAAACCCTTGTAAGCCGTTTTCTGTATACCAAGGAAATTTGTCACGAATACAGGATCGTTTACTTAAATCTGTCTTGTCGTTCATTTCACACCCGATTTGCAGGATGGACAAAGGAAGACGCCGATGACGTAGGTGCTGTGTTGTTCGAGATGGTCGAGCGAGTGAGAAAGAGGGACGCATACATATACATATATATATAAAGACAAAGAGAGTGGGAGTGTGTGGAACCGATGCTAAATTTAGACGGGGTTGCCAAGTTACAGGGCACACAGCCACCGCCCCTTCAGTGGGCTATGCTTTTAACGTGAAAAGGTAATGCCGGCAAGGTCGCGTCATTGATCGCTCGCTCCGGAAAGTCTGCATGGGGGTAGGAGGAGTATGACGCTTCCAGTGACGTCATAGCTCCGTTCTGCGAATTTACGTTGAGAGACGCAGGAGCCGCGGCTGTAAATAGGCCAACGGCGTATAATATATATACCTCGCGTACAGGGAGTAGCAGGGAATTGCTTAATTGCCAATTACCGCGAAGAAGAAACTCGCGATCGGTGACAGGGCTCGGATCGCTTCCGCTTCCCATGATTAAAGCGAATCGAGGGTGTAAACCCAGTAACCGATGTCTGCTCGAGATAAGACTGACGCGAGGCGTGAAATCGATAGCTGCTCGATACTTTGCAATTTGCCCTCGTTTCTCTTCTCCTGCTCTACATGTATACATATATATATATATATTATATGTTATATAGTATATGGAATATTATAGATCAATCACGTCTCTCCAAGTTGAAAGCCCAGAGAGAGAGAGAGAGAGAGAGAGGACCACGCCCTGGGCCCTCTTGACGATCCAGTCGTGAAACGCTCGATTTGCGATCAAGCTGCACACCACATCATTTATAGCCATTGAATTTTACGTCATCGCCCTGAACTGCAGAAGGGAGTCGATTGTGTGCGCTCCGTCACGTTCACCCTACGTCATCGACCCAGCACTTCCGACGTCACTGCACGATAAAATTCTTCCCCTAATAAGTTTATAGCCGCAGTTATACCGCAACGAATCAGTCGAATGAGACACGTTTGGGCCTCGATTCGTCTATATATATATATATATATATAAATTGTTTCAGTAAGGCAGGACATGGCAGGTATATATATATATATAGGTTTGCACGATAAAATTGCTCCCCTAATAAGTTCAGCCGCAGCGTTGTACCGCAACGAATCAGTCGAATGAGACACTTGGAGGCCTCGATTGAACCATGTACGTATATATATATATATATATATATATATATACACACACATATATAGAGATATTCCTTGGACAGGACATGGCAGGCAGGGCAGGACAGAAGAGGACAGGACAGGGCAGGGCAGGGCAGGACAGGGCGGGTGCGCTATATAGACCACCTATACACACTACACATACATATATATACGAAGATGTATATAGAGAAAGAAAAGCGAGGCGCTTGCGCGAGAAAACGGCCGGGCTAGCCGCGACAGCCGCCACTCCCGAGCGCGAAGCGGTGTAGCGCGGCTGCGATCGTCTCGAGATGAGATGTCCATCGTGAAAGGAGGAGGATTCTCTGGAAAGTGGTGGAGCCAGCGGCAGGATACCGGTGGCTTCCAACGACCATCCTCGCTCCCTCGAAAGCTTCCAATTCACTCGCTTCCCATAGCTCATCCGGTCCTCTAAGAGAGAGGAGAGTATCTCTCTGGTACACACGGCGACGATCCGAGAGTGGTCGAAGAGGCTTCGGAGCGGTGTGTGCGAGTTTGTGTTTGTGGGGGGGGGGGGGTGGGGGTTGTATGCGTATATGTGCGCTGGTGGTATATCGCAGGCACGTTCGCGAGGGGGTCGAAGAATCGTCGAAGGTGGCGGCGGTACCGAGGCCGCTCAGTGCTAGAGTAGAGAAAGAAGGTGCGAGTGGCAGTGAGGAGGGGGAGGGGGGCAGGGGCAGGGGCCGGAGGAGGAGGACGAGGTGGGGGTGGAGGGGGAGGGGGAGGTGGTGGCAGGGAGGAGAGGAGCTGGGTCAACGCGCCAGGTAGCAACGCCTCAGAAGATCCGTTTGGCGGACCGGACCGGCGCGCCGTCAGGAACCGAGACCTCCGACGAAACATGAAGTTGTGCCATAGTCATCGACCGAGTCACGAGCACGACGAGAGCGACAGTCACGATCACAACCGCCAGTACCAGTACGATTACCACAGACACGACAACCGTCATCGTCCCAGAGTGCCAAACCATGGAGACCCGGTTCTCGCGAGGGCCCCGTCGACGAACGGTCCGGAGGGCCCCGCAGGGCCCAGGCCCGCCAGCTGGACCCTCTTCTTGCTGCTGGTGCTCGCCCTCGCCGGTCTGCTGCCCGATTTCCACCCGAGTTCCTTCGCACAAGCCGCGTAAGTCTTGTTTTTGCTACACCCCCCCCCCCTCCGCCCCTCTCCCTCTCCCACACCATGCTACTCCACGGTTGTCTACCTAACCGTGCTTTCAACATTATCAATATTTACGCTCTCACCAGCTGTTTTTCCGTCTCGAGTGCCATTCCACTCACTGCACTATCGATGATCCTACCAAAGTACCCTCGGCTCTCTTTCCCTCAAGGGTACTCTTCCCTGCGATGTGGCAGATCTCCAAAACACTCTCACGGAGACCTAGATATTTTCGTGCTTTATATATATATATATATATATATATATATATATAGCAAGTCTTTCCTGCAGTAAGAAGCTCACTTGAAAAACTTTCTATCGATTGCTCCGCTTCGTATAAGAAAGAGTGGAGAGAGGAGAAAATATCATAAGAAGTGTGTACTGCATTCTATTGTTTTTCAAAAGCTATACGGCCTGAGGTTGCAGTTGAAGTGACCGTGCGAGCTCTGGCCTCATCGATTCCTCGCGTCAAGGCTGCACCTGCAACTGCAACTGCGCCTGTCTCTTTGTATTTTTTTTTTCCTTCCTTTTTTTTGTGGATTCAATTAGATGCTCGGAGGGGGGAGGGGGGATTAAGAGATTGCAGCACGACGTTCGTGAATGTATAGTGCGGCGGAGAGCTCGTGGGAGGATCAAACGAAAGTTTGGCGATTTTAAATCGTTGCTGGATCGTATCTGGGTCATATAACCCCGCGTGTTTGTGTTTGTGTGAACATACGTATATATATCTATAAAATATAGCATAGCACGAAGTGGACGTGACCGGTGAGCGATGACAGTGGTGACGTTGAGTCGTGACGTCACGACCACTCTAAGGCACCAGTACGAAGCACCCTATGACGTCACTGGTCCCGCGTATACACACACGCGAATAAGCAGCATCGCTGACCGCGCACGTATCCACGATCACAAATGTTTAACCTCGTAAATTATAATAGTCTTTTGTCTCCTCGCAGTGCTAGCGGGGGCAGTATGCTCGGTGACGTGAACATTTCAGCGATCCTGGATTCCTTTTCCGTTAGCTACGATAAAAGAGTAAGGCCGAACTACGGAGGTGAGTAAGATTTCTCTCCTTTCTCATACATATATATATATATATATATATATATATATATGGTTTTTTCCTCTCTGGCCTCTATACACTTTCTAATTTAATTCTCTTTCTCTCTCTCTTGTTTTCATTACTTTTCAACGTTTGCATATATACAGTAGTGTATCATACTTACTTGGACGATTCTTGACCGTTTTTTGGATGGACGATGAGCGGATAGAAAAGAGAAACGTATGTAACGGTTCGGTGGTCCAACGCCAGTAGTTACAGTCGTGGCAGAAAAGCCCTTTGTTCGTACTACTAGAAACGCGCGCGCTGTTAACGTTGCTAATATATTAATTTGCGTGTGTGAAATCAGTGGTGGAATATAATTTAAGGCAGAAGATGGGAGGAGAGAGAGAGAGAGAGAGAGAGAGAGAGGGAGAGAGAGAGAGTGGTTTCGATAAAACTCGGATCGATGTTTTGGTACGCCCCTGGGGCCTGGGGTTGCTAGGGGTTACTGTTAACGGCATCTCTGAAGCACAGTGTCCGTACCGTCACAGTCAGTCACAGTCACACCCCATCGATATTTCGTTGCTTCCGATTTTCCACCACTGCTCTCATTCAATCACACGCAATGGAGCAATTTTTAAAGCGTCGCAAAATATCTATCCGAGTCGAAGCTCGTTCCTTCTCTCACTCGCAATGATCAGCAACGTTAACAGTCTTCCGCTCTCGAATACCACCTGCGTACTTACAAAGCGTCGGGAGCTCTATCCTTTAAATTTCTCGAGAAATGAATATTTTGAAAAAAGTGCTGAATTTTTAATCGAGAGGAATTATATTCAATTTGATCGATATTCATTCAGGGTTACGAGGCATAAGCATCGGTATATACTATGTATAATACTTGTATTGTATATTCTATATATATATATATATATATATATTTTGTTAAAGCGAATATAACTGAGCTCTCAATCATTAATACTCTCGACAGAAAATAGCATAAAGAAAAGAGAACAAAGACAAGAGATAAAAAAGAGATGAAATATAGCAATCATAACGCGAATCTTCTTGGCCGCGCATCGACGAACGGCCAACTCAAGTCTTGCTAACCTTCGATTTCAGGTCCTCCTGTCGAGGTGGGCGTCACCATGTACGTCTTGAGTATCAGCTCGCTATCCGAAGTGAAAATGGTACATTTAGGTTTTAATCATTTTGCAGAAATTCAGTAATCGTTCCCATCGTTTTTACCCCACCCAAGCAACCATATTTAGTGCTCGTCTGTACACAAACATAACAAACAATTGCGCATGCGCGCGCCTACATACAAAGCAAAAAACAACACCCTGAAATACAAACACACACGAGCGCGCGCACGCCGTTCTCCTATCACGTACCACACAAACAAACACACGTATACACGCATACATTCTTGATACACTATACTATTATAAAACTGACAAGCCTTCACAAACGAGACACACGCGCACGCTTCAACATTTCGACAAATAACTTTGATCTCTCGTAATCAGTGAGCGCAACAAACTCCAAGCGAAAACAGCACAATTGTATAACAATGAAGAGAATTCGCAGTTCTCTTTTTTTTTTATTCCATTCATTCACAGCTGCGGTGCTGGCGCTTTATCAAAGAAACAGTACAGAACATATCTATATATATATGTATATGTGTATGTATATACATATATATATATATATATATTTAAGTAGACATTGCAGATGAAGCAATATACAAAAAACAGACAAGAAAAATGAAGAAAGATAAGACTTGAGAGAGTCGATTAACGCGAGCGCTTTGCTGCAGACTAATCAGATACTATTACCAAGTATACAATCATTAAGTGTAACAATAGGACGAACGGAACGAGGATCAGCACTAGCGAAAAATGAAAA
Source organism: Prorops nasuta (assembly GCF_024137725.1). NCBI lineage: Eukaryota > Metazoa > Arthropoda > Insecta > Hymenoptera > Bethylidae > Prorops > Prorops nasuta. The sequence continues at coordinate 4,344,929 of NW_027116808.1, forward strand.
TGCCATAGCAATCAAGAGAGTCGATTGTACATCATGGTGGCAGATGTATGTATATAACATGGCTAGCTGCTATAATTACAGGCCGAAACAGTTGACAAAATATTGGGCTTGATGGTCGTCATCATCGACAAGACCACATCGACCACAGCAATCAATATCATTGCTCCTGAAAATACACATTTTTCCACGTGAATTGTTTATAGAATTGAAAATAAAGATTTTGCACGAGTTAAAAGATTGGAAAAGAGAGGACACAAATGTAGATACAGAAAGCAACGACATCGGTCTGTACATAAGAACGAAGAAGAACCAAAGCCTTATTCGGTCGAATCAGGTAAATAGGTATTTCATGCGCGCGGCCCTACAAATTAATCGCATTTTTTTTAGCTCTGCGCAAGCCTAAAATCTACATAAATTGTCATAATAAAATTGTTAATAATCGAATGTAGCATACATGTGTACAATGGATTTTTCTAGCCTGGCAAGGACGCTGGCGCCCGATGAGTTTTATTGATTTGGTTCCGTGCAGGGAGCAAGATACATAGTGTACATATATGTAGAATATCTTGGATACGCGAGCCGTCTGCCTATGGCTCTCATACAAGCATTCGTATACCTTTCTTCATCATTAACGAGAGAGCACCAAGCAACGTCCGACAGACATACCCCTTTCTACTTTATACGCGTCTTTCTTACAAGAGACTTATAATAATTAAGAACCATTGTTTTTCATGCGGGCCAAAGGCAGAAGTTTATGCGTAATGTCACCTAGCATTTTAACATTAAGTGTTATTATCTCGGCTAATACTGGAAGGAAATCAGAGCAACCAAGGCCGGACATGGTTTTATTGATTGCAGGTCCGCCGGTGGAGGTTGGCGTCACCATGTTTGTCCTCAGCATCAGTTCCGTATCAGAGGTGTTGATGGTACAGTTGCATTAACTCATACAAGAGCACATCTACAATCGTCATTCTATATTGTATGTCGTATCTTCCTTTTCCCACTTTCTCTCACCAGACTCTTCCCGTCGAATCGTCGGTCGATCATCGATGGGACTCGACGCATAACCGACGAAAACTAATTTTTTCACGTGTGCCGAGCCAGTGCACGCACAACAAGTGTCCAAAACGTTCCTGAAACGTTCCAACGAGTCAGACAGATTCCTGGAACGTTTCAGCAACGTTCCCGACGCTATTGTTAGGTTATTAAAGTTACAGCAACGAGACAGACCTCTCTTCTTCTTCTTCCAGCCAATTTCCTCCCTCTATCTGACTATCTATCTATCAATCTCTTGCATATTCACATCATTTTAAAAAGACACACGCACACATGGATGGCCTACTAACCTACGTTTTTATAGCTCGTCAATGCTGTTTGGTTGGCTGAACTGTTACAAGGGAACCTTGCTACGTTCCGCAGTCTTCGCAAGATATATCTCGTTCACTCATTTGTCATTATACTATACTATGATTGACCCGTTTCATTCGATTTGAGATGTTCATGTTGCATGGCCGCTCGACGTTCGACATAATCGTTTGTGGTAATTTGTGCCAGTAAGAGAGAGAGATAATACGCGATATTGATCTTGTCGAGCGACGCAGGCTGTATCCGTATCTCTGTATACGTAACAAAACGCTTAAGAACAAATTTACTCTTCAAAGTTATTATACATAATGTAAGTGATTGTCAGCAGCGTTAACTTATACATATTGTTATACATTATTATATTGTACGCCAGCGCTAAAACCAACACACCCATACACACTCAGAAACACGTATACTCCTGCGCGCACAATAAAGTTTTCACAATATTCGTTTATGAGTATTATTTATATCCAGTTTATATATATCTATATATAGTGACGATGTACATAGGTGTTTAAAAACATCCATCGAGAGTGTGCTCTCTCTGTCTCTCACACTGACAGTCTAAAATTGTTCGATCCTATACATGTGATGGATTGCACGAACAATTTTAAGGCTGGGTCCTAATACGAATTGGAGAGTTTGCACCGAGAACCCCAGGTGTTGAGCCCTGTGCGGAAACCAAATCAAATCGACGACACTGTCACCTGGAACGTGACTCGCGATATTTTACCTACACGCTAGCATATCCCACCTATACCAAATTCTCCCTTTCCTTCCACGTACCTCACTTTTATTTCTTTTTTTTTTTGCTGCTGCTGGCGCTATTGCTGCTATCGTTATTTGCTGTTGCTATCGTTATCTTTATCGTTATTGTTACAGTTATTGCTATTGTTATTGTCATTGTTGTCGTCAATCGCGCAAAAATATTGATTATATACATACATATAGCTACTTCTGGTGGGTCGTATTGTCAGATTCTGATCGTGCGGTACTGTAAATATTTGCCATTACGCCTGCCAAAAGCTTTCATATCGCTTCACTGACAATAATTTCCTCTCCACGTAACAGTATCATGAGGCATACTAGAAAATGTAAATGTGTTTTCGGCGAGAGAAGAGAGATAAGCAAGCAGCGCAAGAGAACGAAAGAAAGCGAGAAGAAATAGCTGAAAGGAGTGTAATGGGAAATGCAGCATTATAAAAGAAAGTCGTGCGAAGGCAAAAGAGAATTTCAACGGCCTAAAAGTGGCTTGACAGGCGCCGAGAATCGCGTCAATCGGTCGATCAGCCGGCTTATCAAAAACTGAGAGTAATACAAACAAGCTCCTCCAGGCGAACTTACGACTAAACGCCTACCAGATCAACGAGTATATCTACTGCAACACAATGTGTCTTGATAAAACGAGAATACAATAATACTATTATATATACTATATATATATATCGTAGATGTTGTACACATTTGCTCGATTGTACGTGCGCGTATACGCACGTGCATGCACTTTTTTTTTAACGAAAACGCTGCTAGCATGCTGCACGTAGAGATATACAGTACGATATAGCATATATGTAATCTTTGCACTCTTAAAACTGACAACTTTACAAATTTCGCCATGTCCGTATTACTCATCTCATCTAGTATGTATAACACAGTCACTCCTTTACAAAATATCTATTGAGAACCGAATAGACAAATTACCGCATTTCGTCGAAAGCTTTGCCTATTCGCGAACGTCGCGCGTCGAGTATTACTCTTATTCTCTGATAAGATCTACGCGACGCACGACGTTTAACAACCTCCCCCGTCCTATACATCTATCTATATCATCTATCCATCTATCTATCTCTCTATATCTCTCTCTCACTCCTCCTCGTGTATCACACTCATTCGTCCTTGTCTACGCAAATCCAAGAGCACACACGATCTCTTACATGAAAGAAATATATTCTAAATAATAAGATGATCCGTTTCCACAATGATGTAGGACTTTACGTTGGATTTTTATTTCCGACAATTTTGGACGGATCCACGGTTGGCTTTTAAAAAACGTCGAGAAGTCGAGACGCTTAGCGTAGGCTCCGAGTTCATTAAGAATATCTGGGTACCAGATACTTTCTTCGTCAACGAGAAGCAATCCTATTTTCACATTGCTACCACCAGCAACGAGTTCATTCGGATCCACCATTCTGGCAACATAACGCGCAGCATACGGTAAGTTTGGAGCTTTGCTGGATCGTAAAGCTTTATATCTCATTACACTAGCGTTGTCTCCTTCCAGCTTAACCATAACAGCGTCTTGTCCCATGAACTTGCAATACTTTCCCATGGATCGCCAGCTTTGTAACATTGAGATAGAAAGCTGTAAGTATACCGAAACATATTTATTATTATAATAATAATACGATATATACAATAAAGCACAGACTTAACACGCATCGAGCTTGACAATAAGATGATTGTGTGAGAGCTATTATAAACCTATAAAAGAAAGAACTCGATCGAGATCTCTATATATATATCTAATAATATTTCTTCATTCTGTCTCTCTTGTCAACGTAGCACACTGTCCTCTCTCTCTTGGTCTATTTAGTTCAGCCACTTGACAGCTATCATGTACTCTTATATTATATACCTTCACTCACACTTTCTCACAAACTTAATTAAGGGTTATTCTCACCAGCTCGCCTTTCACTATCTTCGAGTATTATGAAATGTCCTTTCTCTCTCTCTCTCTCTCTCTCTCTCTCTCTCTCTCTCTCTCTCTTTCTCTTTCTCTTTCTCTTTCTATCTATGTACCATAATAAAATATTGTCAACGATGCTGTGTTTGCAATGAAACTCGAGGAACTGCAAAACTAGAGAAAAATATTATGAGCATCCTCCGAAGGAGTCTCCACTGATACCAAGCTGTGTGTCACACTGCGTATACTTGCAAAATCTTCAAATGCTTGTTATTTCACCGACTCAATCACAGACAAGTGTTATTTTCCTTTCTTTCGAGCAAACTTATTGCGTACATTTATTTGTCTCGTTTTTCTTCATGACGACAGTTGTCGCCTACCACCACCATCACCATCACCATCACCACCACCACCAACACCAGCTAGCCAGCTATCACTTGATACCATATTGTGTATGTATGTAATATTGCCAATTGCCACTAATAGGCCCGAGCAGGGGAAAAAGGCCTCCGACAGACCCGACGCAGCTTGCGACACTCGTTTATCGAGACTTCGGGGACGTAACGGGCTTGTAAATGCAAATCGAATGATCCACTACCGAATTAAAACGCATTGTGCATCTATCGTTACTACCAGCAGTACTACTAATTAACTTATTACAATTTCTCTTACAATAATTACTAAGCACGATTATATTTTAATAATGATTTAATTTTTTATAAGTTTAGTGAAAAATGCCAACTTTATGCAAGCTTCATTTTCTCCACCATGAAATTTTAAAAAACTAATATAATATACTACAAGAGCGTAGCATGCTGCATGACATGAAAAAGCACAGGTTCTTTATACGAATCTCACGTACATAGTAGATATCCCTGTATAACCGCGAGCGTAATTCTAGCATTGTTTTATTTGCTAAATTTGCAATTTGCAGCAGTCACGTCACGCAAGCACAAAATTCTTTTATTCTCTCTCGACTAAAGCTTCAAAATTTGTTTGCTTAAATCGGTGCTGCCTGTGCTGTGATGCTCCTTCTTCTCTTTTGTTGTAATATATGTTGTAAAAGCTCGTATCACCGTTAAGGAACAAGAAAAACTTGCTTTTTCTCTTCCTCTTCCTCTTTGTCGTTAGTAGTAAAATATATTATAGAGTCCGACGGATAAAACGACTCTGACCATGGACGTAAAATTCTTTTTTTCTTCCTAGCTAGAGGAGATATGAATTTCCCGTATAAGACCTTTCTCTCGGTGCATATCAAAAGATTGTTCAAAAGGTTTTTATACAAAAAATTGATATCTATCATAATTACAAAGTAAAACAGGATTTTATGTCCATTATTATTTCGCCATTTTGTCTGTCGAGCCCTCTAGACAAAAACACACATACACACGCACGCACACATATATAATAACGTATATACACAATCAACAGTAGAAAAGGAACGACAAGAAAAAGAGGTAGAAAGAGCCAAAGAGCGATTCTTTAACGGACTGCTCGAGTATCTAATTATACTGTGAATGTTAGAGCGAAGATATTTGTGTTCTTGTTCTCTCGGCAGTTGGATACACAATGCGCGATATTCGGTACAAATGGAACGCCGGCCTACAATCGGTCGGCATCTCAAACGAGGTGGAACTACCGCAGTTTCGCGTGCTCGGGCACAGGCAACGACAGACAACCATACACCTTTCTACAGGTAGATATCCCTTAATCGTTTTCCCTATACTCTTGACTCAAGCCCAAATTTATCACATCAACGAACAAACAGAAACACACACCAATTCAATTCAATTCAATTTTCATCTCAGCCGCACCGATAGTGCATCATTCTTATATCTTTCAAATAAACGCAACCAAGTACTACACGTGCACGCACCGACAAACTCTCTCCAGTGTAAAAACCCACAGCGATGAATGATCGGTCAAAGGGGGAAGTAGTATGTACAGTGTGCAATAATCTACGATCGATCGCAAAAAAAAACTCTCCTCACTCATGCAAACAGTTTTCAAGCGCAACAAATATTTCACACGAACAATTTGCATATATATATATATATAGTAATCGCATTGTCGCGCGCTCTGCTATGCGTACAAACTGCTATACATATTATAGTATGGTTCCAAGCTCTTACGGAGCTTCTTCTCTCGCTCTTTTCCTCTTTTTCGTCTCCTCTATCTACGAGGTAAATGGCTCGATTAACACGAATGCCCAAGGACTTGGTTAAAGTCAAAGTAAAATAAAAAAATCTTACATTGCATCCCCCTACGTCTTAAATCTACAGCTCTCGAATATCGTCGTTCATTCTTGTACAAAAGTTCTTATGAGTTGGAATATCGCAAGTTTCGAATTATTCCCCTTATCAAGACTGTGCTAATCTTTCAATAAAAATGATCAAATTAAGCTTTAACGTTCTTTTTCTAACAATATTAAAATTCGAGCAGCACGGTCGTGTTAAGTGCATAAATTTCTCACGCTATAATTTCAAATGACAAGAATATGCATCGTACTTGATGAATTTTTCAAAAAGCAACCGCTGTTCTATTACATTTTTCCTTGTACTCGCAGTATCATTTAGCTCGATATTAATACGCAAGGAGCTTCATTAGTTAATTATACGAATGGTTTCTATTATTAAAATACGTGGACGTATGCCATTTAGGACTACGTGGTAATTGAGCCATCTGCTTTACCGAAAGATTAGAATACCAATTAGCATATGCGCGAGAGAAGATAATCAAAAAGAAAAGAGAGAAAAAAGAAAGTAATTATTGAAAAGCAGATAGTGACTAGATACGAGGTAAGTGGAGACCCCCTCGGAACTTGAGTGATGAATAAAGACAGAAAATAAGGAAAGCAAAAGAAAAGCTAGAATTGCTGAGTTCCGCGAGGTACGTATCAACCGCGGGGGTTCTCTGTATTTTTTTCAGTCGGATATACGATGAGGGACATCCGGTACAAATGGAACGAAGGCTCGAACAGCGTCGGTGTCAGCAACGAGGTCTCCTTGCCTCAGTTCAAAGTACTCGGGCACAGACAACGCGCCATGGAAGTCAGTTTAACCACCGGTAATGTATCTTTATTTTCTTGCCGATCCATATACTGCATTTTCCAAATCCCCCATAAGGATTAGGTAAGGTCGAATCATCTTGTGTGGATAATTTGTCCGTCCTTTGGAGCTCCCTCTCTTCTTCTTCGCCTGCTACTCTTCCTGTGTACTGTACACTAAAGCAGAGAAAGCAAGAAGAGTGGGGGTTAGACAAATCAACAAGGTTCTTCGTCAGTTGCCATAATCCTGCTTACCTTGGATTCGGATCTCTTTTCGCAGGCAATTATTCGCGGCTTGCTTGCGAGATCCAGTTTGTACGCTCAATGGGTTACTACCTAATTCAGATCTACATTCCTTCGGGACTAATCGTCATAATATCGTGGGTGAGCTTTTGGCTAAACCGAAATGCAACCCCCGCTCGGGTCGCCCTCGGAGTAACCACTGTGCTCACCATGACGACTCTCATGTCGTCGACGAACGCAGCTCTGCCCAAGATCTCCTACGTCAAGTCGATTGATGTCTATTTGGGCACCTGCTTCGTCATGGTATTTGCCTCGTTGCTCGGTGAGTGCTTTACTATATAGAGTACGTTCACTGGTCATTCTATATAGTAGATCCACGAGAAAGAGTGTGTGGTTTCTTTTACAGAATACGCCACGGTCGGCTACATGGCCAAGAGGATTCAAATGAGAAAGAATCGTTTTCAGAAGATTGCAGAGAGTATGAAAGCAGCTAGGGAGATGCCGCCTCCTCCTGGAGTACCCGGCGTTAACCATGGAGGTCACGCCACCAAACAAACTGTGAGTGTGTTGTTGTTTGTATATACATAAGTAGAGACTCTCCTAGTTTGTCCAAATGCACGTGTAAGCCCCGGGATGCCCCGAATAAGGGCCCCATAGCGAACTGCCGTGTCTCTTGTAAGTGGTCCCGTGTTGTCCAGGAGGTGCGCTTCAAGGTACAGGACCCTAAAGGGGGTACACTGGAGAACACTATCAATGGACGAGCCGACGAAGAGGCTCCACCCGCCCCTCAGCATCTCATTCATCCTGGAAAAGACATTAGCAAACTTTATGGTAGGCTCAATGACGAATGTACTAGGAAAAAAAGATGGAGTAGTTTTAAAACACATACCAATGACTTTCAGGCATCACACCATCGGACATAGACAAATACTCACGTATAGTATTCCCGGTGTGCTTCGTTTGCTTCAATCTCATGTACTGGATTATTTACCTGCACATAAGTGACGTGGTCGCCGACGATTTGGTGCTGTTGGAAGAAGCAAAATAAATATTCTATGACTCATAAAAACCCACACACCCACACACACACACACACACAACACAGACGATAAGGGGAGAAGCTCTAAATACGAAAGACTATTGCAATGAACTTGCCATTATATAGTATATAAATACAATATAGTATATTTAGTCGTTAAAGGGGAACCCCTTATAATAACTGATAAAACACTTGTCAATTTAGCCACATTATAGTGCGTTAACTATACTATACTATGTATCGGCATGAAGGTGCACGCTCCGACACGACGAGATAAGATCAACAACGTGTACAAAGATACGCGGCCGAATTTCATAAAGAGATTTACCAAGTAATGTTCCTATAAAAGTCTAACCTCTAAACAATTGCAAGTACAGTGGTTGGTACGGGTAAAGAAAAGTTACATGGAGGCTGTCCATAAAACACCTTCTCTTCGAAGCTTTTCAATTAGGGACTGTATTGTCTGTATCGGCTTGCGCGAAATTCTGCGACTCTTTCTCTACCGTCGATTTACCGGCTGTACTTGCGGCTGCGCATCAAGAATTAAGCTGTTCAAGTGTCGAGCTGAACACCGGTGTGCATGGAAGGAAGCCTCGTGAAAGGAACGCCGCTCACTTTTTTAATCTCATATGTATTATCATTCGGAATTGAGATAAACACACAACAGCAGTACAATAAGAATCTGTAGCTTGAGCTCTTTCTTCGGTCTAATTATTCCGATGTTATTGGCTAAAAGTCGTCCAATCACCGTACGCAATACATTCTTTTTCTTCCGTGCACGTGCATAATCTTTCAAGCAGAGCTATATACATTAATAATAGAGTATTATATCATATAAGAGCCATGCACAAATAGACTGACTGACTGAGAATCGCGAAAGCTTCGGACCTGACGCGTCTATGAGATGAGGTCTGCTCTGCTGACACAGTGACACAGCGACACCGACAGGCGGCAGCACAACAACTCGACAGTTCGACACTCGACAGTCAAGCCTCGTGAGGTGAGCGGGGTGAGCCTGCAGCTCTCACTCGCAATCAGCTGATCAGCTCATATTCAACGCTATTATTTATGATAATCTACATATATATAAACCAAATAATGTTTGAAGGACCGAACACTGGTCGGTTGCTGCGCGTGTACTGCATAGTATACATATTATACACTATACTGCGGATAAACGTGAGTAATGCTCAAGCCGAAAAAAGTCTCAGGACTTTTTAGCTTCTTATTACATGCAGCGCCATTTCCGGCTTGACCATTTATTCAATTTATATCCTGTATACATTTACACACTTTATCTATATTAAATTCTACAGATAATATATCATAGTACACTACTACTATGAATAACATTAGATATATATATATATATACATATATATATATATATATATATAAATATGAGAAATAACTTCCACGTCCGCCCCATCGGAAACGTTATATGAAATTTATACGGTTGTACATTCGTTATCTGTACTCGAAACCTCTGTAAGCGCGTGTGTGTGAAAGAAAGGGAGAGAGAGAGAGAGAGAGAGAGAGATTAAAACAGTAGTGTTTTATCGTTGTGATATACTATTCTATATACATGTAGAATCTAGATATAGGTAACACATAACCAATCTCGTTACACAAACGCATGTAATAGAGCACATACATTACATATATATGTATATTATATTATTACATCGTGTATACTATATATATATATATATATATATATATATATGTATACACGACGCGACAGAGGGAATAGGGTTGTGTAAAGTATGCTGTAATTGTACATGCGTGTGTGCCCCCTTTTCCCCTGAACAATTAACCCAATCACGTGTCTCTCTCCTCTATTGTTTACCTTGAATATATACTCGTATTATGAGCTGTGACTGCCTTGAGTCCTCGTCTACATGCCAATTATTCCTCTCTCGTGAAATTGAAAAAGAAAGAAAACAAAGAGAAAAAAAAACATAATTATAATGCTTCCTTTCCCCAGTTTTAATTTTGTCCAAATTATCTCAGTGCATGTTTCTCGATTACTCGCGACAATCACGGCTAGTTGAATCAATATAATTCAGTATTACAGTGATCTCTTTATCCTCTGGTAGGATAATTATTAGTTGTTTACAAATATTGTTTACGTATTATGAGATATACATACGTGTATATATCGTTAAATAAAAAGCACCATCTTGCGCGATGACATATTGGCATTAAATCACACAATTATATATAAAATTGAAAAAGCCGATCATCTTGTACATAGGAGTTTTATACAGAGCAATGTATCCGTTAAGGAAACTGTATTACAGAAATACATATATACTATTAATATACGTTTATATTATACATATAATACAGTATAATACATACGTATGTAGTGCACACGACATGTGACTGTTCGCACGTATTTAGATAAATCATCTCAAAGTATTAATAGGAAAAATCAAAGTAGTTTGGAGAACGTAACAGGAGAATGACAGGAAATTACGAGAGAATGATCCAATAACACTCTGATAAACGTCGCTTGTTCATTTGTAACGGTTCAGTATGAAGAAAAGTGCCCGAAGCAAAAAATATCTCAAAAATTTCGTCAGTTATCTATATATACAATTTTCGTTTAGTCAGCACAATATTTAAAACATACATTTAACGACCACAGCGATTAACACGTATTACTACATAATACTAATAACTGCCAATTTCATAATACGATATTGTATACACCTTCTGAGAAATTCAGATTTAAAAATGATCATACTATATATATATATATATATATATATATATATCACACACACACACACTATAGTTTCCTTCCTTTCCTCTTTGCACCTAAGAAATCTACTTACAAATTCATTCGAAATATCGACATATCTGAATAATTCATTTTCCCGTCTCTCTCTCTGTGTTTATAATTATAATGTAATAGAAAATTATTACGATTAGGAGAACCAGTGAATGTTTATCATTCTCTAGGAATTTATTGGCCATTATTATACGAGTGAGTTTTACAAAACACTTAGCAAGAATTACAGAAAGGAAAGAGGCTAATTATAAAAACCGCTGAAACATGTTTCAACGAACAAGAGAAGCAAAGAATTTCCTCGAAAAGGAGTAACAAATTCTAAAATGTATTTAAAATATTACATATTTAGAGCATTTTCTGTAACTAATGATAAATTACAAACATGTAGATAAAAATCCCTTATCCTTGATAGTATAATATACTATAGAATAATATATTATATACTATACATTAAACAAAGATTTGGTAAAGGGAGGTAAAATTACTTACACGCACGTTTACTATATGTGTATAGTATTATGCATGAATGCATATTTGATCGAGGGACACCATTCATGCATTTACTCTAATACTACCACAATCGCTCAGCAGCGACCGTTGGTCTACCTGTCCTTCTCTGACTGTTTGTATGTTTACCATCCCCCGCTCCCCCGCATCTCAGCCCCCTGTGTGTATGTGCATGTATGTGTGTGCGTATGGACGTATAAGATGTGGGGGTCATAGATGAAAGAATTAATTCAGTTTATTTTAATCAAGAGCGGATATAATGTTAAATTTGGTTTTCAATTAGTTTTCTTCTCCAATTATACTATAAATTGTTTACACGTTACAAACTTATAATATAAAAAAAGAAAAACGCAAATGACGAGATAGTAAATACGCAGGAATATGAAGAAGAGGAAGGAGAGAGTGAGATAAATTGTATGTACCTGTGTATGGGTATGTGTGTGTATGAGCGACAGAAAGAGAGAGAGAGAGAGAAAGAGAGAGAGAGAATAAAATGTAATATAATATCGTATAAAATATACTATACTTGGTGCATGCATGTAAAAAGATAGATGACCGAAAGACGCAGCCGGTATTAATTAATGGACGTTGTTCAGCGCGCTTCAGCGGTGATACGTCTATTTAAAGATTGCAAGGCATATAAGTAAGGCAAAGCCACTCCTAGTTATTTGCTCATTAAAAGAATATTCTAAATAATGTTTGGGTAAAATCAAACATCTAAGTGCGAATCAGTCAAATTGAATAATTAAGTTTATATACAAAATATAATAGCATAGATGATATTTGCAAGTTAGTTATTCGTATGTATCAAATGTACACGCGAATCTCCCATACTGTGTATGCAGAAAAAAATTGTTCTATATATGTATGACAAGTCGATTACTGAATTTCGTACCCGTATAACATATAAATATAAAATGTATATGATAAAAGTTCCGTATAACTTCTATTAATTGTAATAAAACAAAATGATTGTTATATTATTTCGAGCAAACCTTAATTCAATGCAAATTTATGCCAATTTCTGCAGATTGCATATGTCATTATGCGATACAGTTTTATTATTATTAATAAAATTTTGATCAAATCAATAAACTTGTGTTATATATATTATTTGAGCAGTGTACGTCTATATTACTTAAGTAGTCCACTCACAACAATAAATTTCAAAATTTTAAACGTACGGAAAAAATAAATATTATCCTGTAAAAGAGTAAAATATTTGGTTCGAATCGAAGTCCACAATTATTAAATGGAGACAAAATGGATGAAAACAGTGTTCACCATGCGCAGTTCGTACCGCGTTCTCTGAATGTTATTCGGATGAATCCTTTCTTCTTAAATACCTCTGAAATCTTATCAGAGTTTAATACAAAAACTGAAAATTTGAAATTAATATATTAATCGAATATCGTTAGGTGGCCATGTTTGTTGTATTAATCATATTAAATATTGGTTACTTTACTCCTCATAGATCATAAATACTTATTACAGGCAATTACAGCTCGAACAAGTTGGTGGATGAGGGATATGGGTCCATCATCTTGCTACTTCTTTGCTTTTTTGTGATCTGTTGAAAATGGAAGGTTAGGTTAGAGTGAGGGCAGTGATTGTAGGAATGAAAGAGATCGGAGAACAGTAAGGGAGGTAGTATACCATATGACCGAAATAAAACGCATTATGACCGAAAGACATTATGGCTGAAAAACATTATAGCCGAAAAAACAATATGTTCAGGTCAATGAAAATCTGTCGTAAGCTATTTACCGACTTGCATAGTGATAGGAAAATGCTTATGAAAGATTTTCATTGATCTGAACATAGTGCTTTTTCGGCTATAATATTTTTCGGTCATAATGCATTTAGGTCATAATACTTTTTTGCCATACAATATGGGATACTACCGCGGCGAGCTGTGCTGTGGTCACCGTCGTCACCGACAGAGCTGCCAAAAACGGGTAATTTCCCTTCCCCACCATGCCTCCCTTTTCCTATGTAACACGGAATGAGGGTCATTCTAGGAGAAGAAATTATCCGTTTCTTTTTCTGGCAGCTTTGGTTACCGATGGACTTGCTCTACCTGGATTTTGATTTAGTCTGGGGAACTACTGGCACTACTGCCGCTGCCCGCTGGATCTGTCAATTAGCCTGGAAAGTGGAAACCCTGGATGGCCGATAAATAGCTTTGATTTTGAAAGAGAGACCATGCCCACCGACTGTGCTTCCCCATCCTTCCTCAGCGACGGCGCGACAAACTCATAAAGTTTTGAAAAGATCCATCAGAGTGCGTTGGGTAAAGTGTTGCGTGTTGCCACATCACCACCAGGGCACCAACACCAAGTCAAGCAAGTTCCAACGTTGTCCTGTTTGTAGTATAATAATAGGTAGCGCCAGTAAGTAGTAGGTCGCGCTCGTGGCTAGCGTCTGGCGTGCTGTGCCGCGTTTCACACTTGGCTTGATCATTCTTCTTGCACAGCCTGCAAAATATCTACACTCTGCGACTAAGCGTTAGCGTGAGCACGATTTTTTTGTCAAATCTCCTTTAAAACTGTTAAAACACTCCAGAAACATATTTATAGCTGCAACTCTTCCTCTCTCACGCACACACACACACACACATCCTCTCTCATCCCTCATCTTCCACATCTCATCCCTGAACAGCCGGGATATTATCGAAAAAAATAAACAAACCAATTTTTATTTTTTAGTTATTTCCTTTTGTGCTATATACGCAACATCATGAGCGCAAATCAGGTACAAATCAAACGTGGATATGTTAAGCAGGTATGCATTCACTTTTATTTATATTTAAGTATGCGCCCTTAATAAATACTATTATTAAAAAGCATAAAAAAGACATTAGTAAAAGCAATAATAAATGTTTTATTTATGCTATCTGCCCTTTGAATATGGTGGAATATCTTTAAACATATGGACATTCCACCTTCAATTCATATATGGCAGTGTTATGCTAGATTCTGTATTTGTGTTTTGTGACAATTGTTATTGTAGGTTCCATCGGGTGATCAAATAACCATTAGTGAGTGGCCAAATTCTTGCTATCCTCCAGTTATCACCATTGTTTTATGTGACATTATAGCACCTAAACTGGAACACAGGAAAGCTAATGATAAGTAAGTAAAATGTTTTACCAAAAGAAATAAATTATTGTGTAAACTTATGCTATATTTAATTTGATAATTATTTTTTTCAGTAATATTGAAAGTAAAGATCAACCTTATGCTTGGGAAGCTAGAGAATTTTTAAGAAAGAAACTTATACAGTGCAATGTAGTTTATACTATTGAGAAAGAAATCAATAGTGAAAGAGCATATGGACGAGTATGGCTGGGTACAGGTAATATTAATAATATTAGTCATCAAAAATATTATATTTTGTCCTACAGACTAAGAAAGTATAGCTGTTTTATATATTGTACTGTGAGCTCAGATCTATCTTTGGATGAATCCTCTCAGGCAGGGTTTGAGAGGGACAATACTTAAAAAGGACAAATAAAAAACTTATAAAATGTATAAGTTTGTGATTTGCTATAATACATATAATGGGAGTTTTGATTGACAGATAAATATTTTATAAATAAATATATATATATATATATGTGATAGACTTCTAGAAAACATTTTTTGAAGAAGAAAATCCATTTGGAGATATCCTGTTAAAGTTATATCTCTATTTAAATTTAAATTCCCCTGAATTTAGACGTATAGAGAATGTTTCAAATGTAAGACTCATTTAAAGCATTAATAAATTAATAAAAAACACCTTTTTTCATCTGTAGGGCAAAATTCTTGTTGACTAGTTTAATCATTATTCTTATTTAATAATAGAAGACATTTCCGCAATGGAGATGGTAAAATCAAAACTTATTTGACCATTTTTCCATGTAGATACAACTGGAGAAAACGTAACGGAGCTATTGGTATCAGAGGGCTTAGTTTCTGTAAAAAAGAGCTCAAGTCCTGAGATGAAAAAATTACTGGAACTGGAGGCTGCTGCTAAAGCTGCTGGAAAAGGAAAATGGTCCCAATCACCACCTTCGGAGCATATAAGAGATGTTAAATGGTCTGTGGATGACCCAAGAATATTATTGGAAAAGTATGGTAAAAAGCCTGTAAAAGCTATTATTGAATATGTACATGATGGATCGACCATAAAAGCATTCCTATTAGATGAATTTTATTATATAACATTAATGTTGTCTGGTGTTCGGTGCCCTGGAACACCAAAGAGATTACAAGATGGTCAAGGAAATGCTGATACAGTTGCGGATGAAGCTTTGTACCATGTAGAAAGTCGTTTATTGCATAGAGAAGTTGAAATAGTGCTTGAACACGTGATAAAGAACAATTTTATCGGTAGCATTATACATCCGAATGGTTAGTAATTTAAAATATAATTTATTATTAAAGTAACAAAATTTTATGAAATGTTATTTACAAACTTCAACTTCTTTTTGACAGGAAATATTGCGGAAATGCTTCTGAGCAAAGGCTTCGCTAAAATTCAGGATTGGTCTATAACCAATGATGCAGCTGTCAAAGCAAAGCTTTATCTTGCTGAAAAAAAAGCAAAAGAAGCGAGACTGCGCATATGGAAGGATTATAAACCATCTTCAGGACCTCAGATGGAATTTACTGGTACTGTCATTGAAATTGTTAATGCAGATGCATTAGTCATCAGAAAATTGGATGACGGTGAGGAGAAGAAAATCTTTTTGAGTAGTATACGACCTCCGCAACGAGAAAAAAGGACAACTCCTGAAGAAAATAATGTCTCTGGGAGACAAAAAGACTTTAGACCCCTCTATCATATTCCATGGATGCTTGAGGCACGTGAATTTCTTCGTGAACGTTTTATTGGAAAAACCGTTAAAGTCGTAGCAGATTATATTCAGCCAGCCAAAGACAATTTTCCAGAAAAATTGTGTTGTACAGTAACTTACGGAAAAACGTATGTAACTGTATCCTCTCAATAGTAAACTTACCTATTTTACACGTTACCTGGTGAGTTAATCTCGTATTGTATTTACAGGAATATTGCTGAAGCATTGGTATCAAAAGGCTTAGCCAGAGTAATCAAATACCGACAAAACGATGATCAGCGATCCTCTCATTATAATTTACTTATTATCGCTGAGAGTAAAGCAGAAAAATCTCAGCACGGGTTGCATGCGAAAAAAGACATACCAGTTCATAGACTAGTAGATTTATCAAATAATCCTGCCAGTTCCAAGACACATCTCACATCCTTTAAACGGGCTCAAGGGATCAAAGCAGTTGTTGAGTATATAAATAGCGGGTCTCGATTGAAATTGTTCTTACCGAAAGAAGATAAGCTTATAACATTCGTTTTGGCTGGAATAAGAGCACCCAGATATCAAAGACCTTTGCCTGGCGGTGGTGTATCCAAAGGGGATGAATACGGCGAGGAAGCTTTAAAGTTTACGAAAGAGCGCTGCTTCCAAAGGGATGTGGAAATCAAAATTGAAAGCACGGAGACTAAAGGAGCCGGATTTATTGGTTGGCTAATGGTAAACGGTAAAAACATGTCAGTCGAATTGGTGGAAGAAGGCCTTGCCGAGGTCAGCACTTATCCAGACTCAGGTGAACTTACGAGGGTGCTTAAAGCCGCGGAGGAACGTGCAAAAGCAAAAAAGCTTAACGTAAGTATGTGCAGGTTTAGACATTTATACATATACACAATTCAAGTATACAAAAAAAGTTATTTGTACCGTGAACCAATATAAAATATTTCCATGTATTCTTGCCTCCTAAAACTGAATATCGACTTATAGTTTTGCCCCTAGATGTCAGGTTTTTGTATAGCCAACAGTTTTCTGTTTGATTTTAGATTTGGAAAAATCGAACAGAAGTACACATAAAGGATGAGAGGGTGGAGGAGGAGAAGCAGGCACCGGAAAGAGTTTTGTCGTATCAGGAGGTGGCAGTGTCCGAAGTGACCGACGAGCTTCATTTCTTTGCCCAAAGGGTCGAACATTCCAGTAAACTAGAAACTTTAAATCTACAGTTACGCCAGGAATTAGCAGCTAACCCGCCTCTTCCTGGTGCTTATAAGCCTTCGCGAAACGATTTGTCCGTAGCCAAGTTTACGGGAGACGATCAATGGTATCGCGTTAAAGTTGAAAGGATCTCCGGCTCCAATGTCAGCGTGTTTTACATTGATTACGGTAACAGGGAAACCGTTAATATAACCAATGTTGCTGCTTTACCTGCACGATTTGCAGCTGACAAGCCATATGCGCATGAATACGTTCTTGCGTGTGTGCGTCTTACGGAGGATGTATGTTTTTGTTGCTTATGTAAACCTCAACTATTACTTAATATTAATATATTAGTTATTTATATAATTTATCCCTTTTTAGGCTGACGAAAAAAAAGCAGCAGTCGAAGCCTTTAAGAAAGAAGTAATGGATAAAATACTATTACTAAATGTTGAATATCATGTGAACCATAGTCTTTATGCGGCAACTCTTATTAACAAAACTACGAGTGAAGACATTGGAAAAAAACTGATTTCGGAAGGATTTGTATTGGTGGAAAGACAACGCTTAAAGTGCCTTGCAAAATTGGTATGTTTTATCAAACACAATTATTTTCTATGTTACAAAAAAGATTAAGATACTAATGATCAAATATGACTTCTAGATGGAGGAGTATAAGAATGCGGAGGATGAAGCCGAAAAAGCGCATCGTAATATATTTATTTACGGTGACATAAGAGCGGAAGACGACGATGAACAATTCCGATCTTAAAACACTATATTTGCTCATTAACTATTTAAATGAATAAATGTGGAAAGAGGGAATGAGAGAAATTGTATTTGTAATTGCGTTGAAAGAAAATTAACTTAAATACAAAATGGGTCGTAAATTTATGAGAATGAATGAGCGATAAGCTTAATGTTGAATCAATTAATTAAATGTAGTTCTATATATCCCAATAGGTATTATAAATTGTATATAAAGATTTTGCTAAATATTATTATAACGTAAAACAAATTTTTCAAAGGGTAGAACCCGAATATATATGTAATATTCAGATTAAGTTTGTTCCTCTCAATATTTTTACAGAATCATGTATATGACCATTTCATATTACAAATGTATAGCAATGACTTTACATTATACTTAATTTTATATGAAACGTTTCCAAACCTTTGCCCATATGATAGTTTCGCTTATTATTTCGAATTGTTCTGAAATAATATTGCGAGGACTGTTCGTATAATGCAAGAACGTTTCTCCGCACCGTATTTTCTAAAGCAATAAATTTCATAATTGAACATTAATTATATTAACTCAATATAAGAACTCATTTTAATTATCGATATTCGAAAGCCACTCTTATAGACTCTTGATAAACATTGACTTATTTTGTACTACAAGTGTACATGATTTTATCGGGTGCAATTTTTGTTTGCTAATACATAAGGGACCGATTGTCAAAATCCTTTCACATATCTAGAAATATTAGGGTTTGAATAGAAAGAATATTAAGTCCAAAGCAAAATTAAAAAACGCAAATAATAGAAACATGTTTTTATTTAAACCACTTATTAAAAAAATACTGTGAAAAAAGGAAAAGGATAGGTAGTAATGAACATATAATATGATTATATATAATTTTAAACAACTATGGCAAATGTTTTTGTACTGTATTGTCCCATGAACATGTGAATAAGTAATCATTGTGCCAAGCAAGATCACGCACAAAATCTTTATGTATAGAACTCTCATAAATTATTGGTATCTCATTGGCTTTGCATTTTTTGGTATCAACCACCACAACTAAATTATTGTCACCACAACAACTAATTTCATCAGATCTAAAATACAATAGTAACTCCTTAATATGTCCATAAATGTTAATATTATTATAAGATTTAAATATTACAATTTTAATTACTTTTTAGAATTCGAATTGTAAAGAATTTTGTTTAGTGGTCGATCCAAAATAGGAATTTCCCACACAACTTCATTAGCTTGCCTTATGTCTATTATTGAAATATGCCCATCTTCAGCACCAATGGCTAAAATATTTTCTGCTTGTATATTCCATGTTGATGTTGTAAGGCCACAATTTTTTTTTAAGACACCTAAAAATTCATTTACATTCTTGCAACAACATAAAACAAAAGTAATGATTAATTTTTGTTCTTTTTTTATTCACTAACTGTATGCAGGCAAGGGTAGCCTTATGTCCCAAATTAGGGCTTCCTGATCAAGAGATGTAGACACAAAAGTAGAATTTGAATTAGGTTTTGTATCAACACTAGTCACTATATTTGTATGAGCAAACTGAAATGTATTAACCGATAATAACTCGGACACATTCCAAATTTTTATGCTATAGAGAATAATTTTAATGTATGTCAGTAAGAATTAGAATTAGTTACATTAAAAATATGCTTCTTATCCTACCAATAATCCATGCCACCAGTGACAGTATGAGACTTGTCAGAAAATACTGAGAGGGATACAAGGCCATCATCATGTTGGCAGGCATTTGCTATGCTATGCATTTCTGGTATTGAATCTGTATTATCACATTTTTCAAATATTTGTAAATTACCACTATCCTCGCCCACTATAAATCTCTCATGATCAAGAAATGCTCCACAAGAAGCCCCACTGTCTATTTTTATTGTAACAGCAGAATTATCTATGTTATAATTAGAATGATCATTGTAATAACGAATTGATCCTGTCCAATGCCTATCTGTCATACTCGCTGCCCCAATTATAGAATTGCCATCTGAAAATTGTATTAAGCATTAGAACAAGGAATAACGTTTGGAAGCATCAATAAAAATTCCATTTCTTTTATTTTTCCTTAATTAAGAACATGCAAATGCACTCTACAATATTACCATCTTGTATTGAAATGAATTGTAAGTAGACACTCATTTTGCCGGTATTTACTTTCTTATTCTTTTAAAATACGCTGCGTTGTGGTACAGAAATCAGTCGGGATAGATGTCCATACGAGCCATATGCACGCCGCCAGTATAGTCGGTATGCACTGTGTCCAGAAATTCTCACAGTGTATGTTACATACAACTATAATTGAAAAGTTACTATAGCTAAAAAACCAACGATTTAATATTTCATAGTATTTATGCCTCCCTATCTTTTAGACATAGAGCAATAACGATTAAATTACGTAAATTCGGAAATTATTTCAAATTATTTGTTTGGTTGTAAGTTATAAGTCCACTATTTTTTTTCTCCTCTACCTGCTCTTCTAATACTGCGAAAATCAAATCACCAACACACTTACAAACACCTGATACTTTTGCAGAAAGTTTACATATACTCTGGTCACACAAACTATACACATTCTTCTTTAATATCTAGCAAATTTCAATCTCAACAAATCTCCCTATTTTACAATTAAAATCATAGTTTTTCATCGGATTACACTTAAGTGACACGAGAAAAACATTAAATATAGAATTGAAATAATTCAAAGAGATTATAATAATTTATATAGGATATAGTACCTAATTGTTATTATTCACGTGATTCTTCATAACAATAGTTTTTTAATGTTAATACTAGTTTAGCTAGTCTCAAGTTCTCAACTGGTCTCAACTAAAGAGGTTAGCAGCAGTTAGCTTAGCAGTACACAGCAGGTTCAGATATGTACGATGGTGCGATGAATTCTATGTATACATATAATGTGCAGAAGTATGTTTTGTGTAGTATACGCTGTTATACTGTAGACAGTGTAGACTGCTGTAGACACTGTAGTATGTATGTGTAAACATATAACTGGATAAAAGCCCCCCAATTTTGTCACAAAAAAATATTAAAAAATTATCTTTTCAAAGCAAATAGAGCAGTGTGGTAATTGAAGCAACTGAAACGTATCAAATTTTGGTATACTAATAATTTTTACATTACCCGAAATAATGAATAATTTCAAATAATTTTATGACAATGTCGTAATGAATTAGACAACGAACGCATATGGCAAAAAAATACGTACTCTTATTTCAATTCAATCATCGACAAATTAACGACGGCCACATCATTTGTCCTTGATGTAAATACGCAATCACCTGAGCTGTATTTCTTTTTAAATAATACTTTATTTATATATAAAACATATGCCTGAATATCATTGTCTTAAAAATTTTCTGTACATTATCAATTGGGAAAATGATTTGTTTTATTCAAATAAGAGAGTCAAAATAGGAGTACTATCTTCAATCTGTACTTACTGATAGTTCGAGCTTCTTATAAAAAATATAGATAAAACAACACTTGCTGTACAAGAAAAAATATGTACCCTCTTGTAAGTAAAAGCTCTTGACAAAAAGTGATGTGCATCTTGTTAAAAATGGAGCTTCATTTCTGTATTTGGGGAATCATTATATTTGGATTCACTATACAAATACTTCATGCAGCAACAACAGAAGATAATGTAGTTGAATACATGAGTAAAGAGGAAAGAGAAGCTTTAAAGTATATTACTTGTTACCGATAAGCCATAACTAACTTTGCAATATTCATTTGTATACATGTTAAATTATTTTTTGTAGGGAAGAGTCAAGGGACATGTTTTATCATGCATATAATGCATATATGGTAAATATAATTTAAATCATCTACGTTTGTTAGTATTTTCATAATGTAGCTTCTTTTTTTTTAAAGGATAATGCTTATCCTGCTGATGAGTTAATGCCATTAAGTTGTAAAGGAAGGTACAGAGGTTCAGAACCAAGCAGAGGCGATATTGATTCAACACTTGGAAAGTAAGATAGTCTTAATGAAACTTTCTTATTATTTTTATGAAAATCATCTTTATTTTTCATTGTATATTTTTAGCTTCTCACTGACATTAGTTGATACGTTAGACACACTTGTGGTAAGTTATACCAATATTTCACATACAGGATGCGACAAAATAATTAATTCATGCAAATATCTCCAAATCTTATGGTTCAGTCAAAAATATTTTTAATAAAAATTTGTAGATTAGAGGGAAACTCAATTCAGTATTATTGATTTGACATTGGTTAGCCAATTAATATACATCCCATATTACTCATTGTGTTCTTATAGATGAGTGAAGGCTTTCCAATTGTCCTCTCTAAATCATAAATTTTTTTTTAAAATCTATTAAAAATTGTATTATCCAATCATATAGTTTTTATTACATTTTAGGTGTTGGGAGATCTGGAAGAATTTGAGAATGCTGTTAAACTCGTTGTTAAAGATGTTACTTTTGATACAGATGTCATTGTATCGTTGTTTGAGACTAACATCCGTATACTAGGGTAAGATTGAAGGCTCTGTTCTATGATAAATTTTTAACTGTTCTAAAATTCTTACTTATTAATAATAAAATTGGGAAATTTTATTTAACAGTGGTCTTCTCAGTGGTCATATCTTATCAGAATATTTGCAACAGCGAGCTGATATAATGCCATGGTATCGTGGAGAACTCCTAAATATGGCCAAAGATTTGGGGTACAGATTTTTACCAGCTTTTAATACAACAACTGGAATACCATATGGCAGAGTAATTATGCACAAAAAGATTATTATTTTCAATTGCACATTTGAAACAGTTCAAGCTTATTGTTATGTGTGTTTCAGATAAACCTGAGGCATGGAATGAAAGGTGTTCCGATCGAAGTCTCACGAGAAACTTGCACCGCTTGTGCGGGCAGCATGATTTTAGAAATGGCAGCATTATCCAGATTAACTGGAGAACCAATTTTTGAGGTACAACATATATGTATTTAATAGTGAGTAATCTGAACTTACAATAATGATTTATGGTTCATGATTTTATATCTATAAGGAAAAAGCACAAAAAGCCATGGATGTCCTATGGAGAATGCGTCATCGTGGTACAGATTTAATGGGCTCTGTGTTAAATGTAAACTCTGGTGATTGGGTGAGAAGAGACTCTGGAGTCGGGGCGGGTATCGACTCATATTACGAATACTGCCTTAAAGCCTATATTTTATTAGGTAATTTGATATTTTTTAAATTTATTATATTCCATTTATATTAACAATTCTTCCGTAGGTGATGAAAAATATTTGGGTCGTTTCAACAAACATTATCAAGCTATAATGAAATACATTAGTCAAGGGCCAATGTTACTGGATGTACACATGCACCGGCCAAATACCAATTCAAAAAATTTCATGGATGCTTTATTAGCTTTCTGGCCAGGCTTACAGGTAAACCGTGTCTAGAAACGATCATATTACATTAAAATAAATTATTAATTTTATTCTTGTAGGTTCTTAAAGGAGATATTAAGCCAGCGGTGGAGACGCACGAGATGCTTTATCAAGTAATGCAAAGGCATAATTTTATACCAGAAGCTTTTACCACAGATTTTCAAGTATTTCTTACAATTAAATATGTTATGACGCAATCATTATAATCATAATCTTACCCTATACATTGAATGTCCATCACAGGTACATTGGGGTCATCACCCATTAAGACCAGAGTTCTTAGAGTCAACGTATTTCTTATATAAAGCAACTGGTGATCATTATTATTTAGGCGTCGGTCAAAAAGTATTGAAAAGCCTACAAACTTATGCCAGAGTACCTTGTGGCTATGCAGCGGTTTCCGACGTTAGGACCAATAAACACGATGACACAATGGACAGTTTCGTTTTATCGGAGACTTTTAAATACCTCTTTTTATTATTCGCCGAACCTAATGAGTTGGTTCTAGATTTAGACGAATTCATTTTTACCACTGAGGGTCATCTACTACCATTGACATTAGCATCCGTGCGAACAAACGTTTCTTCTGTAAGTAAAGTTTCATTAGCCATTCATATGCTAAATATATAGTATGTTAGATGCTCATAATCCTAAAACCCATTTTTTAAATAAGTAATTGTTTGCAATTTAACAAAATCTAGCAAGACTTCGAGAGAGATATTGTACACGTAGACGAACTCGATCGCACCTGTCCTAATAGTCTACACTTATTCCCAGCATCAGTGAGGCAACCTTTGAGAAACATGGTCGAAGACGTTTGTCCAAGACGAAATAAGCGAAGAAGACTGAGTGCTGCACAATTTCAAGTATATACCTTTTTACTATAGCTAATATCTGATTTCAATGTTTTCCTTAGTTTATTATAACTCATTATTACTTACTTTCTAACAGGCTAATAATTTAGAGCATCTGAAAATGTTAAGTGATATGGGAATAACCATTTTAACATTGGCCGATGGACGAGTGCAATTACTACACACCTTTTCTAACGTAATAATATTAATTATACATTTATTTAAATTTTCTACTACGTATTTTATACGCTAGTACATGGAAGCATTAATACGACAACAAATAAATAAATACGTTCATATTTAGGCAAAAACACCTCAAGATTCGGAGGAAGGTTTCTTATTTATGCAGGAAATGGCTGAATTAAGTAGAATGCAGTCACAGCAAATCGAAACAAAACCACAGGCCGTATCGTTTATCAAGCCAAAGACAAATCCTCCTCGAGAAGTAGTACTCTTAGCGGGTCCTGCACGATTTGGACCAGATATTCAAAGCTTTGGCAAAACCAGTGGAAGGATCGTATTCACTTATCCATCGGATGCTTGTACAGACTTGCTAAATGAGGATAAATTGGTAGGGAAAGTGGCAGTTACGGGTCGCGGAAATTGTATGTTCATAGAAAAGGTATAAATGATTTTATTTAGCTATAACCATATATATATATATATATATATGTCCAATAAGATATTAACGTTTTTCATTGATCATATGCAATTACCTGGTAGGCTCGAAGAATTCAAAAGGCTGGAGCAATCGCCGGTATTGTACTGGACAATGTAGTTGGATCTAGTGCAGCGACATCTCCTATGTTTGCCATGACAGGTGACGGAAAAGAATTGGATGACATAACGATACCGTTCGTTTTTCTCTTCAGTGCAGAAGCAAATGAGCTGATGAAGGCTATTGTTGGATCCGGCAATGAGGACCTCGAAGTCTCCATTGGTAAATAGCAAAAAAATGCGTAATCTCTTTAATGCTTAACATATAATATCTATACAATGAATAATACATTAAATTCGTATTGACATTATTAATTCATTTCATAGGTGAGTTTATACCAAAAGATGAAGTTCAGCTAAAAGCACCTACCGATCTTTCGATGTTTGAGAGATTAAAAGGATCGCTAAGATCATTTTTAAACCGGCAAACAATATTAACACATAATTCGAAAGCTACTACTAGTAATGAGGACGATAAGGAGCCTACTCGGTTAACGCAATCAGTGGAAGAGAAAGAGAATAGAGAGGAGATAGAAGCATCAGATGAAAATGAAGCGGTGAAGGAGAAAGGGGATGTGCAGAAAAACATTATCAATTATCGTCATTTATCCGCTGAAATTATCAACGATTCTCTTGGTGGCGAAATAAGGATAGCCGTTGTCTCTGATATACCTGCTGTCGTAGTAAAGAAAGAGAGCGATTTGCTAGAAAAGCAATGGCGTCAATTGAGAGAAGTTTTTGTTCAACAAATATATTTTGGTAATGCACAGTATCAGATTAGAACTTCCATTCTGACAAGCTATTATAAATGGGTCCTTAAAAATCGCGGTGTTAAAAATACCGCACTACTCAATGAAGCAGATCTACCCTACAAAGTTTTATGGTTCCTTAAAGAATTGAGCAAAGTAGAAATTGCCTTAGATCAATTATTGGATATTACTAGGAAAAAATTGTTGAAACAGCGATTACTCACGAATATGGATATTATGGTGTTAAATTTAAAATCAATTGCAAACAAAATGGAGAAGATTAAGACGGTGGTGAATAATTACTCGTTCCTACGTCACTTATTGCAGGAGGCGTTCGATGGTGAGGATGAATCCATTAATCAACACATAGCACTTCTTGACCATTTTCACACGTTCATTCATAAGCTATATCAAAGCATATTATTAGAAGGTTCTAAACGCACTTTAGAGAATCTTAATGATTTCGATGCATCCCATTATGATATTCTAATTGAGGCTGTGCAAAAAAGCGATCTTGGTACAAAAAATACTGAACAAGGCTCAGAGATTGATGATATCCATGTTGATGATCAATCTGAAGTTAATAAGGATGAATTAAAGAAAGGTACAAAATCTTATTCAGATTCATTAAAGAAAAGTAAGGGGGAAAGTTTAAAGAAAATTAATGAATTTGAGCTAATATTGTCAGAAATAGGAAAAGCCTTGAAAAAGATGAATATGTCAAAAAATTTAGATCTACAAAATATCAAGTCAGGTCAAGATCCAGCTAAATCGAGCGACATTTTGAATAGTATTTTGCCTTATAATGATAATATCAATAAGAACGTTGATGATATCGATGGTCCGATAAAGCATTATGAAAAATATTTAGAGAATATAGTCCAGACCAGGCAAGATGCATTAAGAGCAAGTCAAAGCCAAAATAAGGACGTGCAAGAAAATAGGAAGCCAGATTCTTTGGATGGGCACAAACAGCCTGTATGGATATCTGATACTGATGCAGAAAAGCCAACTACAAAAAGTCATATGACGCAGGAATTTTCAAAAACATACAATAATTATTCCCCAGAATATTCAAAGGAATCAGATGCACAATTGGACAAAAAAATCCACGGTAGAAAGAAAAAAAATAATCGGCAAATCGATGACGAGTTGTAATAATTGACTGAATTATTTAATTATTGCAAGAGTGTACATTGATATAGAAAAAGGAGCTGTGTACATAAAAATAATTAACTATTATCTATCAATTATGCTGTGCGAATTGGTGCTTAAAAGATAAATAAATCAAATCACCGATCACACAACTTTTAACATGCTGTACCTATTTATTCAACGGGATTTCCAAGAATTTCTTGTCATCTGTCAAACAAATTGTATAAGTTATTTTTTTTTAAAGCTTGCTACGCGCGCATTAATATCTGCTATTAAAAAGGTATGCTCTCGCTACATTTAATCCGCATAAGCAAGCGGTCGATATTTCCAATCAATGACAGATATTATAGCGTTATAGTTTCTACTTTGGCATTTAATCGCATAGTTACAATACGTTAAAAAATATTTGTTAATAGCATTTAATCGTTGTATTATGTAATAATTTCAAAAATACCTATTCACATGTTTTGAAATAACTACGTAAATATGTACAAACATGGATATGGTTCATAAGATGATTAATTGTGTTTTTTAATACATAATACTTGAGCAACTAATATTGCTTTCATGTATGTACATAAGTCTGTACATATTATATCTTACGAGTATGTGAATAATGTGCAGTATGTAAACAACTTCATTTATATTATGTTACATTGTTATCCTTAGATTCTATCGTTAGAATTTTTTAATGTTTCATACAGCAAGGTGTATAACGCACACATAAAATTCGTCGCGCGTGTTAAAAGTTTTCGCTTAAACGTTAATTTAAAACTGCATTGATGCAAAGAATTCTAAAGATATATAAATTTAATAAATTTGGTTTTCACACACACACTACACTTAGTGCGCCAATGCTAATTTAAGGTTAATAGAAATAATACAATTTTCTTATTTTATTGTACATAAAGCAGATAAAGAAAGTCTTATAAATACATCTGTAGATATAAATAAAAAATATATACATTATATATTGTGCATAATAAAAATTTCGTATGTATTATATATGTATGATATGTATTATATACACATGTATGAACTACACACTTAACTATTACTATAAAGGGCTGTGTGTGTTACATAATATGTATTTATTATAATAACAAAAAGCAAAATCGCGTTACAACCGAAAACGATTTACGTATGAATGTAAATAAAAGTATATATACATATATATAACTTACAGTTTTAGTGTTTGTTTGTATATACATATATAGTTAAATATAAATAATTATAATTCTCTGTCATTTTATCCGCAATTAATATTATGAAAATATTCTATTTATTATTATTTATAAAGCGTTTTTCATAATATATTAGGAAAAAGAATATACTAGCACATATTAGTTTCTGAGTATATAATATTGTTAATGAAGCATAGCAGCTGATGTATTTTAAATCATAAATGACTGTTAATTTTACAGTTTCATAGCAAAGTGCATTAACTAAATCGCACTAAAGAGCTAGAGTAAGAAAAAATACGTTTATCTCTCTCTAACTATAAAAGATATAAATTCTTTACTTAGTATTATAGAAACTCTTCTTTATTTCGATTCAGAGAGGTCTTATGTAAAAGAATTCATAGTACTTAAATTTACAGAGTTAAACACATCTGTTTCTTCGCTCCTACTCTGGGGTATTTTGCGTAGCCGATGAAAGCACGGAATGCTAAGACTTGCGAAATAGAAAATATATTGACACGGATGAGATAAATATTAGCGCAACTTTACTGAATCGTTAATTTTCAAAGGTTGATTCAAGCTCCAATTCCAAGTGGAACCCAATAAGCCTATTAAGTCTAACAATAACAGAGCTGAACATTACAAGCTTGAAAAAATCCAATTGGGCTGCAGCCACTCCAACCGTCCAAATGACCTAACTCATCCAATCCAACCACGAACTATTTTTCCTGTGTGATTGTGTGTGTAGTCGTAGTATGTACAGTGATTCTGTGATATGAGTTGATGAATTGATGATTACTCGTTCATTTTAAAATACCGCAGTTATATACATGTTATATTACCAGCTTACTGTTTTCGGTCAGCTCGTTACATCCACATCCGTTAACCTTTCATAATCTTCACATCATTTGTATAAAAGCTTAAACGATTTTATTAAAAAGAGGAAAGGATGACAAATTTTAACCTATACAGTAATATTCAATCTTACTTTTAAACAACTTCGTTGAAAATTATTATATAGACACATAATCATACATATAGTATTTTTTATCGATTTTTCGTTAGATAATGGAACCTGTTAAATGTTATGGAAAGAAACGTAGCATCGTACGTAGAATCGGATCATTTTTACCATTAAGACCGCCACCAAAAATATATGTTAGTGTCACTCCATTACATTCAATGACGAGCTCTATGATCAATGAAGAAACAAGCTCAAATAATCTTAATAATATTAATGGTCTTGAATCATCAAGGTTAGATTTTGATGTATAATAATCATTACTTAGATTATAAATATAAAAATATTATTCCTGTGGATTGTTGTTTAATTGCATATACTACTGTTTTAGGATAATCACAGGGAGCAGACCAGATTTACTGGAACCAATTAATTTTGGGTCAGAAGTTCGTTTACTCGCATTGGAACAAGAACTTCAAGATCTTAGAGAACAGATATCAGTGATTGTGAAGAATAGTAAACACTCTCAATGTTAGCTTAATATTTTAAAAAGGTATTTGACTAATATACAACTTTTCCTTTATTAAAAAAGAAACCTGTCCAATATTATAGATGCATCAGCCAGTTCTTTGGCAAGTGGCAGTGAGAATGTAAAGTCCATACCATTACCCTTAGCTTACCCTTTACCTTGTACACCTCATATTGCCAGAAGGGCCAGTCTACAAGAGCATAAGTTAGAAGACAAAAAAAAAACTTTTTTAATATCTCAAAAATCAATAGGTAACATACTGATAGAAATTGATAAAGCTACTTCGGAGCAAGTTGAAAGGTGAATAAAGATGAATATGTTTGGCAGTATAAAAATTATTATTATCTAATAGTTTAACATTAAATGTAAATATTTTATAGGTCTTCTGGAGAGCCATCTTTATGTGTAAAAAGAGCCAATAGTCCATGTAATGATTTGCAAGAAATTTTAAGAAAACGCTATGTATCTTTGCAGTAATAATTGTATTTCTGCAAGATATCATTATTGATCAGAAAAAAGACAGACTAAGAGTTCTTTGTATTGTTGAATTCTCTGCACTATTATTTTTTATTCAGACATTTTGAGACTAGCATGACGAATCTGTTATAAATTTATCAATTGGGACTTCCGGCATGAAAGCTCACTTTATATAAACAGATAAAATTGTAATTAAAAATAAGTTTGTAAATTTAATTTAATATCAATTTAAAAGACGAAAATTTTTGAGAATAATGTTCACTAGACGATTTTTAGTAGAGGATAAATATTTAATTTCTTCCATGAATATAGTGCAACCAGATATCAATTAATTATACAAATAGAAGCTCATAGTAAAAATAAGGAGCAAAACGTAGTGCCATAAGATTTATTCGTTACAGAGTTCAATAATAAGGGCCGGTCGCTCTACGCATCAATAGACTTTATCTGCTTAGTAAAAATTTCAAACTGTATGTAGTAAATTCTACTTAACTTAAGAAGTTTTACTAAACAGATAAATTTATAACAAAAATTACCATGAGGTGGAAAGAACAGCTCTAAATGGTAAAAGAATTTTATTACAAGAGGAGCCAAAATTTATACCACAATGTAAAAATACGTATTGTTTAATAAACTTGTTATATATTTAAAAAACAATTGATTTACTTACTTTTCCCTCTTGCTTCTATTATTAATTAATGTTTTAAAATGCCCAAGTAGAAATTTTTACTTTGTTGATACTTATTATTATTACCATAGTTTGTATTTTTACATAAAAACAAGTGCGAAAATATGGGGGAAAAGTGATTCTTGAAAACATTTGTAATATATCGCGGCCAATCCATTTTAAACGAATAGTTCATACATCGATCACTTGAGTTTTGTGGCGTCAATGAGAAGTGCGCCAGCGCCGCATGCGTGTAATATGCTATAGTATATCCATGCTCCAGCTAACTTCATTCTGTACTTTAGGCGGTTTATATGGATGTACATACACATGTTCATACTTTCATACATACGCGACGTTACGACAAGTATACGTACGTATATAGATACCGTGCGAGGTATATGTATAACAATTGAGAAACGAAAATGTGTTGCTACTCACTTGCTACTTACTTTGTATGTATACAGAATGCACAGTGAAAATTTGCAAAAAGACAACGATAGACAGCGCTGTTAGCAAGTTTCCAATTTTCAGTTTTTACTGCTTTTCGTAAATATATACATAGGAATACATTCTCACTTCAGTATCGTCGTATTCGTTGTGTTTCGCGCACGGTACTTACACCCTACACCGGCTACACCACTTATACATACACAACTCAAGCTACTCAAGAAGTTAAGAGAAGAGGCGTGCAGGCAGACTGCAGTGGCGTGCAGCAGCTGGCTAGTGGGCTAGTCCGCTAGTGGCTGGCTACTGGCGCTACTGGCTGGCAGCAGCTGGCAGCTGACAAGTTGGCATGGCTTAGTTTAGAGTTTAGATTATGGTAGTTTTAGGTTTAAAAGGTTAACATATAAAAGAGGCAGGAGCTGCTACACTTGTTTGAGCATGAACGGCATGGAATGGAAGGGAGTAACCAAAGCTTTAGGCCATAGAACAAATTAAAGCCAGGCCTGTTGCAAATAGTAGTATTTTGTATACTTTGATGGTGTCTACAGAAGTGGGTATTGTGTACATATTATCAGAATATCTTACTATTTAATGACGCCATGCCCTGACTTAA
Source organism: Prorops nasuta (assembly GCF_024137725.1). Lineage (NCBI taxonomy): Eukaryota > Metazoa > Arthropoda > Insecta > Hymenoptera > Bethylidae > Prorops > Prorops nasuta. Next base: position 4,377,209 of record NW_027116808.1, read on the forward strand.
CCTTCGAATTTGAAGTTGGAATTGTGCGTTTCGGTTGAACTCGATTCTTGTGCGTGCACGGATCATAGTTTCTGGTGTGTCAACTTCTCATTTGTGCGGTGTACGTAATTCTTCTGGGTTTATCCGAGTTCCGCGTTTTTAGTTTTAGATAGTTTTTTGCGGGTTTTATGAAGCCCGCAGTTTCTAGCTGTTTCCACTGTTCCTTTTACGATTGCCTCCCCATTGGGTGTTTATTTGTTTATATCGTTCCCCGCGCTTAATCTAATGTAAAAATAAGAGGGAATCAGAGAAGTTAAATAGTAAAGGCACATATTATTGCTACACAAAGATTTGTTAGCTGTTTTCAAGGAAACAACGATATGTTCTTGATTGAGGATATAATATGGCGTGTAGTCCGTGAACTGGTGAATTCTCTTCTGTAGTCTCTTGAAAGGATAGAGTGGATAGTGTAAAAAAAGAGTAAAAGAGCGGGGTGAAAAGGTTGTGGCGCCTGCGTTTAGTACCAGGGACGACCGGGGAGACGGGCGTGTCGGTTGTCTCTCTGTCGTCAGCTGTTTGCTAGCTTGCCGACAATGGCACCTTGATAACGAAAAGAACGACACAACAATGGCAAAGTAGCGATAAAATTAAACTGTATCACCGGCGTTGATGCCGTCATCCCGTCATTGTCATAGTTACCATCATCATCATCGCCATTAATTGTTAAAAGTGACTCGAATCAATTAGCAAGATGATTCCTTACACCACGTGTATGTCACTGAGTGGTCGACGCGAAGCACATCATTGGGTGATCCTACATCATGAATTCTCCACTCCGGTTATTCCGGTGAGTCGAGCTTACCGTTTACGCACTTAAGCACGCACAACAACGCGTTATAGTACTTTATTATTTATCCTTTCCTACCCTGTTTATTCATTTATTTAATTGTGCTTTTCCATATCTTTGTAGTTTAATTGATGGATGCTACTGGTAATTGGCATAAAAATATAACAATCAGAAAGAGAACACAATGATATATGGAGTTACAGTCATTGTATAACGGTCAGCGCTTCCCTGCTACTAAAATTGCCTTTAAGAACCAAAATAGTCCGGAGGTTATGTGTATACTGTACTATACGGCTCTGTGTATCAAGTGTTCATCTCGATCGTCAACTCTAATATATATAGTGGTAGTTGAGGGAGTAGTTGAGCATACTGCTTATATACTTCGTCAGTCGTTAGGTCAGATGGTCTCTCAGATTCAGTCAGATCTTTCAAATCGGACCTGTCGGTCGGTGGTCTCTTTGTGTCGTTGTAAAAAAATAGCAGCAACTGCCGACTCTATATCAGCTCTACTTTTCTCTATAGCACAGCAAGTTTTATTCCAATTTCTCGTTGTGTATCAATGTAGACTAGTATCTCTCGAAAGAATTCACGTAAGACAAGTATGAAATTAACATCTTATGCTTTTAGTGCTTTTATTAATCATTTATTAGTCTCTTCGCTGATTATTTACTGAAGGCGGTGTAGCCTTGTACCGTATTTTTATTAGCGCTCTATTTATACGGCGTCATTAATTGTAATCATGTTAAAAATCGATTAGGCGAGCGACGGCTTTGCTAAAACAAGTCACTATTGTCTTGATTGTTTCTAAGCCTCTTCCTATAATAATAATAATCATTAAGACTATAATATTACGGATAATTGACCCTATTCTCACTTTTTCATACCTACTCTATTTCTACCTGCTTTCTTATGAAAACTATTTGATAAACAACTGCTACGCCTATACTTATAAATCTACTTACACTCCGTTCGTTGTGTGCGGAATATGCTAGATATGGTTAAATTAGAGATAAAAAGATTCATGCACTCGCAATAAGAATTCAGCCTTTGGTGATTATTGTTTTTTGTTTTGTTTTTTTTTTCTTTTTTTTTTTTAGAACAAGCGAGCGCTCTCCTCTTCTTTGGTCCGGCTGGCTCGGAAAATAATCTAAGTTTAGCTCGGAGCATTTCTAAATGCGTCTAACGCAGTGGACCCGTCAATGGTCCAAGTCCCAAACAGCAGCAGTTGTTTTCGACATATCCCGGGTCCCGGCAGCAGTCGAACCAGTAGCAGTAGTAGTGACACTATAGTAGCAGCTAGCAGCAGTAGCCACCAGAGCCACCAGCCAGCCACTACACGAGGCACACTACCGGAGTCAATAAGCAGACCGTTGCGCTTGCGCCTACACGGCCCACTTCCCTAGTTCCTACCTCTAAAGATTTAGCTCCTCTTGCAAACTCCGCCTCTAGTCCTGAGCATCCACAATTTCGTCTCGTTCGTCTCGCTTCACCGACTATCATCGGAGTTCACTCGACGTAATCAAATACACGTTCGTGCGGCTCTATTTTCGTTTTAGAATTTTTACACGATCAAAATGACAACATCTATATACATGAACCAAAGCAGCAAAGGAAACATTTCTAAGTAAAGCAGTCTCATTTCTGATCAAAGTAAGAGAGCTCTAACGAAACGTGTGCGATAGCAGAGAAGGCTACGTTTCATTCGATGTATACATGTGTACTACATAACACACCATGTAGAAATTAAGGGGTGTGCCGTGTCGTGTGACTACTCGCGATGCAGTCGTAGGGTCAACGTTCGAATCTCGCATAGTTTAGCTCAGTACATGGAAAGAATGAAAATAAACAGTACGTTATATACACATTTCTCCAAATCACTCTTCTCGGCAACCATAACAAAGAAGAAACGAGTTCAATTTCTCGAGGAATCTTCCGAATATTACTTTAACGTATTAGTTGACGATTTAGTAGGCAATGGGGTATAAAAGTGGGGTTGACGGTGAGGTAGGCGGGGCAGTAGCAGCGGTAAACTAGCACTAGCAGCAGTACCGACGACGACAGTGGGTGGCGCAGCAGAAACTACTACCTTCCGACTCCAACATTACCAGCAGCACCAAATGGAAAAACGTACCGGCACAACTGTCAGTGTTCACTGATTAGGTCTGTCTGCGTGGCTGGTCCATTCAGTAGCGTTTAGTGCGTGCTCGTAATCGGTTACACTACTACTATTGCACTACATAGCATATAATTTGAACGTATCCGCTGGCAACGCGTCTCACCTCGGAGATCTTTATACACAAAATTGATGCCCTTATTTTTCTTTCCATACATTTTCTTGTAATCAGAGGGGGAGGGGGAATCGAATGGATCAATGTATAAGTGTACCGAAAGAAAGAAACTGTTTTATTACAGTATCCTCCTCTGCACTCGTCGAAAAATGTTGGCGATTCAAGATTCGAGGTTTATCGGTGAATAAGGTGAAGAAGAGAGTTTCAGGAAAAGGTATTGTGAGCTATTGTGGGAAAATTAAGAGTGTTTTGATATCTGTAATGTGGTAGTAGTGGTATTGGTGGGGGTGGGGGTGGCGGTGGTGGTGGTGGTGGTGGTGGTGGTAGAAGCGATAATCAAAAGCGATAGCTGATAAAAGCGGGAGGGAAGGGAAGGTCCAGAAGCAGAACTGGAGCTGGAAGTAAAGGAAGGTCGCGGGTGATTTGCATGAAAGACTGGAGGAAGAGGGGGAAGTGTGAGGGAGAGGAAAAAGCGCAGTCTCTCCGTCGGTCGAGGGAAACTGGCGTCCCAGGCGCGCGTCAGTGGTTCCCGCGGGACTCGGACCCGTCGACGACCCAACGGGGGAGGTTCGCTCTCTAGTCATGGCAGCTCCTCAGGAATGCAATGTGGCTTATGCGCCGTAGTCGCGGATCTCTTTCGTCGTGCTATGTGCATCGCTGGTAGCAGGCGTGGATCCGGTGAATCCATTTATCAGGAGCTCGCCACTGATTATCAAACCTCTAAGAGGCAGCAATTCCTTCATCATCATCATCATCATCATCATCATCATCGCTATCGTCGTCGTCATCATAATCATCAGCAGCAGGACGTTCATCATCGCCATATTGTTCAAGATGTATGTCCCACGGCACCACTAGTCAATTCCGCTCCACTTGCCATCGAATCGCCTGATAAGCTTTTTAAAAAGGTGGTCAAGGAACGCAACAGCTGTTTACAGGAGGTGAGCCTTACACGGGTACATTTGGGACTACCAAGAGCATTTTACGCAATCCCTGACACCTTTGACTTTGCGAAACCCCGGTTCTCCAACCTAAACAAAATAAATATACTCATATTTTACGTACCAATTATCTGTCGCTTAGCACTTACAAAACAAATGCAAAATTTACCTATAGCTATGAAGCTGTAGCTATTAGTACGATAAGGCATTTTTGCTTCTGCTGCAACGGAGGAAGAGGGATAATAGGGAAGTCACCGTTTATAACCTTATTAGCGTCACTCACGACATTTTCTCTCTAGCTGTAGATTTTTGCTGTATTTGTTTTTTTTTTACTCGCAACGCCCATTGTGTTGGCCTCGAAAAGCGTCATAGAATAGTTCAGCTATTTGTTGGTTATTGTATAGTATTTATATACAATAATATTTCTATAGCCTCTATATGGAACATTTTCCAAATTATCATCCATCCAAACATTATCAATCTCGCATAAACCTGTTCAGCTTTCTAAATATCCTCGCTTTTTAAACCACAGTCTGTCTTTTGTTTCAAATATTTAGCAAATTATTAGAGAGAATTAATCATGTTACCTGTTTGCAGAGGCAGAACGATGCTGAGATAACGCTGGAAAGCACGGATCTGAATGCAACTCTGACACGAGTTCACGGTACGTAAGAGCTTCCGCCCACAAGAACTTCCGTTAATTATTTAAATTTAAACTTGAGATTGGCGGTTATGAAATTTTCTACAGTTAAGCTCGGTGCACCAATTTCAAGTTAAGGTGATTTATGGAAAGCGTGTGCATGGATGTTCTAAGAATCATAATTTATTTGAGCTTTAGAATACTTATTAATGATGTTGGATTTTAGATGATGCAGCTGCTGCTTCGACGAGTCCTAGTAGGACATCAGTGGTGGTGGAGGCGGTACTACCAGCGTTGGAAATCGGAGGAATGGTGTCAGCACCTCCAGTGGCAATAATGGAAACAACAATGACGATATTGTCCACCACAGTCACTACGACAACGTCAACGACAACTTCAACTTCAGCATCCGCTGCGGATACTACGTCATTGCTATCGCTATTGAATCAAGTTTATGTTAAAGATACAAAAACAGATGCGATTATTGTAAAAACGAGACGATTGTCTGACGTCGATCGAACTCTCATTAATTGCTTGGACACTGGTGAATTTAGACCCAGGCACGCTGGTCGTTTTCTTACCATGCACCGACGTCGTCGCAAGCGTCTCGTCACAAGATTGTTGAATCAAGAGCCAGCAATTCTCGATGATATTTTTCATGGCTTGGCACAGGTATTGCATTGTCCTTTATCACTGTTACTGTTTTTTTCAAAACATTCAGCATTCGCTATACATTCCAGTGTATACTGCAAAGAGCTGGTAATTGGCGATTTAACGCTTTTACGTTGGAAACGGTAACTGGAGGTATTCCATTTATTATTATAGAAATTATTGGTTAAGCCCTTTGGATATGTATTCTTTTTTATTAATATTTCTTTTGATTTTTAGGCCGATCCTTGCCGGTATTGTGCGTTCACCTCTTCCATTGGTACGGGCTTCTTCAGCACTTTAGCTTAGATGTAGTAACCGTATGGAAACTATTTGGTAAGCACCAGTAATTGCAATGTAAAAATTTACACGCTTATGACGGATGGAGTGTGATCACGGCTCATTGAGAAAATGATCAAAATTTTAGAGGGATTAGGCACGAGTTAATGGATAAATAACTATAATCTATATTTTACACGTGCTTTTTAGCATTCATCGAGGAAGGCTATCATAGTACAAATCCTTATCATAATAGCATACACGCCACTGATGTCACACAGGCGATGCATTGCTTTCTTCAAGAGGAAAAAGTTGGTACCTTTTTCCTTTCAATTTTTTTCTTTTTTTCTTTTCTGTGGATTATGTAATTATACTTTTACACCTATAACAGTTTCAAAAACTGGATAAAATTTATTTCCACAGATAAGAAAGCATTTGACCAATTTAGAGATCATGGCTTCATTGATAGCTGCTGTTACTCATGATCTTGATCATCCTGGAGTAAATCAACCGTTTCTCGTGGCTACCAGTAACCATTTAGCTGCCCTTTATCAAGTAAAATTTATTTCTTACTCTAATCGATCAAGATTCGAGTTGATCGATTTGACGCAAAACAAAGACCTGCATTGTCAATGATTTTAGAATACCTCGGTACTGGAGAACCACCATTGGAGGTCAGCTATAGGATGCTTGTTAGAGAGTGGAGTTTCGGATCAATTGCCCCCAGAAATAAGGCCTGAGCTTCAGCAACGTATCAGTTCATTGATTCTAGCAACCGACATCACAAGGCAGCAGGAATTTCTCACTCGATTTAAGGTAAGAGCTTTCCTCGTCCAAGATACACTTGTGCACGATTATACACGTATGTAAAATTTATCTATTCCCTTCCGTGTTTCAGGATTATTTGGACAGTGATTCACTGGATATGCAACAAGGAGAGCATCGCCATTTTATTCTGCAAATCGCCCTGAAGTGTGCCGATATATCAAACCCTTGCAGACCTTGGGATATTTCTCGAAAATGGTCGTACAAAGTTTGTGAGGAGTTTTTCCGACAGGGAGATTACGAGCGTCGATTAAAACTACCAGTTACGCCATTATGCGACCGACACTCTACCAGCATACCAAGGATCCAAGTTGGTTTCTTGAAATTTGTCGTCACACCACTCTACGAGGAGTGGCATCGTTTTCTGGGAGATGGTTTAAGCGTATCTCTCATGGAATTCTTGCGGGGCAATCAAAACCGCTGGGAGAATCTCATTAATCACGAACCCAGCAGTGACGCGACGAGAAGAGAGATTCTAGAACTAGAGGAGAATGGAACGAAAGAGGTTCTGGGACGGGAGGAGGAAATTGAAAGGGAAAACCAAGTGGACTTAGTTGACGAAGAGATGGATCAAATGGAAGTCGTGTCTGATGACGAGGAAGACTCAGAAAGTATCGATCTTGTGATTTCAGGCAGGCTGGATCAAAACAATCCACGTAGAACGAGCCTCCCTGGAAGACACGATAGCGTGGAGAGGGTCGGACGAAGGCACTCGGTACCATTAAGCATGCCAAAGCCACTGATTGTTTTTTCATCCAGCAACAGCAGGAGAGAAAGCTTGCCAACTACAGCCAATTCTGATAAAATCAAGAATCCCTTACTAAAGTTAGGAGATGAAAGTCTCTTAGATCCGAGCACCTTGTCTCTGTTATCATCTAGAAGCAGTGTATTAGAATCGTCCACTAACGCCAGTACTGTCACCGAGAGACCAGTCAGCGCTGAGAATCTGTTACCGGAAACGAGTATAGCCAGTATTACCAATAGTACAGAAGCTTCCAGGCTGAGTACCGTCCTTCAGCCTGATAATCAAAGGCCGCTTGGAGCCGTTCAAAGTAAACTATTAACTAGACAGCAAACATTCCCACCGTTGCAGCCTTATGTCAGAACGAGATATCTGTCGACAACTGCCGAAATGTCTCAATGTAGCACGCAACTCTCGACGGAGGATAATCGTTTATCGTCAAGTTCATCCACAAATTCCATTAAGGAAAAGAAAACTTGCTCCGGCGGTGGCTGCGGGAGTCCGCCAAGCGGCCAGGGAATAGCTCGCACCTCAAAAACGACACAAGCCAAAGGACAGTCGCTGTCTACCCATTGCGCAAAAAATCCAAGGCGGCATTCTATGCAAGTCATCCGTACGGATGACGGGTCCAGGTATCGACTGTGCAACAAGAGGCCTTCTTCCGCTCAAGAATCAGATTCCGCACAAATCTTCTATGCCTCTTTGACAAGCTCCTACAGTGGAAAGGATATGGTAGATGTTTCCAATAATAGTGAATTATCCTCCGTACCAAGTTGTGCTCCTAGAAAATCGCTGCCTGAAAATTTGACAACTTTATTAACGTCTCATGAAACGAGTGAAAGCACCGTTCATCAGATAACAAGACTTAAATGCGATCCTGATACTTCTACTGCCGATGCTGATATTGAATTCGGTAGGAGACATTCGACATCCGTAGCAGAATCAAGAATAGCCTATGATAACACTGGTAGAAGATTTACCACGATACCTGTGTCGTCTGAATTGTTGTTTACTCAAAAGAAGTTTTTTATCGGTAGCCCTCCCGACTCACCACCGCTAATTCAAACTTCGTCATCCAGTAACAGCGGTAACGGGCTAAGAAAAAGCATCGACGACCCGAGCTACGAAATTACTTCGGCTGATAATAATAAACGTAACTTTGATGTCAATAGGGAGCGAGTTCAAAAACTTGCGAGACTGAGTTTTGATGCAAAAATGAAGGAAAACGTCGATCCGAGAATCTTTGACGACAAGGGGTACGCTCCGACTAGAAGAGGAATTCAGGTATCTGGAACTACCAAATCAAATTTAAATTATGGTTCACCCGCACGGTTCCTTGAAAATGCTTTTCAGGATTAAAAATTCTTAATTACGATTTTAATACAAGTATAAATATATTTATACAGATCTGGACTAGACGTGGCTCAGCACCTGTAGGTCTTTTATCAAAAATGGACGATGTCACGGTAACTTCAACTTCCAATACGGAGTACACATTAAGACGCGGCTCCGTGCCAACTGACATTATTAAGTTGCAAGGTACATCATCTTCTTATATCTTTATACAATTAAGTTGACGTCTGATTACCTTATTTTCAGGCAGTTGTAATCGCACGGCATTGGGCCCACGCGGTGATAATTTATCGTCACCAGGAAGAAGAGCTAGCCTTCCCAAGGAGATGGCATTGGGTAACGTTATGATTTTCTTTTAAGAAAAACTCTGCTGGACTGATATGTGTGGCTTGTGTCGTTTAAATATTCGCGCCATTGGAGTATAGTAGTTTAAAGCTTGTAAGAAAATATGTACAATTCTCTATAAAGTCGTCCTTCTTTCAGGTGAATTGGAGAGAAACCATCAAGTACATAGCAACAATAATAATAACAATATCAACAATAACAACCATCATCGCAATATTAATAGCAATAAGAATGGAACGAGTAAAGCAAACGATGCTTCTGCAGCGGTAACATGCAACGTTCCAGTAACTAGACGCGGATCTGTTCCTACCGACGATGTATCCGAATGGCGACGAGATTTATTTAACAGAAGTAGTATAAATGGGAAATCGCGCGATAGAAAAAAAATATTGAGACGAAGAAGTAGCGAAGGACCGGATATGCTTCGCGGTGCCTCCAATGATGGTAATGAGAATGGAATTTGGCTGCGGTGGAAAAGGGAGCTGGCCAAAAAAGATTCAGCCCCAGAATCTATCCTCGAGCGAAGAGGCTCTTTACCTATAGAGGTGGCGGCTGTATCTCATGCCGGTAGATATAATCACCGATAAGAAAGGATGATAATGACGATACAGAACAAGCCGACACTGGATACATTTTCAATAGGAAGCGTACGTTACGATATTCATCATATTTTTAAGTCTCTATGAAGCACCATACAAAGATGTGTTGCGTGCTTTTATCGTTGATGCATCTCAAAATCCTAGCTGCCCGACTTCAATTTCTGCCGATTGATCGATTCTGATCGTCCATTTATCATAGATATGTTGTTCAAAGTTCAATCAAAACTGGTTATTAATCTATAGGGGATGTGTGTCTAAGGAGATTATTAGGATTGGATAATTCAATGAACGCGAGCGACATCAAAAGCAGCAACGTGTTTCTTTCACAAACAATGTATTCGGTGATACATCGGGTGCCATTAGCCATTAAGTGATATATACGACGCTCGACGTCTTACACGTTACGGCTCAGTTTTTTGAGATCGTCCTATTGAAATAAGTCTTAACGGATCATTCAGGCACAAATTTCATCAACTAATTTCACCTTTAACCAAGGTAGACTTGGACTTCCCAAAAGATCGATAATGCGGATGAAACATCTCCCGTAACTATTCTTTACGCTCGTCATAGTTTAGAAAAAGTTTTATATAATTAACCCTCATCAGAAAAAAAAACATAAACGCGTGTACACACAAGTTATTTAAGAAGTCATAACTGAAGGTAGAGTGGTTTTTTCCTTTTCCAGTCTTCCCAAATAGGAAGGAATCTTAAGAGATATAGTTTGATGCACGATTTTAACCCCGCGTGCCATACGGACGAGTGATTTAAAACACGTATGCTGTATTCAATTATCAAAACTGCAAATGAATTTCTATTATGTCTGATCGGAAGGGAAACAAACATCGTTATACCAAAAACACAGGGTTTAATATGCTGATTTTAATAATTAAAATATTTATGTACGGAGAATGAGTAAAGACTGGTAGAAAAACAAAACCGCTATAAAACTAGACGTTTATAGAAGAAACTCGTAGGTCGAGAAAACGAAATGACATTTGCTCATTTTTAAGAAGTTCTTGATTAGCCGAAACTAACCGAATCGTTCTCATTTGCATAAAGAAACATTGATTGTTAATTGAAGAAAAATACGTATTGTAAATTTCCATTGTTATAGCTGTAACAGCTTGATACATTGGGATTTTGCATTAATCATTCGAATGAAGATCTATACACACATACATGCAGATTCAAAAGTTGAAGCTGTATTTCAGTTTTTCTCAAATTGGTAATTAAACATATTCAATAGTGATTAACCTACCAAAGCTGGCTTTGAGTTAATCTGTTAATATGTTATTTATTGAAGAAGTAAACTTTTCATAAAAATACTATTAGAGGTAGACATTCCACGTATCAAGAACAATGTATATTGTATAAGATTTAAAAGTAATAATTAAATTAATTATTGAGAGAATTGTCGTTAGCCGTTAATATCAGCATTGTCATTCTCTGCATAATGTATTTCATGTTATAGAAACAATGCCAATTTTTGTAGGTATTAGGTAAGTATATAATTCATATACAAAGATGTTCCTTATAATTTCCTTTAAGTTTGACTAGTTGAACATAGAATATCGTTCAATGATATATATAAAATAGGTGGATTCGATTGGTTGATCGAGAGAAGTCGAAGTTCGAGTTTCAAGCAAGACTTTCGAGAATCGATTCAATACATTAAAAGGTCGATATGTGGAATCGAAGAAACGTGCGAAGGAAAAAATAAGGAACACGGAACAGAACCCATTGCCTTACATAACAAGTAGGTGTAATACACACGCGTATTTTTGTGTATATTGTAGCATGCAGTGTACTTATAGTACTATCTACTGTAAATGCACGCGTTACAAATAAAAAATATTTTACTTTATTGAGCCATCAAAGGACTGAGAAACAAAAAATTTGCACGCGTATAACTTTATATATACATTCTTCCGTAACGATCCTCGATCAGCAGCAGATGAAATCGATTGGAAAATCAAGGGCCGTTGGAACCGTCCGTCCGTGCCCGTGTCGCATGACCACTTGCGCATCATCATTATCGTCGTCGCCGTTATTGTTATTGTTGTCGTCGTCGTCGTCTTCGTCGTCGTCTACATATCGCCTTTATCGTTCTTGGCCTCTTCCAGTTTTAGTTCTATCTAGTTCTAGTTCTACGCAGTCTCTTGCTCAGTTGACAGGCATATACCGCACAGTACATCTGTGCGCGCTCGGTAGGTCAAAATGGCGTAAACCGACCGTGCAATTTTAGGTTATATTGCCTAGTGCTACGGTAAAAACTCGAGAATCAAGGCAGACGATACGCAGTATCTTGAATATACTGCAAGTTTCTACCTAGCAAATAGCTTCTGTAAGGAAAAATCCTTTGTTGTGAACATCGCATTTTTTCACGTAGGTATCGAAGCGCGTCGAACAGTTACATGAGTTATGAAGACGGAATGCCCGCAGGCGGTAACAGTCGTTTCCGCGGTTATCCAGCGCGGATGTCCGAGCGCCAACAACTTGCACTCCTACTGCAAATGACTTCGCAGGAACTTGTATCAAGTAAGAACAACCACAATCATACGTTTTCTCCTTTCTTCTATTTATTTTCGAAATAACAGTACCTATAGACAAATTATTTTTACCTAATCCATTTCTGTTTCGCGTCACCTTATTGGATGGCTTGCATAATATAAGAATTGCAATTAAAATGATATTTATCGGATTAAGTCCCAAAGCTTCATAAATTGATGTGTATATATGGTTTAACAATAGAAATTATTCCGAAGACGTCCGACATAAATATATATATATATATAAATAAATAAATAATGACATTGTTTTGTATGCAATAATAAGTACATTAAAGAAAAAAATAAATACTACCTTCATTTGGATGACATTCGCTTTCGCCTTCGTGCCTTTTCTCACGATGTCGGTATCTAGGCCTGCTTGTCTATAATCTACATTCTACGATGTACTTTACCTCTACTTATAAATTCAATTCTGCCAACGGTCGATCATCTAACCACGCATGTGAACCTGATAGTTTAAATGTCCCTTTATGCATCACTATAGATTTCTCATACATTTTTTAATTAATCGATGAAACTGCACATATTTAGTATATTGTTCTCAAAAATTGTAATAACGCACATGCTTATAAGTGGAATATATAAAGAAAATTATATATATGTAAATAATTAATCAATTCTCGAAGGTGGGAGCAGTAGCCACAATCCAAGTACTACGTCAAAAGCATCGAATTTGCAGCAGCAGAGAGGTTCAAAAGGTCGTTATACAAGTCGAAATGGAGAATCACAGGCGCAATCTTCAACTATCAATCGCAAGGAAGATTATCGCGTACGACAAATGTTAGCGAGTGGTTACGAGATTAGCAGTAAGGAAAACACTGATGGTAAGTTGATTAAAAAATTCTGTTAATAATGCAGCATAATCTAAACGTAGTTAAATTTAATAAAAAAAAAACAACATTATCACTTCCTGGTAATATAGAGATGTAACAGGGTATTATTATATTTATTAACACATTTATATCATCACAAATAACATAAACTATACAATCTTATGCTATATGCATAATTGATTTGAGCTTAAACGAATGCACAATTTTGCTAGCATATTTACTTCTCCTCTAACTCTTTTATTTTTACAATAATTATTTATAAATCGTATTGTTTAAGAATATTAAAACATAATATCTACTAGCTCACAGTACAGTATAGACTATATGGAACACATTACAGCTTGCACTACAGTAGTAGTGATGAATGAGAGTAATGAGATTAGTGACTTATAAGAGGGGCTATCAATACACTGTTCAAAACTGAATCATGTACAGGTATAGTTTCTGCTTCCCTATACTATCTTGTAGCAAAAATGCTTCTCGCAAAATTGATTCATGTCCATCTCAACTCCTCTATACTATCTTATAGCAAAAATTTAAAGACAACAGCGTCAACAGCAGACGAAACGCGACATCGACAAATATGAAGATGACGTTTTAGACGTATAGTAAAAGTATTATCCAGAAAGCATATTATTTATGTTGGAAACGTAGGGATGTCGAAAAATGGAATGGAAAATAATGCAAATATGGTGCATATATATAATATTATTTATCAAGTATAAAAAGGAAGAGATCGGATGTAATTTTCAGCCTATAAAGAGGAAAAAGCATCAGATAAGCATCGGGAGCAGTAAATCAAAAGAAAGATTAAAGAATATTTTGCTTTGTTAAATTAATCTTTCTTCTGACTTGCTGCTCCCGATACTTATCTGATGCTTTTTCCTCTTTATAGGCTGAAAATTGCATCCGATCTCTTCCCTTTTATACTTGATAAATAATATTATATATATGCACCATATTTGCATTATTTTCCATTCCATTTTTCGACATCCCTACATTTCCAACATAAATAATATGCTTTCTGGATAATACTTTTACTACGTTCAAAACGTCATCTTCATATTTGTCGATGTCGCGTTTCGTCTGCTGTTGTCATTAAATTTTTGCTATAAGATAGTATAGAGTAGTTGAGATGGACATGAATCAATTTTGCGAGAAGCATTTTTGCTACAAGATAGTATAGGGAAGCAGAAACTATACCTGTACATGATTCAATTTTGAACAGTGTACTAGTGATTGCTGCAAATATATACATACCTATTTTATTGTATCATAATAAGTAATAAATAGCAAAAAAAAGAATGGCGATGAATGTCAGGTAGAAATTAGTACATGGAGGATCAGAGTTAGGATTGTCGGACATTTAGAAATGGTTTAGGATGCAGTAACGGGAGAGAGAGTCAGTTCGGTAGGTTGGTATGAGTTGATAGCTGGCAAATTGTTTGTAGCGGGTTCAATTTTCGAGGGTTCAATGCTTGACTTTAGTCGAAGCTTGAGTTCTGAAGGAAACTAAAAAGGGCTGAAACCTGAGGTACGAAATAAGGTCTAATGTATACTTGATGCAAAAAAGGAAGTACAGTAGTACTATTGACGTGGTAACGGGGTTCGACACAAGCCAATGTAATATCTATTCGAATTGTGTAGTAGTGGTAGGTCAGGCGTCGGAATACTGAAGGAGTGACAGAGGGGGGATGTAAAGGATGGTAAAATAGATAGGGTGGAGGGGGAGGCGCAGTGTCGACCAACTATTTCGAGTCTTCTTCGAGAACCAGCCATTCGTCGATGGCCAAAGGCGGCTTCTTCCGGTCGACCGACAGATCGTGAACGGGAGAGAGAAAATGCGGATATAAAATATTACAAATAATATATAGCCGAGTCTATAAGTACTTACTAAGTCGAGTAAAGGCCTCGGTTCACAGTGTTCATCGAGATACGCACGCTTTCCACAGCGCTCGTGTGTTAAGTTCCACTGGCGTACTAGCAGATGTCGCTGTACGCGCTTTAAATCGCCATAAGCGTCTTCGAGAGAGGAGTGATCAGTGAGTCTGGCGAGCCCCTACTGAGTGAGGAAACATCAGACAGTCATCGCTCATCGCTCGCATTTCCATTCCCACGGCATAACAGGAGTAGGCAAGCAAATAAGCATTCTAAAAGATAAACAAAGAAGATTGGCTGTATACTATTATTCTTTACTATATTCGATTTATTCGTGTCACTTGGTACTATAATAATATTGTATATCGCATATATCATATCATTTATCGCTTTTTCTGATTCACGAATGCTAGGAGAATTACGAGAATGAAGGATAACCCCCTCTCTCCCTTTTTCACGCACACATATGCACGGCGCGCGTGCGCGCACACTCCTCCATGCTCTCCTGCCATTCGTTCGTTCCTCTCTCACTCTTATTTTCTTTCAGAAATTCCAAGAATCGCACTATGCCTTTGTACAAGTTGATTGAATAAATAATATATGACTAGTAAACGATTCCGGTATACGACTGTAATTTAATTTCCGAGAAAGAGAGAGTGTGTATGTTTGTGTGTGTGTGTGTATCAATAGCTATTCTACTGATTGTTTTTGTTGATGTTTTCCTTTTTGATGCAATACAGAAATATTAGCTACATCTCAATCGTCAGAGTTACCAACAGTGACAACATCTTTGTCGCCAATAATATCAACAGCTAACGCAGCTAATCCTGAAAGTCCGTGCTCCTCGGCTGAGATAAGCACAACGAGCACGCGTCCAAACGAACAAGATCAACAGCAGCATCATCGATCTCACACACACTACCAGCAACAACAGCAAGATACAACGGTCGTAAGTGCATCCACTGTTGCATCGCAAATCGTCGAAGAAAGTGGAGACACCTGTGAGATGCGGAGAACACCACCGCAAAATAAAGGTGAAACATGTTTACAAGTAATTTTTTACAAAAACCCATCCCTATTTAGTCCGTTCTACATTTTAATGTAACTGAATGAGGTAAATCTAATGCGAATTCTTCTTCGTCAGTATAATATTACAGAACGGATTAAAGTTAAAAGATAGCTGACGATTGCTCAGAGAACATGAATAACGGAGATAATGAAAGATGCTGTATATATGTATATATAACAGATGAGGGAAGTCAGCATCTTTTATTAGCTGCAGAAGCTCTCCTTCACTATCTTCTGGACGCACTTTGATAATTTTTTTTTCTCTTATCAATGTTAAATTTACACAAGTGCAACTAGTCGATGTGTTTGGTATATTACCTATTGGCGTGTGCCATTAATAATTGTAGTAAATTTAAATATTTTATTTTTGTTTGTATAATATTAACTTGTATTTTGTAGTCGACAGATCGGGAACCGGGCAGTCTAGTAGCTCGCCGCGGGTAACGCTTCGAATTAACCAGGTGCGAGGGTCGAGGGATGAAAAAAAAGGTGGTAACAATTCCAGCTCCCGACAAGGTGGCATAAATTCACAGGTAGCTGCACATATATTACTTTTTATAAGAGAAAAAATTCGCATACTTATAAAATGGCACGTTCTTGATCATTTGAACTACTAATAGCTTTCAAACGGCGAGACTGATCTTTTAGACAGATTATTTTAGAATCATTGCTGTAGTAGCAAGTTTCGCAATAACTATTAAAACTCGTAGTTCACGATTGAAAATGCCATTTTAAATAAACGTATAATATAGAGACTAACAATTTTTTGTATTGACAGAGTCAGAGTCAAATGGAATTAACATCAAAGTCTTCCTCGAGTGTTTCTGCTGGATTGGGAAGTAATAGCTCAAATTCTAATACAACTGGAAATATTCAAGCTCCAATCGACAAAACTGATGTGTACGAGTTTAAGAATACAAAAGAGGCTACGCCAGTAAGAGGGACCAGCTCTTCGCCTAATCCAAATCCAAGTATGGAGAAAGATAAAGATACTGGAAAGGGATCGAGTCATCAGATTGGGAACAGCGGTACTCAAAGTAGCTCTGGTACAGGTAATACTACTGGCAACGTTGGTAGCATAGGAAACAATAATAGCAGCGCTGGTAACGGTAATAACCATAGTACTGGAGGCACAAGCAGTATATGCGCTGGTAGTGGTAACGCCAGTGGCAATGGTAATGGAAGTTGTGATAATAATGAGTCTTCTGGCTCGATTGCCGGCAGTAGTGCCAATATCAATAATGCCGGTAGTGGGAGTGGAGGGAGTGGTAGCAGTAAAGGCAATGAAAGTAGGCATGACAATGAACAAGAAAAAGAACAAGAGACTGACAAGGAGAATGATAATGATAACGGAAATGAACGTGAGCAAACGCATGCACATGGGCATGGACACAGCTATAGTCATGAAAACGATAATCCAACTGATAATATTAATGATACTGTCCGTGATAATGATGATGGTAATGACGATAACGAAAATGCTAGCGAGAATAAAAACCAAAAAGGAAAAAATGAAAATGAAAATGAAACTAAAAATAAAAAGGGGAACGTAGATGAAGCAAATAGTAGCAATAACAGCTCTGTCAGTTGTGTCATTAATAACATCATTAGTAATAGCTCCAGTAATAACTTTAACGTTTCTGCTACATCGACGCCTATTGCTACCTGCGATACCACTACGATACCATCAACAGCTACGACTTCGCTGAACTTGGATGAGACAGCTGCCATATCCGCTTCGCCCTCTTCCAAACGTCCTTATGAGAGTGACAATTTGGATGAGCAGGAAGATGAGAGTAGACGAAAAAAGCGCAAAGATTCGGAAAATACGAAGGAAATGACGAAAACGCTAGCTACAGGTAGACAAAGTGTTAATAGAACATCTACAGGTGTAGCGGAAAAGGTAAACATTTCTTATTGATTGTATGTATGATATGTCTTATGTGTTGTACTCGATATTAAATGTGGTTGAATGTTTTTAGTGTTCGAAATCTGGTAAGCAAGCAGCTGGATCAGCATCTAACAAGAATAGTCAAAACGTTGCTACAGCGAGTACCGATCGTAAGAGTCCGAGTGCATCTTTGATGGCCGGCAGTCCTAAACCACATAGTGGGCCAGGTTCTGCTACAGCCTCAAAAACTACTACCCCCGTACCTATGGAATCCGATGGTGAAGATGAACGGTCTAAAGGCTCGGATGCTGGTACAGCTCCGAAGGTTCCACCATTGAAAATAGTTATACCTCAAAGTACGGCTTCGGAACAAGAGCAAGGAAATAGAAATGGAAAAAATACTTGTAATAGGAATCATCAATTACCCTACGTCGTTGCTAGCTCGTCGAGCAGTAATGATTCAAATGACAACAAAGAGCAGAATCAGTCAGCTAGCGGCACGACTAGTCCGATAGAAAGTAATGCTGTTAGTAATACTTCAAAACCTGATGATAAAAAGGATTTTAGTGGTGCTTTACACGGCGAAGAGAGGTCAACTCATCACCAAAGAGTTTTACGAAGCTCGCACAGGTAATTACAGAATGATTCAATATTTGCTTAATATACAAACATAATTACATGTGAATATTTTTTCCGGTTAGAGTTGGAAATGGAAATAACGGTTCGTTGTCAACTAAAGAATCGCCGGCCTCTGGTGGAAATATAAACTATACAAATTCATCACCTTTATACGTGCCAACGTCTATCGCTAATGATAGGTCGAATAATTCGTCTCCTCAACAACGGCATAATTCTCCCACACCAGAAGCGATTGGAACTGACATGTGCAAAAGTTCCACAAATGACAATAATCCAAATACAGGAAACGCCTCTCAAACAAGTACAGTTAAGGAAAAAACTGAAAAAAATTCCGATTTAATAGCGAAAAGTCTTAAGGATGGTGGAGGGTCGGAAAATTCGGAGAATTCGTCTACACCATCGGCATCCACAGTATCCAACGCTGCAGCAACTACACAACCAGTTGAGCTACACCCAAGAAAAAGAAAGATGAAGCCTAGCAAAGAATCCCAAGCTGCCGCGACAGCCGCTGCCAATGAAGCAGCTGAGGCTGCAAGCATTGGCCCAGAAGTACATCCCCATGATCAACCTATCACAAATTGTTACCAGCTTTTCTTAAATATTAGAAAACAGGTGAATTTCATTTTGCTCTGGCTTTAAATAATTTTTGTTGTGTTTTATGTCTGACTATGGGTTCACTTTCTGTGACTGCATTTAATTTAAACTCTATATTTAAAGCGAAATAATTGATGCAACTTGAACCATACCACTTTATAAGTGGAGCTTAACTTAAAACCGGTCGTAGAAAGTGATCATAAAAACGTACCTTTAATGTCATTTAAAGTTATTTTCTTTTATCCTATTCTGTTTTTTCATAGATCGAAAGAAGAAGAAAAAGTTTATTTCCAGTCCAACCAAAACCTCCTCAGGGATTTAAGGATTACTTAATGAACCGCTGTACTTACGTTTTGGCGGGAAATGCAAATAAAGAGCCTAACGTAAATCCACCGGTAAACCTTCAAGGATCTATGAAAGAGCTTTATGTTGATCAAGAGAAAGAAAGGTATCGTTTAAGAATGCAACATGTAGTCGAGAAAGAGAAATTGGTATTATCCGTCGAGCAAGAAATTCTCAGAGTGCATGGCAGGGCAGCCAGAGCCCTGGCTAATCAGTCGCTTCCATTTTCTGTTTGTACTATATTAAAGGACGAAGAAGTATATAATGTTATTACTCCTGAGCAAGAAGAGAAAGACCGAAATGCAAGAAGTAGATACAATGGCAGACTGTTTCTAAGCTGGCTACAAGATGTTGATGATAAGTGGGAAAAAATCAAGGTAAATAAAGCTAATCATTCTTTTCATCTCTTTCATTAGTTTGCTAAACTTACTGCCATTCCTGTAACAAAATCATTTTAGCATTTTTATGGGAGCATATATACTCTTATGTAATTCGTTTGTAATACAGGCTACCAAAATATAACTACATAGAAAACCAACTGGTTTTCTTCTTTCGTTTCTCACCAGTTTAAAAATGTGTAGTTCACTTAATCGTTTTCTCGCTTCAGCTTAAAAGGAAAAGTTACAAATTAAAATAAAAACGAAAAACAAATTTTCTTTCGTTACATTACTTCTTCTTTCTTTTAGGAAGCAATGCTCTTAAGGCATCATAATGAAGCAGAATCGTTACACGCAGTTCAAAAGATGGACTGGGAGTGGAAACTAAAGGAAGTTGGGCTGTGCGAATTTAAAGCTACTCCACAAGTAGAAGATATGCACGTTCCCATGGTTCACGTTTCCGATGACTTTGATTTGCTACCGGCTTAGTGTAAAAAAAATTAGCACACGTGTTTACTTTGCTAACAGAACAATAGTAGCAAATGCCTTGGTTTTCAAACCTTTGGCAAGGATTGCAACAATCTGTGATCTCTCTGTTACATATAGATGTATGTATATGTCATACAAATACAAGCACACATGCACTGTTCTTACATGGTTACCGAACAAATTAAGACAAAAAAAATAATGAAAAAGTGAATTGATAGGGCAAGTATTTTAGTAAATGTATTATATTTATTGTGACTAATTTAATTTTTGCCCTGCATTTTTTTATACAGAATTTGTTAATATCGTTCAACAGAAGATATTAGTCAGTCTTCTATAAATCTGGCTGAAAATATCTTATATAATTTCTTTAATGTTGTCTTTTCATCTTGCGTCACACGTAAGAGATGTAAAGTAATTTAAGATTTAGCTTTATTGCATTGTGCTAAATTGTACTATAGATATTTTTTAATAAGAACTTTCGTACGTAGAGTTACCGTTTAGCGATTGACGATAGCTTGTAAAAAAGTCGCAACGAAAAGAGATGTACAATAAACGAAATTACATTATTTTTGAAATTAATTTATTTATCATTTTGTGTTTCAGAAGACTTTAGTTTTGGTAATCCAGTGGAATTATCCATATTTTTGAGTTTCTCAAAGCTTAATTGTTCCTTATCGTTTCTAAGAGCTTGCATATACATTTCAATTGGTTTATCATAACCCATTATCCTTTTATAATGATCAATATCTGAAAAAGAATTGTCTACAAAAAAGGCACTTTTGCCCTTAATGTGACAGGTAGTAAATATACCAGCAATATCTGGCACTGTTACATCCTCAGGTTTAAATTTTGTCTGTAAGCATTTCAAAAAGTTAAATTATTATTCTTACAAGGTCTTGATTCTGAATTACATTCTATTTAGGGGCTATGTTTACTTTTGTTTCAGAGGCGAATATGCTATATCTGTAAGCTATATAGCTATCCTCCTTAATATCATAGTCTATCCTTGTGACATATGATTTTGTTACAAAATGAAGTAATAGAGGAGTACCTAGTGCGAAAAGTGTAATAAATACAAGTCCTGGTAATGCAATTGTCATATTATCCATTTGAGTAACTTTTTTTAAAAGAAATGGTTGAGCAAGCAAACCAAGGCCAGAGGAAACCAGTGAAATAATTTTTATACGATATACTTGTTTTGTCAAAGGTCCTAAATATATCGTTTTTCCTCTCTTATCATCAATAGCAGTGGTGCTAAAAATGCATTTCTAAAATAGTAGGAAAAAAACTGACTGCATCATAAGTTTTATGTAAAATTTAATGAAATATTACCAATCTAATTTAAAAGAACTTCTAACCTTTATGTTGTTTAAATGATTCAAAGCTATGCTCTTTGTACATGAAGTTTTATAAATGGATAGGTTTTGGCGAGGCAAAAACGTTGCTCGTAATATTATAGACATCATTAAGGGCCTAAAAATTCATATTTTTCAATTTAATGAGACAATAGTAATATGTAATTTTTATTAATTTAAGAGTGGTTGCTGGAAAATATCGTAAGATTAGAATGAAAGGTATATTTAAAATAATAAAAATAAGTAAGATAACCTTTAAAAATGATGAAAGACAAATTGTAAAAAATTTATCTGCCTGCTTCTTCGTGTGTACAAAGAACTGGTACACGGAGTACGGACTCCAAGTGGCAATCACTGCACTTTGTAGTAGGTGCTGTCCACGTAGTTGTCGCAATGACGGTTACTGTTGACGGAGAATTTGGAGAATGGAGATGGATGGACCCGGTTAAGTTGAACCGATGAACCAGTTTGAAAAATACACTTATGGCCATTAATGGAACACTGTATATATGTATGTATACAACAACATAAACATAACCTCTTAGAAAGCACGTGATTTAAAGATTTTTAGTTCATACATAAACATTGGTAAAATTTGCATTGAAATGACTTGGGCAATACTTATTCAAACATATTCAGTTTAGAAAAGTTTAAGGACAATTTGGGTCACCAAAATTTTCGAGAAATTTCCATAACATCTCATTGCAGTTAATAAACACTTCGTTCCTTGTCCCTTTCTTAGTTTCTTAGTGCTATAACATGGACGAAACAGAGGGAAGTTGTCAGGATCGAGTTCCAAAAATGATCAAAAACGCTGTTTTAGTAAATAGCTCTACTCTTCCACCAGATACACCGAAAGTAACCGGTAATGAACTTGACATTTAACCAATGTCAGATTAGAATGATTACATTTCATGCTACTTTTTAGGTTATGACTGGAACCAAGGAGTCCAATATCACGAACTTTTTAAAACCTATAGTACTTCCGGCTTTCAAGCTACCAATTTTGGTTTGGCTGTTAATGAAATTCAGCGTATGCTAAATGCCAGAAGTAAACCACTTGCAGAAGATGAAATTGATTCGTTAGAAGAAGATGAATTTATCAAAAGGAAGTCAGCCTGTACCATATTCTTAGGATATACATCAAACATGGCTTCATGTGGAGTTAGGGACTCAATTAGGTTTCTTGTAGAGCATAAAATGATAGATTGTATTGTTACTACAGCAGGAGGAATTGAAGAAGACTTGATTAAATGCTTAGCACCAACTTACATTGGGGACTTTAATTTGGATGGTAAATCCTTGAGGGAAAAGGGTATTAACAGGATAGGAAACTTATTAGTTCCTAATGATAATTATTGTTTATTTGAAGATTGGGTTATGCCACAGTTGGATGCTATGCTACTCGAACAGAAGGAAAAGGTATTTATAGTAAACTAAAAGCTGAACCTTCATTAATTTTACTAACTCTATTTTCTTGTTATGTGAAGGGTATAGTTTGGACTCCATCAAAAATAATAGCCAGATTAGGTGAAGAAATCAATGATACAAATTCTATCTACTATTGGGCTGCAAAGAATAAAATTCCAGTATTCAGTCCAGCTCTAACAGATGGAAGTTTAGGAGATATGATGTATTTTCATTCTTATAGAAACCCAGGGCTAATAGTGGACATTGTTTCAGGTTAGAAGATTTGGCAACTTTACTTCTTTCTTTGTTATCTTTTTCTAAAAAATAAATAATTTTTCTATGTTATTGATCTAGATTTACGACGATTAAATACAATGGCCATGAAAGCAATTAATAGTGGAATGATCATCATTGGAGGTGGTCTTATCAAACATCACATTTGCAATGCCAATCTTATGGTAAAACAGACGAAAATAAATACAATTAATATTTTGATATTGCTATTAGTTACATCAAATGTATCTGTTATAGAGAAATGGTGCTGATTATGCTGTTTTTGTAAATACATCTTCCGAATTCGACGGGAGTGATAGTGGGGCTCGACCTGACGAAGCTATATCATGGGGAAAAATTAGGAAAGATGCTACCCCGATAAAAGTAACTAAATAAACAAAAATAAAACAATCTCTAATACTGTATTAAACACAGTCTAAAAGAAATTCATCTTATTTCTCAGATTTACGCGGAAGCATCACTGATTTTCCCAATTCTAATAGGAGAAACCTTTGCACGGCAGTATCATTTATCAAAAGCGCAGACTGTCCCCAAGGTTGAAGACACTTCAAGAAAAGTAGTTATATAAGCAAAAAATAATATTTAAGAATTTTTAAATTTCGTTGATATATTACACGAAAAAAACCTAATTACATTTATTTGTTTCTCTCGGATTCTCTTTACCACTCACCTTCTCCATATCAGCTGATATGTATATACATGTAAAATATAATAAGCGATGAATGACAGCGAATGATGGTAGGTGGTATTTTGCGAGAGTGTCAACAGTGAGAAGAATTTATCATGGGTGAGCGGTGAACAGATTAGTATGTTAATAAAATTAAAAAAGCTTTTATTGGCACTGAAACAATGTCATAGACGCAGCTCCTGAAGAAGAAGAATAGAGATAGAAAGACGACATGTATAATATGGATACTGAAGGAAGACGCCTGCGCCTGGAAAAATCACTGATTCTGGCCCTCTCGAGTTTTGTATGTCAGGTGTGTCTATAGGCGCAGGTGGATATTTGGAAAGCGGGCAGGCCCGAAGAAGCGAGAGAGAATCCGGTATCAATAGTAAATCTCTACGTTCTGTGCAGCAGCCATTTGGTTGATGCTTGTGTTGGTGGACGCACCGTAGACGGGCGTCACGGGCGGCGCAGGTGCAACCCGGCAATCGGCAGTTTCGTCTGTTGCCTTGGCTTGCTGAATGCTGTCCTGCGCGCTTGCCAGTTGCCTTGCCTCGTCTTTTGCTTTGCCGGGTACGGCTGGTTGTGCTGTAAGCTATAACTCGGGTAACTGGCGTGGTGGTAACGCAAAACGCAATGGCAATAATGGGATAGCGAGGGGGTGTTGGTTGGGTAGGATTAGGGGTAGGGGTAGGGGTAGGAGTAACGGGGTAGGGGAAACGGGGTAACGAGTAACGTAACGTAACGTCGTTTCTGAGTTTGTCAGTAGTCAGTGGTCTCAGTTGTTTTCCGTAAGCCCGTGCTCGCGGATGATGATGGGCTCGAAAATAACCCCTGACTCCCTTGGCAAGGCCTCTCCTGCTTCCGTGATTCTCACGAGTTTTATTTTCTCCCGCGATAGACACTCCAACTGAAACAATCTATTTCTCACTTTAAATTCGTAAGAAGCTCGTCCAGTAGTAATTATATCACGGTCCGCAACTATCACTGTGTTCTCCGCATAGCATTACAACAAGTTGAGTCAATAAGTTGTTACATCATTACAAAGGGTAATGCTCCGTCGGAATAATCGGCACGAAGAATCATGGACACTGAGGATATCAGTATTGAGTCATCGAATAACTCATCGGATTCTCCTGGAGCAGCCAGCACCACCGATGCTTTTTATTTAATGGATTTGGTCTATGAAACGTACGTATAAGTATTATTAACTTTATGTACTTTTCTTTGGCGATACTTTTATTTTACCAATTTAACAAAATTCATTTGTTCACTCATTGTAATTATGATTATAAAGAAACAGTTTTATCCTGTTCAGACATTTTTAGGTGACTCTGACTCGATGAGTGCAATATTGCAATGGCTAATATTATTAATATTGCTATAGAAAGGTATATGCGATGCGTGGTGTATAAATAAAAGACGGATGGAGTTTTAACTTGGTACACACGGAGGATGCAGTGATAAGTTAACGCCTTATTCTTGACATTGGAATAAAAATTAGGTCAGCCGAGAGGAATCTCTATAGCTGTGTAAAAGAATAGAGGAAACTCTATGGCTGTGTAAAAGAATAGAGGAAACTCTGAGAAGAGCATGTGAAGAAGTAACGGGAAAATAAGGGAAGAGAAGTGGTGAGAAGTGGAGTGCGTAGTGAAGTGCAATGAAGGGAAGTTTGCAAAGCAAAGTAGAGTAAATTGAAGAGAAGGAAAGAGAAGAGAGGAGAAAATAGGTAGGGCTGGTTTGCTGGGGACTCCCTCGGGAAATGGAAATGGTGGGAGAATAGCATGCGCGCGCTTGTGACTGTATGAGTTGATATGGAGAAAAAGGAAGGTGACCTGTGGAGAGAGAGAGAGAGAGAAAGAGTGAGGGGTACCATTTCCCATCTTGCACTAGCCATCTAATTCATTCATTCCGTCAAATTTATACCTTCGTTCACTCGCCCCTTCTCAACTATAGAATACATAATAGATATTTTAATTTCAGAGTAAAGAGGGAGCCTTGTACACGGAGGAGTGAAACAGACCTATCATCGCAGAGCCACCAAACCTACTCTTATCTTGCGAGACAATGATGGTGAGTTATCACTGCCCTACGACAAGTTTCGCCCGAAGCTAAAAGTATTCTTCACGACTGTGTATGGATGGATAATTATTGGCTGAAATGAGAATCACTGAACCAACCGGTGGAATGAAAATCCAGCTGTAAGCAACGCTGGATCGATTTAGGAGCAACAGCATAACGCCCTTTGCTGTTTTGCAGCATTATCAATTAGAGTAACTCTCTCTACTTCTTGATCGGCATGTACATGTATTGTGTATGTACATGGATTGGCGTTATTTACCTTCTTAGGCGTTGTTCTGCAAGGGAATCTTTGTTTTTCATCAATGATTAAAAATGAAATGAAAAAGGTAGTTGTCGCCAGACGGGAAGCGATCAAGTTTCCCTATGTGAGTCGTTTAGGTCCCGATGACTACACAGTAGAGAATTGTCGGCAAAGGAGATGCGTAGCTTGGTGTAATGAACCTGGGAAACCGGTTACATTCAACCATATGTGTGCGTTTATAGATCGGCTTGACTCGTATTTATGCTGCATTATGCGACCAGCTACTCGCACGCAGCTTTAAGAGAAGTTTCACGCCAAGCCTCCCCTAAAAGAACCGTCGAAGGTATAGCCAAAAGTGCGCTTGCGCTTACTCACTCACTCACCATTGCGACAACCGCATAAATAATAATATTAACTCGTCACAAGATTTACTCGCTTCACTTTGCTCGTGTTCTTTCTTATCAGAGAGCTTTCTTTTAAAGGGGAAGTGCAAGTAACATTATTTTGGCACCAGTTACCATATTGGCTTCCTCTCTCTTTCTCTCTCTCTCTCCTTCTCTCTCTTTCTCGTCTTGACATTTATCGGTCAATGAACTGTAAGACTAGCATGTGCACAAATAAATATGTATACTCGGTAATGCTTAGTTAACACAGGTATGATGCTTGGACGTAACCCATGCGTATCGTAGAAGATATTGCTAGAATGTCATAATTTAACAACTTGTCGATTTTACTTACTCTTTGGGTAAGAAAAGATGCAGAGGAAGATAGAGGAGAGAAAGAAAGAGAGAGTTAGAGAGAGAGAGAGAGAGAGAGAGAGAGAGAGAGAGAATATGAAGAAGGACAGCGGATACAGAAGAAAGGATAGTGAGAGGTAGGGAGAGATAAAAGTGGGAGGGAGAAAAAGGGAGGAGTTGAGAGGATTGAAACGGGGAAGCAAGCAACGAGCATACGAGAAACACGCGGAGTAGAGCCGGACTCCGGAGAGAGAATTTACTCTCGGCACTCGCGGCTGCGAGTCCACACTGTAAACGTACCTCGAACGGTGACTCGCGAAAATACACGTGCGTCCAAGGGAAAATTCCCTTTCTGTTCCTAATATTCTATTCAAATATTGCTCTCTTTGCTTTCCCTCTCTCTTTCCCTCAATTTCTATCTCTATTTCCTTCCCATATCTCATCACCACCACTATCAACTGTCCCATTACATTTTTCATTCTTCAAGTACTGAGACATTCAAAATTCTATTGACACGTTTCTTGCACTTCCTAATATATACATCAAAGTTTTATATTCTTGTCACACTTGTTATTATCATTCTCTCTCTCTCCCTCTCTCTCTCTTTTTCTCTGTCTCGAATAATGTTTGTGGACGAATCATACTGGACTGTTGGATAGCACAGTGCTCCAGGTAAAATAATCGAATTACGTAATACTGGCCATCGGATGGATGTTATTAATTTTGCAAAAGTGAGCATGTCTACTAAAATATACTAACAAGTTTTTAACTGGTTATTCGAACGAATTGATTTCAATAATAGGAGGTAAGGTGAATGCACTTGGTTTGCGGCGCAGCTAGAACGCGGAACCAACGGTTATGGTGGTTTTAGTGTCCGGGGGAAGGGACCGGGTGCTGTTGCTGGTGATAGTAGTAGTGGTGCTGCTAGTGCTGGTGCTGGTGCTGATGGTGATGGTGATGGTGCCTGGTGCCATAGTTATCATAGTCATGAGCAAAAGAGTCATCAGACGTTTTCTGCTCATCAATCCTTTCTCCCACTGTGCGAATCTTATATTTAGCTTGAGGATTCTATATAGTGCTCTCGTTAAGTTACACAATTATCGATCATCCATCGCGAGATTGCACTGAGAATATAGAATAAGACGCGCACAGGTGAGTGGGTAGCTGAGAGAAAGAAAAGCTATGTAAAGAGAAGAGGGAGAGGGGGGGGGGAAGTTCAGGTGGTAGTGTAAGCGTAAGGCGTAAGAAAAGAGAGGGGGAGGGGGGACGAGTCAAGAGGAAGTCAATGTCCGATGATTACGGCAATGACATTCGTTTTTTCTCATTGTATTCCCTTCCTTGCCTTCCCCTCCAAAGATCACTCCTTTTTACAACTATGTTTCTTTTTAATCATAACACTCAACTCAATACTGTTTTTAGGAGAACCACTACCGCAGGCGATGTGCAAAACCAGCCAATCAGGAAGCAAGACGCATTACATACGCGGAAGTGAGGTTATGGCCAGAATCACACACCTCGGGGATTCCCCGCGTCGACGTCTCTGAAATAACGTTGAAAATGGATTTAAAGACCGCGGGTCCATTGCGTAACGATAAATTTGATCGTGGAACGAGTTTCATCATGAAACGCGAGTGGCAAATGAAGTAGAAAAATTGCAGGATATCGAGAAGACTGATATTGTTGTTAATCAAGAGAAAGAGAGGGAGAGGGAAAGTGTGATAAAAATTAAGTCTGTGAACAATGGACGTTTTTAAAATTGATCAGTCTTTGAGCGCCGGTCTGGGTAGCGCTCCAGCGGCTGATACTCTTACGTCGGAAGTTTCCTTTGACGCCGGTAGTGAATTCAATCTGAGTTTCTTTGACGCTCCCGAAGAAAATAGTACGCAAGGTTTCAGTGATCCTGGTTCAGTTGGTAGCGCCAGTGGCTCGCCACCTCCCGGTACACCCGGCCCTATCTCTGTCAACTCCACAAGCAGTGGCGCAGCATTGCCGATAGTTCAAGTGCCCTCCGGTGGTATCGTCATTAAGCAAGGTTGGTCTCTCCCCCCTCCCCCCCTCTCCGTCAACCCCTTCCTCCGCCGCGTATATCCCTAGCAAACTTACGCGAGAGCAGAGGAAATATTCCGTGCACCAACAAAAAGTCACGCGGTATTCCATTATCCTCGTCGTCGGCACCATGCAAAACCGGTCGAAATGATTGGATTTTTATCTTCCATCTCTTTCACCTCACCTTTTTCTCTCGTTCCCTTGGCTGCGTCAAGTCTTCTTACCCACTGCTAACGTTCCCCCCTCTCTCTTTCTCTGTTTATCTCTCTCTTTGTCGCGCGCGCACAACCAGGTACATTGCACTCGTATACCCACCCGGTAAGAATACTCTTATGGACAAATTTTTCAATCTTTGCAGATTTTTCTCTCTTATGCGCTATACGCTGCAACGTGTGACTTTTTTGTTTTCGTTCCTCCCCACCCCCTCTTTTCTCCTTTTCTCCCTTCCTCCCTCTCGATTCCTTTATCACTGTTTTCCGATCAAAGATACGTCCTCCTACTCGCACCTCGCTCAAGAGCAATGAACTCCTGCCAGAGGGTACATCATCCGCTAACTGATGCTATTCTTTCTATCGAAAAGAAGCAATAATGTTCATTTTAGAGAAAGTTCCCAAGACTCGATCCTACTGCACTTCCGCGTTCGCGTAATCTTACTTTTAAGCATTATGCAAGCGTGTGATTTTTCGCTAATATTCAATAAAAGAGCAGCGAGGAATTTCTAAAGGGCCCATTATCGAAAATCTAAATCTTGGTTAAAGTGGCCTTTGAACCCGGAGAGAGAAAGAGATTCGTAATTGGATGCAATAAAGAGAAAGAAAGAGAGAGAGAGAGAGAGAGAGAGAGAGAATGCTATACGATAGTACTTACCACTATTGCCATTTGGCCAAGCAAAGCCGTCGCGACGCATTGTTGGCAGGAGAAAGCTATTCGAGTAATTTAAGAACGCATAAGCTCTGAAGCACTAAATTCGTTTGGGAAAAATCTCATGAGCATATAGGTACGCGTACGCTGCACAGAGGCTTTTGTGGAAAAATGAGATGAGCGGGAGCAAAAGGAACGGCATGTTGCATAATGGCACGTTGCGAAGGATAGATATAACAAGTTAATTGCACGATTGCAATCTGGGATCAATGTACCGAGTTCAGAGGGAGAGAGAGTAGCAGAAGCGAGCGTTGGTAGTGTGGTAAGGCAGAAAGAAAAAGGTTATGTACGAGAAAGCGAATGTGAGAAGGATAGAAAGAGGAAAGAGCAGGCGAATAAAGATCCAACCAATCAGAGCTGAGATGCTCCCGAGCACGGACAGCACCACATTCAACACTCGAAAGGATTGGTCGTCGCCTATTCGCTAGTCTACGTACCCTCTCTAATCCAATAATTATATTCTAGGGAGTTTTCCATTTATCCTAAAATACCTCCTCGCTCGATGTATGTGTGTACGGTAATTTTACTTCTTATTAATACCTTTATATATAATTTTTCTTAATAAATCCCCGATATATATACTTTATTATTACATAGACTCGCGTGTCTTTAGGAAAGTATTCTAGGGAGCTTTCCATTTAGCCTAAAATACCTACTCCTCACCTATAGTATTTAAACGGTTGTTTCATTTCTCATCTCTATTTCTCAACAGCTTTATTTTCTTTCTTAATAAACGTCCAATACTTAAAAGTATACGCAGTCTCGCCTACCTTTTAGAAAAGCGAATGTACACAATATGACGATACAGCGATACGTGAATAACGGGAATTCGAAGGTGAATGCTCTCGGGCAAATTGCGAATAACGATAGAAACGGACGTTCGCGCGTGCCCTTACTGCTAAGCTAAAGCAATGTGCCTACTTGCCTGCCTGCCTGCCTACTTGTGCCTGCCTGCTATAGATTAACCAACGCAAAGTCTATTTACCATGAAGAATTTTCTCCTTCGCTCGTTCCGCGAACTTGACGAAAACATCGAGAGACAGTTGCACTTGCTTCGAGATATAATTGGCTACATTACTGACATAATTTTCCTACCAAGTATTTCCGTAACTCGGAAGAGGCGGCGCGTCGACGGACTGTCTCTACGTCGCCAGACACTGTTCCTTATTAAATAATACGATAAATCTTTCCTGCCTCGACACGTTCGATCTGCATTTCCTTTGCCTCTCTCCACCCAACGTAAGTCTAACGGTCGCGTCGCTTTTCCGTTATGCCAAGCATCTTTTGTACTCTTACACTTGTTTACTTCGCTACCATGTATTGCGATCAAAGCAAAACATCGAAACTCCTAGTTTAGGTTATTCTGAATTTAGCAGGAATACATAAAGCCAGCTGTTTACATATGGTTTATATTGTATTGTTTATTTTCTTGTCTGCTTCTTCTTCCAGAGCAACATTACGTTGCCGCCGATTCAAACAGCTCGACACCGGCTAAGAGTTTCGTACCTTGTAAAGTTTGCGGTGACAAAGCTAGCGGCTATCATTACGGTGTCACCAGTTGCGAGGGCTGCAAGGTGAGTAGTACGAAGAATCCCTTTCTTTCTCTCAAATCTCTACTTTGCCATTTGCTCGAAACTAACCTATACCGGGTGTTTTATGTGGTAGACATTCTTTAGCGCGTGTTCACACACACACACACACACACACACACACACACACACACGCAAATCTACATGCACCTACACACATAAACGCTCACACACATGCACGGCACGTCGTCTGTAATATTGATTTTAGTAACAGGCCGAGGTCGAGTGCCATCGAATGCCAGTTGTATATATAATCTGCATATATTGTACCGAGTATTATAGATCAAGTCAGCTGTACATAAACTTTATTGTTTTAACGCCGAGTTTCAGATATTCAAAATTCTACTCGAACAATATATATTTCGTATCGAGTCTCGCGCGAATGAGGCAAATAATAACAATCGAGGAGAAGACACTTAATTTTGTCATTGGGTCTTTATGACTGCTATCGATCGAGCTTGATGGGATTTCCAAAACGGTACCGAAGTCCACTGAATTATTAAATGCCTATCTGATATAGGCTCGCTCTCCTGCCGCAATCTACCAACTGGGTCAATGGGCTAATGCATATCTTGATTCTACTGTGTCGAGCAACGATTAACAATTGTCATTTACTTTCCGTTCATCCACGTTCATCCATCTTTCTTCATCCTCCAGCATTTTCTTTCTTATTATTCCTATTTAACGCGTCATACACTGTGATTTATCGAATTTCCTATTTTCAGGGTTTCTTCAGGCGCAGCATTCAAAAGCAAATCGAGTATCGGTGTCTGAGGGATGGAAAGTGTTTGGTGATTAGGTTAAATCGTAATCGCTGTCAGTACTGCAGATTCAAAAAGTGTCTAGCCGTTGGAATGTCAAGAGACTGTAAGTTTTATCATTGTATTAGTCGTATATTTGTAATTTATATCAAGGTGTCGAGAAATTCAATGATTTTCGTTGCTCAGCGGTTCGTTATGGTCGAGTACCAAAGCGCTCAAGAGAGAGGGGTCCGGAAGATACCGCCCCGACCACTATAGCAACTATAGCAGTGGCAACAGTATCAGCAGCAGCAGCAACAACGGCGACGATAACCACCAATACCACCAGCAACACCACTACTACTACCCCCACCGCAGCTACTACCACAACGACAGCCACCATCACTACCATTACAACGAGCGTTACGAGTAGCACATCGACGTCCACGGCAGCCACCACCATCACCACGGTGGTTTCGACGACGACTACAACAGGCGCTCGTCAATCCCTCGCTTCATCTTCCAGTACTTGTAACAGCAGCAGCAGTAGCAACGGCAATAGCAGCGTCAGGAATAACAACCACATCGACCACCATCCAAATCATCACTACAGCAGCAATAATATTAGCGGTGCGAGCAGTGGTAACAGCAACGGCAATAGCAGCACCAGCAATAACAATGGCGCCAGCAATAGCAGCAATGGCAACGGTAACGGCGGCGGCAGTAACATCAGCAATATTCAAGGCAGCAGTAAGAGTTGCAACAATACCAGAAGCAGCGTCATCATTAGCAGCAAGAACGAAGAACGCTGCAGCAACAATAACAACGGTGACAACGGCAACATTAGCCGCACTAACCTCAGTGGCAACAATGCCGGTAGCAATAATGGCAACAGCGTTCAGGAAAGCGGCGATAACAGCAGTGTATGCAATAATAATAGTAATAACGTTAGTAAAAATAATAGTGATAATAATTTTAATAGCAACGGCCAACAGAATCAGAACATAGTACCGCTAGTTCCTTTGCCAGCTGTTGTCGAAGCAGACCAATCGGATGCAGAGGTTAAACGGCTGGCTATTTATGATGTTATCCTAAAAGTTTCTCAGGCTCATTACGCGCATTGTGCTTTCACCGAAGAGTCAACTAGGGATCTTGTACGGAAGCCTATGGTATTACCGGTAGGTTTCTATGTATTTATATTGTTTACTCGTTTACTCTCATTGGTAGAAGGATCGTAAATTAATCTTTATTTAAAACCTTGATAAGCCTACTAGCCCCGATGATCCAGAGGTTGCATCGTCGACCGCAGAGAGCGCAGAATTGCAGAGGATTTGGCTGTGGCAGCAATTTGCCACGAGAGTGACACCGTCCGTTCAAAAAGTCGTGGAGTTTGCGAAAAGAGTTCCTGGCTTTTGTGAATTATCCCAAGATGATCAGCTCATTCTTATCAAACTTGGTTTCTTCGAGGTATGGCTCAGTCAAATATCTAGGATGACCACCGACAGCTCGATGACATTCGAGGATGGCACATACATAACTAGGCAACAAATGGAGATCATATTTGAGGTAAAATAATTTTTATTTCGATTACAACTCTTTACTCTCCATTGAATCATTCGTAACATTATTTTGTCATTTTTAACGAACAGCCAGATTTCGTCTCAGCGCTGATGCAATTTACATCGTCGCTGAACGAATACCGATTAACAGACACGGAGTTGGGTTTGTTCTCGGCAGCAGTGTTACTGGGCGAAAGACCAGGACTGAACGACGTTAAAGCTGTGCAGAGGCTTCAGGATAGAATTCTTGAGGCCCTCAATGCTCAGATCAATCGACGCAATCTCCCGTCCGCACAGGCTGATGCAAGCTGTGTCGTAAATCCTGCGATATGTGATATTGCTATAGTTCAGAGGATAGCAGAATTAAAGTCTCTGGGTGCGAGGCACGCAGCCATTCTTGAATGGTCCCGTAATAATTGGATGAAGCTCAAATTGCCACCGCTGTTTGCAGAGATTTTTGACATATCAAAGTCCGATGAGGATCTTCAGTGAGCGAGAGAGTAAACAATTAGTGTAAAGGTAGGCACATTTTTCAATAACCTTCTTTTGCATAGAGTGCTTCGTCCGTAACCGTCTCATTTTAGTCTTATACATTTCAGAAGGGTCCGTCGAATGCCGAAATGACTAAAAGAAGAAAGAGATAAGAGTCTTTGTAGCACAACAAGTTTGAGCAAACTTTACAGAGTTTGCCTCGAGATATCTCTCATCCAGTATGTCTATGGATGGTCGTTAAGCTCGCAACAGGGAAAGATTTAAGTATTTTGCTCAACTCCAGGAGGTAATAGCTGGTGCCCTGCTGTCCCGCAACCTCTTAGAGAAATGTCCAGTCGCGATAATTAACTGGGCTTACAAAATCTATTCGAAAGCACGCAGTGTCATCGCAGGTTTTTCTTAGGAAGAGATATACAGAGTACTCGTCTCTGCAGTTACTGTTAATTACGATTAACGTTTATGTCGCGAATGTAAATGGCATAAACGAAACGCTGGTGTTCCCTAAACATTTCTCAGGCGCACAGCCTAGTTTATATTTAAGGGAGGATAATGTTGAGATGATAATAATAATAATAACGTTGACAGTTGACACTAACGAGAACCAATATTATGTTACGTGCATGCAAACAATTTTACAGAGAGAAATCTCGTCTTTGTAAACATTTAACGATAGTCCCTGTCAGCCGTTGGACAGCTATTCCTCTTATGAATCTCAATCTTTATGCAATCTCTATTTTTATTACTCGACTCTAAATGTAGAACAGACAATAGACGATTCCTGTTGTCGCTATCTCCATTCGGATAAATAAATTAATCCTTTTAAAAGAATATTTAATTCGGGCGAAGTGCGTATGATCAAAGTTGTAAAAATTTTCCATAAAGGAGTTGCTTCCCTCGAAGCTCCGACTCTGATTATTTGCGGATAATGATCAATGTTGGTATATTATAAAACGTGAGTCTGTAAACGCACGCGCAAGAACTTCCGTTCCTTATTATTATCGAAACAGAGCGAGGAGAAGAAGAAATACGAATTTGTCGCGATATCAAATTAGAACAAAGTTTCCAGCTCTAAACGCTCACATCAAGTTGTGAAAAAACATATCATATTAACCTGATACATTGATAAAGAACACAATTCGCATTTGTACGCTTATATTTATTCAGGATTTACATTGTATGGTATATGCAGAAAAAATAGAAATTATATTCCATGCTCTTAAATTATGCATGTGCTCTACCTTGATAAGCTGTGATCTTGCCTACTCTTCTTTATTTCTCATTACAAATTGCGTGAAAATAAATTATTGAAGGCTTAATATCAAATATAGAGTGCAATAATATAATTAATAAAGGTGAACTTGATGTATATAAAGTGGACATAGCGTTTTATCATTACTGATATATTTTTTCACGCAATTCTCTTGCTTTTCCAAGAAGACGAAATATTCTTCGCGCACCTCTATTTCAGAGCTTTTAATTGATAATTTAAAGATACTTTCCTCAACGTCGTTGAGCTATTTCATTGAAACGGCCAAATACTTAATGATACAATCTTGTAACAATCGTAATAATAGATGTAAGAATAATCAATATCAATAATATTAATTCGATAATAATAAAAACAATACTCATAATTATAATACAATTAATAATGCACATGTTGATGCTGCTGTTAATAATAATAACAATAATAATAAGAGCAAGGAGAAGATGATAATAGCGGCGTTAGGATCGATTTGTTTAATAAAAGTTTTATCGCAAACGATCTTGTTAACTACTCGTAAATGAGTTTTTACTCTTCCTTTTTATTTATTAATAGCTGATACGATTAAGTTTAAGTAGGCGGTTGAAAAATTGTTAAAATTATCTGTAATTTTCTCCGGCCACGTATTTGGTTTATTGTTATTATTATTATCATTGTTGCTGCTGTAGTTGTTATTAATATCATTATTATTGAAATCCTTGTACAGCCAATTAATCGGTCCCAGCTCTTCCTACTTTATACTTCTCGTATTTGATTTGTTTGTTCAAGAAGAAGTGAAATCTTGATATATCAAATAGTATACATACTTCACTTTTATGCACCTATGCCTACAAACGATCTGTTATATTCATCTATGTTGTTTCTACCTTCTTCTTCTTCTTCTTCTTGTCAGACTTTGTATTTCCTATTATATACTACATTAGGCAAACTTGTAGAAATTGAAAATACCAATACATGTACATATTATTAAATGTAATTCGCGTGCGCCCCAATTTATATCAATATGCTATTTATTATAAAAGTGTATATTCATATGTGTATTCAATGCTCGTGATAATCATACATTAAACGCTATTGTGGAGGAGTCGAGAATTACTCGTATATGCAACGTATGTTTGCAAGGAGGAGGGTGTATGGTTTTGCGCACGTGCTCATGCGTATGCGTATGCGTTTGCGCATATATGTATGTATAGCCTTGGACAATCAAGGTTTTTAAGCATCTTTCAAATTAACTATACAGCTTTCAACGAAATTTACAAAAATACTTTAGAGATGTAGGAAGGGAAAGCACTAAGAAGTGTGTGTTTCTTGTTTTTCATTTCTCAGGGCTCTAAAAGTTTCTCAAATACCAGACGAATCATAAACGATGCGTAAAGTGATGCAATACATTAATCAAAAAACCTTGACGAACTTGATGTATTGCATGACGAGCATGCCGCAAACTTTCCAAGATTTCCGATATGA
Source organism: Prorops nasuta (assembly GCF_024137725.1). Lineage (NCBI taxonomy): Eukaryota > Metazoa > Arthropoda > Insecta > Hymenoptera > Bethylidae > Prorops > Prorops nasuta. Next base: position 4,414,237 of record NW_027116808.1, read on the forward strand.
AGGATTTACTTAATTACACTATGCTATAACAGTTACTAATTATTATGATATCAGTACATTAACAGAATCGGATGAGCGATAGCATATCGATAATGTATTTAATGTGAAAGTTTTTAAATACGATTAATAGTATCAAATGAAAAATTATATATACAATAATACATATACTATAAATTATACTATAGCATATACATATAAATATATATATATATAATGGCTAATATGGCAAATAATTTTCAAGATTATCGTATCTCGATAATGTAATAATGTGTGTTTATCTCATCCAGTTTTTAATACTTTATAGGCCGAAAGCCAATACACGACACCCCCTCGAGACCCTCGCTTTCTATCCCTTCTCAAACCAATACGCATGCCCTTTGATCGTTTTCATCATCGAGCTACCATATCGAGAAAAATATTTACCAATTTTTGGCCAGGGTTGTACGCATAAAGTATAAAATGTGAATGAAGAAGCAGGCGACATTTATATAGTGTTACGAATACAATAAGTGCGACAAAATGACTGCTCTGCAATACTGCTAAAGTACAAAGACTTTGCTTAATTCGTTTCTCTTTTCTTTCTTTTATACTATACTACACAACTATACATATACATACTATACGATGAAATTAATTTTGCTAGTTTCACTTTAAAGCCGTAAGATTTATACACTTGTTTGTGTATGTATACTTGTTAAGCTTATTATAGATCATGTAACGTATATTACACGTGGCCCAAACGTAACATTAATTATCATGTATGATGCTGTATTATTGTATTTTTTTTCTTCCAAATTTTAACTGCAACCGCTGCAACTAAGCCAACGCCGAATCAGGCGTGCTCGCGACGACCGAGATCAATATATGTTATAATTATAAAATAATTGCGTTGAATGTACAAAAAGATTTATTTAGAAAACTGTAATTGATTATAATACTGAAGTGAGTAATGGTCCGGCACATCCATTGCGCTAAAAGTGCCAAGTTATCCCTTATTGGTAGCTGTTCTTGCGCTCGTGAAGCATATATATATATATATATATATATGTAGTATATGAAGGAGGATAGATCGACCCTTATAATATAGATTTAATCGCGTAAAGATGTGTGTCCAAGCTTATAGTTGATCGAAAAAGGGCAGCAGCGACTATTCGTGTTTCTATTATAAATTAAGAGGTGCGCGTATCGACTGGAGCAATCCAAGTATGTTGAATGATTTGCGCAATTCGATGTAAGAGAGCGAACAGTCGATACACACCTTACAGATACAAAACGCGTTATCGTTAAACCTAGAAGCGACGAGGAGTAAATTGTAATTATTGTCTCGACTTACCCGATCACTCATGGGATTCTAACTCTGTAAGATTGATTTACCGTGATCTCTAAAAACGGAATAAGAATACACATTAAAAAGGTACGCGTACAAGGTTAAGACTGTTGTCTAGCTTATTTTGTTAGTTGGTTGATCGTATAAATATATATATATATAGTAGTATAATATACTATACTACAGCAATAAAGAAGGATCTTTTGTGTGCTATTAGCGTCTGCTTTATTTTCTTACGTTTAGTAAAAATTATCAGTTGAGCAGACTGAAATCGAGAGAAGTATTTTTATTGTTGGTATAAGCAGCAATTCCGAAGAAATTCGTATTTTTAGCGCAACCGATATTATTCACGAAAGACTTATTTAAACGGGTCCCCTTGAAATACATACACGTGCATATTTTCCTCTTCTCAAATTGTAACGAGCAGCCAAATTATTAAGAGGAACACCGTCGACATATCATTAACAATAAGTGTATGTATTACTCCCGCTACCACACACGTGCGTGTAATAAAGAAAACGTCTCATTCATGGCGCCTCTTGCTACAATTAATACCTAGCATTTTATAAATATTATAGCAGAGAGAGGACTCCCCTTCTCTCTGTCTTCTCCCAAGTAAACAAAATATAAGAATAGTTTATCTTCGAGAAACAGTGTTGTATCCAGCTTCCTGACTCAACTGTAAAGAGGGGGGTTTGGGAGAATTTCAGTCCGGACTTGTGCGGCCCTCGCGACTGTCGAGTGAGCTAGGAGCAAGTGACAATTTATATTTCTGTAGACAATGTGTGAGATGCAGAAATAAGAAAACAGATGCGTAAGGAATTTTCATGCAGCGTATAAATTTTGCGAAAATGCAGCTATTATTGCAATTTTTTATTAAATTTCTCTAATTTATTTATTATTATTTCACCGAATCTTGTTCTTATTAAATTATATTGTGCATAACTAAAGCTTTGCTAATTCTATTCAGCTTTGCAATTTCATCTTCCTTATTCAACTAATTTTATAAACTTATCGAGGATTTGCCCGGGTCAGTAAGTATATGAATTTTTTTGCTATTCGTATAATGTAGTGTATTATGAGACACTGGATATTCACAAGGTGTACCACACTACATGCGTATATATACTTCTATTTTCTCTATGCACCGTCTACCTCTGTTATTGAAGATGGTTATTCAAAAAAACCAAGATTTATTTGGTTAAAAGATATTTTGGTCGAAAACGTTATGAATAAGGAGAATGTCTTAACGATAAAGTGTTCTAATTTTTGATGATAATGACCCAGAAAGAGCAGCATGATTGTCCTCAGAAAAGTATTATCGGTTCTTTTAATTACTTTGTCACACTTGTCGTCGAAACACTATTTTATTTACTATTGTTTCTTTGCTGTCGATCGCAGAAGAAAGGCGCTGCAGCCAAAGCGAGTTTTCTGCGTTCTGCGTACCGCCCGACCAAATGATAATGATATTTTACCGACAGTTGTCATTAGCCTGCTGTGAGTAAAACAGGGAATTATGGCTACCGAGGTTGTATAGAAAACGGCCAAATGATAATATGGCCAAATGATATTTTCGCCAAAAAACGCTAACTTCACATTGGTCAAAAGTCGGTATTGCAGATTACCGACCGAATCGTATAAATTCGTAAATTTGAGGAGCTGGCAACACTGGACTGGATATAGCTGTCATATGGGCACGTGTATGTACTACATGCAAAGTGAAAATGTCAAAATTATCAATTTTCTTAACAGAGTAAAAATTAAGATATTCATTACTATTGAATTTGAAGAAATGAACGATTGCTATTTTTATTAATTTCAATTTAAATAACTATAAAAGTATATAAAGACCTAAATTTCCAAATAATCATATTTACACATATTAGATAATTTCTCATAAATTTTTTCGACAATAAAGATACAATAATTTCACCCCAGAGTTCGAAAAAAAAGAGGTTAATGAACAGAACTTATTTTGTTCAATAATTGTTGATAGTATTTATAAAACAAAACAAATAAAAGAAATTATTTGATTAAAATAAATATTGCTTTGAATATATTCACCATGAAATAATTTACTTAGACGTAACAAAAATTATTTGAATCAAGTTAAAATTTATTGTAAAAGATTAAAATTGCTTTTATAAAAAAAAATGTTTACTAGGACAAAGTAAATTGTTTCACTGTGACTAATCAATTAATTTGTATTTGAATCAGATGATTTCCTTTCTCTATTCACATTTGACCTCTCCATAATTTTTTTCTAAAAGCACTTAGGCTTTGCATCCTTGAAAATTGCATCAAACTTGATGTTTATATTATCCGGCCAAATTATAAATACAATTAACTGCATTACTTTTAAAAGAATCATCTTCAAAATTTACTGCCAGCATATATATATTTGTACATCCCTGTGTCCATCCTTCTCCATGACGTATTATCAAAGGATTTCCTTGTTGCTCACCTATAAGAAGTAAAATATTCAGATATTTACAATCATTTATTCCAATTAACTATTAAATATATACTTACTCTCAATGAAAATCTAAAAATGAAGGAACGACATTCATTAAGTTAGTTTCTTATACAAATTGTATCCTCCTTCGTAAGCACATATGTATCATGTGCCTTCAATTATGCACCAGAGCTGCTAATAATTTTGTACATATATATTAATTACCCTTAATCGCATTTTGCTTAAATTATTAAGTTTCACAATTCGATGACAGCATGTACTATTCCATGTTAGTGTCCAGTGTTTTCTATTTAATAATGTTAAATGTGGTTTTTGTTGCTCATCATTTACTGCAAGAAATATGGTCACAAATTTATTTGATCTTATTAGAGCTATTAATTGAATATATACTTACAGTACAAACTTAAAATTGAAATTCCATAATTAGCCTGTCATAGTACTCATACCAGCTTCACATAAAAATCTCCGCATTCCATTCTTTCAATTGTATGCCATGGCTGTAATTGATATTGTATCCACTTTGTTGTCATTCATCGAATAAACTTGAAATTATTAATTCTGATAGTTCGCTGACAGTATAACCTATGATATTCTATCTTCTGCATTTAATTATCTTATACAAGGTATTGCACATCTATAGATGAGGAAATAAAAATACATTCACAAAGCAAATTTATTCTTATTAGTTGTTATAAAAATATAAATCAAAAAACTTATCTGACAAGTCCAGAAATAAATTCATTGCATATAACTTTTAATATTGTGCTAAAATATTGATAATTTTGACATTTTCACTTTGCATGTAGTACATACACGTGCCCATATGACAGCTATATCCAGTCCAGTGTTGCCAGCTCCTCAAATTTACGAATTTATACGATTCGGTCGGTAATCTGCAATACCGACTTTTGACCAATGTGAAGTTAGCGTTTTTTGGCGAAAATATCATTTGGCCATATTATCATTTGGCCGTTTTCTATACAACCCTACCGACGACGACGACGAGGACTGCCCTTAGTGCCCTTCTGTTTATTTACTGACGATGTTTTGACGTTTATTCGGTTTACTTTACATTTATTCATTACTTATCATAACCAGTCGTCGCACGGTTCCCCAAAAAAATCGTGATGATGATGGATAGTGATGAATTACTTGTTATTATTTGTGATTTGCTTGCAAAGTTAAAAGTTACATAAATTACATGTAGTGCTGTGAGTGCTGTGCAATCTTTGGATTGCTCTGGATCATTTCGAGCTGGTTGTTCCACCTACTGGTAAAAATTTAATCTATTTGGTAAAAATTGCAAACTGTTGTCAATTCCATTCAATTTAAAGGATTAACTTAGGTTATAACAAATAAACTTATCAAGAGTTTTATACACGTCATGGAAAAAGCGGCCCTAAAATTATAACCGAAGTTTAGCTCATATAGCAGACCTCGAAGCACTTATACTTTTGATATCTTGACAAGTTTGACATTGTTTGGCATACATGTAATAAATAGTTGCTCTGTTATTAACTGCCGGTACCGAAATCCTTACTTTACATGACGCACACATTGCACGATTGCACTTGGTTTCGCTGCTCTGACTAGTGACTACTAATGGCAGACGGCAGTAAATACCGGAACGCAGTCGATGTTGACAGCTTTGTGCAAATTTGAGAATGTCGGTGATCTTATTAAAACTCTGTTGAAACTGTACTATTGCAACTTTATTCATAAATGCTATAATATATTTTACAAAAATTTTACAATCTTTGATGTTTAATAAAATTGGAAAAGGTGGATAAATACCAGAAGATAATGAATATTATTAAAGAGGTTTTAAATATATATTTTGATCTATTGGAATGATAATTTACTGAAGATATTAATGGAATCTTTCTGGAATCATTGCAGATCACTCGACTGGGATAATAAATGTGAGATTGTGTAATGATTTTCAAGCTGTACCTACATCAACTAAAGATATTTATATCATTCATATGCAAAACTTAATCTTAAAATAAAAGAGAAAATGACAGAGAGTCTGGTAAATGAGTGGCTTGTGGACTGTGCTGATATATCTCCATCGGAAATTCATACATTTGCCACAACCTTATCTCAAGATAATGAAATTATAAGGGCACTTTATGTACTTTTAGAAGAGAGAAATAAATATAATCAGGTATGGGCAAATTTGATCAACTTTAGAATTATGCTCTATTCCACTGTACTATAAAATATACTAAACAGAAACTTTTAATTGCAGTTAGTAGATACAGTATGTAATCAGTTATTTAATTTTTATCGATCAAGGGAACTAGAATTGCAAAGATTTACATTGCAGTTTTTACCAACACTAATTTATATTTACTTGAATTCTGCTGCTCATGGAGATATTAAGGTTTGTTTCAGTTTTTAAAGCAACTCAAAAAGTATTCTTAATAATAAGTTTTCTTTAAAAGCCTAATTTACATGCAAATGTTCTAACTAATTAAAATTATATGGCACAGCTTTAATTGTTATAAGAGAATATCATTGCTTTTTCTGTTTTATGTAATTTCTGTGGCATTCAAAAGATGCAAAACATTCTTACATAAGTACAAATCATATAATATATATTTAAGACAATCAGCACTATTTCATGAACAGCTATTTTCGTTCTAAGTAGTTTAATTTGAATTTTGAATACTCCTTATTGATAATATTTACATAAATGATTTAATTAGATCATATTAATTAATAATTTAATACAAATTTTCAGAATTGTAGAACAGTGGAAACATTATTGATTGGCCTATATAATTTGGAGGTTGTAGATAAAACTGGTCAACAGAAAGCTGTTTCATTTAGGTTGCCTTCTTTGGCTATGTTGTCAATATTTCATGAGGTTTGTAAATTACTTTTTATGTTAGTTAATTATACATTTCTAGATTTTAATTCCATTCCCTTTCAAATAGCCTGCGAGTTTAGCACCAGCTTCTCTCACAGAGAGTGCTGTTCGCAGATTTGAAGAGTGTAACTCAAAACTTATCAGTTGGGGACCTTTGCAACAAGTAGAAACATTAAATGCTCAAAACAGGCTAAAAGTAATGACTGCTCTTCTTTTTATTTACAATCAACAACTTGGTTTTATTAATAAGTTTGCTTTGGAACAATTATGTAAAGTGGCAACTAAGTGAGTGCACAAGAAAAATTTAATAATAATAGAAAACCTAACAATAAGTTACTTTATTACATTATTTCATTAGATTGGTTACTCAAGGATTTACAAAGCCTGGACATCATCAGAGATCATCATATGGTAGCGAGTCCAGCTTTGTACCAAGGCTTTTGCCTCGCATACCAGTATCGAACCAATTTCTTCATGAATTCTTGCAGGCAGTTTATTTTGCAATGTATTTGAAAGATACAAAAATAATTAGTAATAATCATAAATGCTGAAGAATGCTTCATTTTTCTTATGTATGATTTGCAGGTATAATGATTGCTGGTATTTAGGTAATCAAGCAGTTGAGGATATTCATAATAGAGCTTGTTATGAAACATACCCAGATGTGATGTTGGTAACAAATGCTATACGCAATTCAGCTTCATCTGGACCTCCAAGTATGCCTTTATTATATTAGTTAGACCCTGCAATTTTCTATACTGCAAATATAAAACTTGTAAATAATTTTATTTATAGGTCAAACAAATGATGGATCAATGGGTATTAGTGTTGCAGCATCTCCTGCAACAACAACAGCAACTGTCTCAAAATCTATGATAACCAATGCATCTTTCCGTACTAAGAAGCTTCCAGGTATGAAAAAAGAAATGAACTATATTTTACTGATTCAATTTTATTAATTAACTATCAATAATAATATTACTTGCTAACTGTATTTTTATGTTAAAATTGTGCATGATTTTTTCATATAGATGTGGGTACATTGAGTATACTTATTACCTGTAGCATATAATAATTTAACAATTAACATATACAATTTTAAAATATGAACATTTACTTTCTTAAATGAGATAAAGTTATTTTGACAGTTGTGGTTGTATGTGTGTAATAGAATACTGCATGTTATATGTTTCAATATCATTAGAAAGAAAGGTTCTATATTAATAAGATGCACACAATAAAATTTAATTTGTTATTATTCTTTTATTTTACCGTACACAGTATTGATTTAAATAAAAGATTAAATAAAAAATTGAATATGGAATATCACATATATGTCATTAGACGATCTGGATGAAAGCCTGTTCGTCGATGAAAACGAGTTAAGCAATGTTCAAGGAAAGCAACAACGCTCTTCAGGACCTGCTCATGATAAACGTAGAAATAAAAAGCAAGAGGTCCATTATCAAGTAGATGAAAAAGATCTTGGCAAAACGAATGTTATGTTTAAAAAGCCAAGTAGTAGTCAAAATTCGCCTAGTAAATCGCCGAAAAGAAATAAAGATCGCAAAAAGATTAGTAACAACGCTACTGATGAAGAAAATACATCGCAAAATGTGAAAGAGACTCCGAATAAAAATGAGCCGTCATCAAGTGAAAATAGAACTAATCTCAGGCCTGATATTTACAGTGTCTTAGAAGAGCAAATACTAGGAGAAGCCATTGAAGACTGAATGTGTGCATCATTTAGTAAATTAATCAATTTTATATCTCTTCACTATCCGTGAATATACTGTATATAATATTCCATTGTAACACAACAAATGCAAAAAATTCTCTTCTGCTAAGATTTTTAAAACACATGCTATAAATTGTTTAACCGCGACACCATTTGTGATAAATGAAAAATGCGCACTTAGCACTTGATGTTTTTTAACGAACTTCTTTTTTGCTGCATTTCTGAACTATACAATTAATTAAAATAAGACTAATATTCGATTTCTCATAATAACTTGTGGCACTAGTGCAGCAAAACAAGACAGACCTAATACCGAACGGTGCATGACAGTAAAGATTAAATTTAACGCATGAAAAAGTGTTGTTTAAAAATTAATACTATTAAGATTGCTTTAAAATCATTTGTTTTGCTTTTATTTGTTAGTATTTCATGTTATGATACTTTCATAAGACATTTTCTTTTCTGTGTAATAGCACTGCATTTAAGAAAGGTAACTAAACAATATTTTTACATCTTTAGATGATATACCAATTCAAGTTGGAAAAGATGATGCTGGAGCGGAAAATAAAGTAAATCTGGTGTCCATTTCGGAAGAGCAAGAAGGGGTCGAGCCTACTAGGATGGGTTCGGTGAAACAGTCGAAAGAAGGAAAGACTACCTCTAAACTAACTAATTTCCCTGTACTAGGAAAGAAGCCTAAAGAAAAAGATACAAAAACAATGAAAAATATTCATAGTACAATGGCTGAAAAAGAGAAGGAGAAGAAGTTCGGGTCACAAACTATGTTAAAAGAGAACACTAAAGGTAGTTCTTCAGTGTTAAACAGTGATCAAACAGAAAACGATGGAAATATTAATGTGTGTACAATCAAAAAAATGAATAACACGTTAGATAACAATTCAGTAGCAGATGCATGCTCTTCACTTATCAGTGAAGAAATTCATAACTCGAGCATTGAAAATTCAATTAGCATGAGAACTCATAATGAATCAGAGCAATTGGCTTCATCTATTCAGGTCAGCTCTGTATAAAACAAATTTGAAGAATGTATAAAATACACAAATAGGCTAAAATCATTAGTTTTGTTTATAATCGCGTAATGTACTTTATTAATTATTAATACGAAAAATAAGTACATGTTGTACAAATATTCTTAATGGGTCTCTTGAAGCATTTATTAAAAGAATCTATAAAGATATATACATATATTTATGCATATGTTTACACATGTATCATTTTACGTTTCCTTAAATCTCATTATGATACTGATCTCTACACAATTGGTTCATTAATTAGGAAAGGGAACAAAATATTTTCTTCAACTGGGATGATATAGCTATTTTTTAAGAGAGGAGCATAGAATTCTATATTAAGTATTCAGTGCTTAATCTGTTAATATTCAGGTATATATATATATATAAAATTATGGTAAATATTTGTAGATAATAAGGGTGAAGCAAATAATAGAATATTATAAATATATTAATCATTGAAAAAAGCCATTTCTTTAAAAAGTAATATTACTAATTTATTTACAATTATATTTTAATTTTATTAATATCATAACTTAGTATTTTATTTTTATTTTGTTAAAACATCTGTCTGAGAAAAAAAAACAAATTGAATTCAACATTTTTAAGAATGAAGTTGATAATTTTTAAGATGTATAAGAAAATATTTGATTTATTGTATTTTAAAGTAGAGATGAAATTGAATATAGTAAAGGTAATGGTTTAAATAATTTAATTAAATCAACTTCATTAATTTATTGATATCTATAGTATTTGTAAATTAATTATTCTATAAGTAATAGATGCCCTCTTCTCGATTATACAAGATTTTCATTGACATGTATTGGATTAAATAATATACATTTATATTTATATATGAACATTCAAGTTATATAATAATTAATAACGATGATTAACGAAACATGCATAAGTTTCTATTTAAATATAACATAATCTTAATTCAGTACACGTGGATGTTTTCATTTTAGAATAGCTTAAATTCTTAATTGGCATTAGTAAGGTAAATGATAATATAAAATTAATTTATTAATTCACAGTAAGCTCGTAAAGACAAAATAACTACAGATGTATTCAAATCATAAATATTAAATTATTAATGCATTACCGCAAAAGTTACTTTCAATTTATATGTCGAGTTTAGATGTCTATTTTTCTAAAATAAAAATGTGACATTAATCATTCACCTTTTTGGGATTCATATATATATGAGAATATAGGCTGTGTGCCTTTAATGCTTTGTAATTAAGTCAATTGTTAATTTACACAATACTTATAATATAAAGTAGTTCTTGTTTCTAGTCATTTAAAGTGTAAGTGTATTTGATTTTGTTGATTCTTAGGCATATAAAAATTCCTAATTATCGACAAAACAAATATCGAATAATGACTCTAGAGCAATAATAGCCAAATTCATGAACAGCATTAAATATTTATTATTAGAAACAATTCGAAGTATAAACACTGCCAATGATTTTGAGTTGTTTGTTTCATCTGATAATATAAAGAATAAATCGATAATTGTATCTAAGCTCAGTGTTACATAAAATATCAATTCTAAAAGATAACAAATTAATTTAATTATATATTTATAAGCATGTGGTATTTTTATCTTTAGATAGGTAATTCTTAAACAAAAAACTATAATGTTTGATCATGTTAGCATTAGGGTGGACAGAAATATGTATAATGAATCTTTACTGTTATACAATGGAAGAATGCTTAGCAGCAAATACAAAATTGAAAAACACTAATTTGAAATAACAACTATTGTTTTTGAATACTTGCTTATTATATATATGTGGAATTGAATATTCAGAATAAGTATTACTTGTGTGTGTGTGCAATTTAAGAAATTTTTAGTAACAACTTCAATTTTAATTTTCATAACTAAGTGTTTGCTGCAGATGCGGCATTCTTCTATATTACGGTACTTTACTAGTTTAACGAATAGCCTTTATAATTTACTATTCATTGAGATTTTGTTGGAAAGAAGGCTTTTATTTGTTTGTAAACAGTATATATGATTTGTTAAAAGGACATATCAAGTTATAACAAAGAGATCATAAAAAAATCAATAAAATGAAAACTATGATTAAAATGAAGAGAAGTTTTCTCTGTGCATCTGTATTAACTAATGAATTGTAAAAAATCATTCCTCTATAAAAAAAGCATGTAGTAACAAACATTGTCTAAACACAGTAGTGCTAAGATGAATAGTGAATGTTAATTAACTAAAATATATGTTGTGTTAAATTAAATATGATACAAATTAAATTATATAAAAATATTTAATGAAAATGTTACGATATTTAACAAAAAAGTTATATTATTTCCAATAAAGATATATTATTTTTATTGTAAATTGAATTTATCTTATTATAGACCACATTCTAATATTTTGTTTAAATATTTGATAAATATGTTTTATAAGAGTACATCATATTAAAAAGCTAAATAATTCCCTTGTGTATTTAGAATAATTAGAATAAATGTCTTTGTGTTAGAAAATATTGATTTTAGTGCGAATTGTTAATTGAAAAATGTATAAAAATACTGATGGGTATAGAATGACTGGTGTAACTTTATAAAAGCTACATCTGCGTATTTTGCGGTTAATTTGCTATAATCATGTGCGTTTGACATTAATTAAAGAAATGTCTTTCAACTTGAGAAGCTCAAGTTTAATTGTAGGAACGCGTAAAATAAAATGATCGAAGTTTTACTTATCCTTATAAAAGTTATACCAGTTTATCGCAGATGATTGAAGTTATAAAATTATAAATTCATTCAAAGTTAATAAAATCCAAGAAGATTATTTGATTTAATGTTGGAATAGTTGGTATTATAATGGTAATATAATTGTTTAGAGCGCAATTGTGCGAGCTTGCGTTTCGCGAGACGCTAGCGCGCAAGCATGTGACGCATATGACTATGACATGACCTATAAAAACGTGAAAATAATCAAAATATTTCAAGAAATGTATCGATTTAAATGACGTAATACACAGGGGTGTGCTAAGATAAACAATTTAATGCCGATAAGGTATTAATTGAATTGTGATATTGTAAAAGATAAACTTGATTAATAATTATCAATAATAAGTAAAGTTAGGTTAACTTTGTCATATAGATAGGTGGTCTATATTGTTTGATAATATTAATTTTATAAGGTTATACGAAAATAAATAATTTTTAATTATTGATTTGACAAGTGTTGAGATGGCATTAGAAGAAGTTTACCAATTTATGAAAACACAAAACAGACCATACAGTGTAGGTGACATTGTATCCAATCTGAAAAATCAGTTTGGTAAATCAGCAGTACAAAAGGCGTGTGACCAACTAGTTAACAAAGAAAAACTCTTTGAAAAGGTGATGTCATTGCTTCTCTTCTATGTAAATTACAACTAAAATTTTATTTAAATTAATTTTTATTTGTCCCTTAGGCTTATGGTAAGCAAAAAATATATTGCATTGTTCAGGATTCCAAATATGATCCTGATGAATTAATGAGAATAGATAAGGAACTGCAGGCACATGCAAATGAAGTAGAAAGTAAATGTCAAGAAATGGAGAAGAAAATTAAATCTCAAGAGGCATTGCTGTCATCTTTAAAGTCTACAATGACATTAGAGGAAGCACAGCAAGAAAAAGCTAGACTAGAGGAAAGTGTAAATGCTTTAACACATAAATTGGATGATCTAATGGCATCGGCTGGTACTGAGGATTTAACCAAATTAAAAAGAAAAGCACAAAGTGCCTTAAATGAATATTCTAGTGAATATAACAAAAGAAGACGGTTATGTACAGAAATTATTGAATGCATCTTAGAGAACTTTCCAGGAACCAAAAATGAACTCTTTGAAGATATAGGTATAGAGACAAAGATTGTAAAATAATATGCAGAATTTATATACAGAAAATTTATATTATATTTATTGAATATTTGTCAACTTTTGCATATTTATAGTTCATAGTTCTTAAAAGTTATTTTTATGTTAAAATAGAGTATTTTGTAAAAATTACTCATCTCATTTAAAAGTTTACAGCAACATATAAAATTCTAATATTATTTTTGTAAGTTTTCAGATTACATATTTAATTTAGTTAAAATTGATGCCAAGCAAATCAATTTTCATACATATCGTAATAAGTCTGATTAATAACTATATAGATCTATTGACTACGATATAAACAATAAATAACTATTTGGTTTAAGAGTCACTGGTGCCAAACATACATTTACTCTAATTTCCTGCTTAGAGTTATAATTGTTATTTTTTCTTTAACTTTTGAGTTTAATATATAATTTAATTTAATCCTTTCTTCATACATATAAGGATAAAGTAGTTGTAATTTCATAAAAGGTCACGTTGAAAGTTTAAAAGCTAGATGAATTCCGGTGTGTCTGGCAGACAATGTCCATTAAGGCAAATCTACCAAACAAAAAGATATCAGTTGATTTTTTTCACCAGTTACAATTCTTAATGAACCAAGCATTCTTACCAAATTTTCACCACAAGGTGAACCTTCAGCTGGAGGTATCCTAGAATAGCAGAATGTGTTGTTTTTAAAACCACACCATAATGCGAAACATACCGTTGGATCAGTTGCCTGTAAAATAAAAGGCAGTCATTGCATATATGAGAAACGAAAAATCAAACGGTATTTGCTATCATGTATAATATACACGGCAAGATTTGTGATCCTCTCCGTAAGTTCGTAGGCATTGTTCATCCAAGGTAAGTGATTTACCAGGTAGAGGTGTTTTTAATATTTTTCCAACGTTTGATGGAGGAACGCGAAGACATCGTGCACTATCTTGACTGTACAAATATATTACATTCTTAAAATAAAAATTAATAATTATAAATATTATAATTTCTTCTTCAGCAAAATAATTACTTTATGAATTCGTAAAGTAATTTAACCGAGCACGGTGACCAACTCAAGACGTTACGGCTACGTGTTACTGTACTCGACATGATGAAGCCTTTAGTTTGCGGGCAATTTTGCGTATTGAAATCAGACCCATCGTGACGAGCTCCCAACCTTTTAAAATAAAATAGGTTCTCAAATAATTTATTATTATTTTCCTAATGAATTTATCAATACTTGATATTCACATATGTCCAATTTCGTGAGCTACGGTAATAATCCCATTGTATCCTCCTCTGTCTTCAGCTATTCCAACTGCCAAGGCCATGTGTCTCCGGTGGTCCCTTTGGCATGCTACACCTAAGAATGCTATTCCTGGAAAAGAAAATGATACAAAATTATTTTTTATTTTACGCATTTTTAATATTCTTATAGAAAAAATATAAGTTTATACAGATTTGAGCAAGAAATTGATTCTGTTTACCTGTAATAGTGGTTTTCAAGCTACCATTTCGCATAGCGCTCAAATCAGACCTAAAATTTAAATGCAACTTTGTTAAGATTAATTATACACCGATGTACATGATAAATTATTAATAAGCAATTATGTATTGAGACCACAGTCGTGGAAATGAAATACACACGATGTCAAAGTGATAGCCAAGTCGTAAAAGTCTTGCTTGAATCTGTCTTCTTTATAAAAATAATTGGACATAGCGAAGGTTGCATCATCACAATCCAGTAATGTATCGTTTAAACGACTCTCCTCCAAATAAGGAACGGCATACTTATCCTGCAAAATAATTATTACAATTGAAAAAAAAAAATTCTCTTTCAATGATCGCTTTATTTGCTAAAATTTCCTTTGGTATACTCACCAGGGCAATAATTATTCCAGCAATGTTGAAACGAATTTTGGGATTAATGAACATTCGGTATCTTAAATCTACCCCTTTCATCAGTGACGTTATGTATCTCACAGCCTGTTGTCTGTTTTTGCCAATAATGCTGAAATATTTCAATATTATACTCACAAACTATATATAATTTTGATTGTTAACGAGATTCAACATTGTAACAACAATCAGCTGTAATTTTAGATATAACTATATTTCGAATAAAATAATTTTCCATATTACTTGTATAAACCAAAGTCCATAGTAATCAAAACTTTTGGGTAGATAATGTCCGGTACTTGACGATTGCTCGTCGAGTATTTTCCCATGTCAATTCGCTTCAGAAAATCTAAGCAAAAAGTGTACCACAAAATCACCAATATTGAACAATTGCTTCACGGATAAAAATATAATTAATAATCTGCTGACGTACTGAGGCGTTGAACGATATTTTTTTGCTGAATCGACCGTTTGATCATTATGTGTTGATGCGTATGAATCTGGTCTTGAGTTTGATTTTGCAAGTGCTGTATATTAGCAGCCCTACGTAGTCGAGCGGGCAAAGGTTTAATTGTGATATTCTGACCAATGGTACCATCCTAAACATTTGAGTAATTATATTTAAATTATTCGCACGGTGACTCAACTTTATTAACTTATAAAAAACATTGCTTTAATTAAGAAATGTAAATACTGACGAAAAGATAATGTCCGTCTTCATCTTTTTCCACAGTAAAAGCTGCTGCGTTAGGAATATTATGGTAAGTGCCTATCAAGGTAGCAAAAGGCTGTAATGATCAAATCAGAATTATTTTAATGATTCAAGTATATAATTTTTGTATGGTTTTAACTGCGTGCCAAATACTTGCATTACGAATTTTGGTGTACCCTAAACCTTGAGGAGAAGTAGGATACGACTTGACCATCCATGCCGGAGTATTTTCACCAACCAGATATCCGTCATCTGGTTCCAAGTATAATTTTATAATTTTGTCGTTACTTATAATTTTTACATGTGGCCTGTTATACGACGGAGGCGTAGTAATAGGAGAATGGGTCAAATAAACAGTCTCGTATTTTGGTACTGAAATAAAGATAATCGCGTCTAGTTATGCTAAACAATCGATAACAATAATATTAGTAATATCAGCATACTTTAACATACAATCTTCGCGTGTGGTATGAAAAGTTTGCTGAACCTCTTCGTGAGTCATTTGCTTGTGGATCTGAATGAAAGAATTTAGTTTTAGATCGAGAGGAAAGGTATGAGTATCTCGATAAGAAGTGATTTTGAAGAAACTGAGATACTGTACTATATTTTGTGCGAAGATTAACTTTTATTGTGATTGAAGATAATTAATTTTTTAAATATATATTTATAATTAAATATAGCTTACCTCATGGGCATTACTAAAAAGAATCAATGATGCCAAAAAGTAAAAGAAATATATAAACTCGAGCATTTTGCCAAAAATTAGGTTTCTCTTGAAAAGTTAAATTGCTCAGTTTTGATAGTATAAATAATTTTCTTCTTGAAGAATATCTAATGCTCATTTCTTTCGACTGAATTGCTTATCAAGGACGTCAGATGATATATTTATGTAGGTTCAAAATGTCCTATCGTTAAATTATCACTCGATAATTTCAAAAATGTATTGTTAAAATTTAATGGTTGTCACGCTTAAGAAATAATATATGTTTACTTTATTTTTTCATAACTCTAAGAAATAGTTATAATGATTTAAAAGGTGTAAAAGTTATATCGCTAAAATGTATAAGTTATTAAATTAAAAAGAGGAAAAATAAATTTAATTATCATCGCTTTTTTCGTTTGCCAATAAAAACCTTTTGCACCTGTCGTGTACTATTTGGCTTGATTTATTATGGTTTAAATTGTATTGCAAGGTCAAGCAGATTTTTATCAGTTGTGACATTAATTCAAGACATTCAAATAATATTGTAAAATAATGATATCCAAGGAGAGGACTTATAATGAATGTAAAGTTAAATAATTAAATAGTAGCATATATATGTATAAGAATCAATCATTTTATAATAAAATTACAGAAGTTTTCAATTGCTTAATATATATTCTTACAGCGATTTATAAGCAACATAGCAGCTTAATTAGTTTTTACACTGTTTATTCTATAGGCTGCTATATTTATGAGAATAAAAGACTTTAATTTCTAATAATTTATTAATAATGCATTATACTTATAGACTATAAATTATTAATGTTAGTACTATATATTGCGATACTTGACGATTTAGATGGTTGTTCGTGACAAAAAATTTGTTAACTTTTCTAAAAATATATATAATCTTAGTGCTAGATAGGAAACCGATGTAATTTAGGGTAAAAAAAGACATTGGTATTTGTTGAAACTTTAAAGCTATAAATATACAATGGTTCTACAATCTATATATATTCTTCTAAGAATAATATACATTCTAATGATGACTATCCTTCCGCATCGTGCAATGTCCATCGAGACAGAACTATAAGAAAAACAAAGAAAAATGAAGTTAATATTACTTATTTCAATGCTTTGTTTCATTTAACAATAGTCGCATTACTATAAATTATCAGGAATAAATAAAAATAAAATGCATAATTATGAAAAAATTATTACGTGATTATCATCGATACAGGGTGTGCCCTCAGCTGCAGAGAAAGTAAAATGGTGGTAACCGACGTGAAGTGATGGCTTACATTCCAAATGGAAACAGATCTCCTGCTCGCTACCCTATTAAGATAAAAGTTATCAATTAAAATAATTAGTATAAAAATAAAGGGAAAAAAATTTATCATATTTTTTAATATTTACATAATATGATATGGCCCTGTATCCATAATAGGATTTACATTGATCCTGTACGGTTCTTAGTTGACCAGGTAGAGGTACGTTTACAACTCTTCCTGAATCTGGCAGGGGAGCAAAAAGACATGCCGCGTTGCCCGAACTGTGAAATAAAAATGAAAATTTACACATATTATTTTAAGAAGAAAATAATATGCATTTGTTTTTTAATTAAAATACTCTCTTCAAAAAGTTTTGGATCGCAGCTATAGTGCACGAAGACCACTCAAAATAATTAGCAGTTTTTGAAAAATCGGGGGTCATTAGAAAATTTCTTTCACACTTGTCTGCAATACCATCAACGTCTCCATCATGATTAGCTCCCAATCTTGAAAAGGATGCGATGTTTATAAATAATTGTATATATATACTCCGCAACTGCATAAATTTTGTAAAATAATAATTAAATATTTATACAAGTGGGCAATCTCGTGAGCTGCAGTATAAATTCCGTTGAAACCTCCGAAATCTTGCACCAGCCCGACACGCCGATACTTTGAGCAAGCTCCTCTATTAAAAGCTGTTCCTGTATATAAGAACATTTCGTATATAAATATATTTTCTTTTATGAAATAATTAATTGTTTATTGATTTTGGAAATTAATGAAATTTGCTTACCAGCCGTACCGAATTCCAAATAAACACCATGATCATTCAATTTGGCAAAAAGAAAGCTACAATTGTTGAAGATATGATTTATTAGAACAACAGTGAAGGTTAGAAAATTATATGTGATATTAACAACTTATACAAGATTTTTGTAATAAGATTGTTATGTGTTAGTGTGTGTGCTTTTGTATAGAGAACAATTCTTACTCCGTTAAAGTGATGGCTATGTCATAATGTGATTGATCCACTTTGGCATCTTGAGCGAAGTATGTAGACATGTTATATATTGCAGTATCAGAATCCATCAAATTGTTTCCTATAATATTATTTGCCAAATATGGCACAGCTAATGGATCCTAGAAGATAATTGATAAAATTACGAAAATTCCTTCTTACAAATGTTCCATTATCAATGTGATAATTACCTCAGGCAAAATGATAGCAGCAACGTTAAAACGGATCTTAGGATTGGTCAGCATCCTATATCTCATATTGACTCCCAGAAAGAAAGACAGGACGTAAATTACAGCCGAACGTACGTCAGGGCCTATTTTACTGAAAGAATAATTAATGCAAATTTACATTTTGACTAAAATTATAAATGATTTGTATTGCATACAAGATTATAAAAATATTCATAATTTCATCGAATACATTAAGATGTTTTTTTACCTGAGTAAGTGGTAGTCGACAGTAACTAAAACCTTTGGATTAATCACATCTGGTATATGGCGTTTATTTCTCGAGTGGATGCCCAAATCGATTGGCTCGAAATCTGATCGTAAAATTTACAATATAAGAATAAATGAAACATTATGACATTAAATAAAAATATCGATTATTTGCTGAGGAACGAGCATGAAAATTTTCATGTAGAAATTCTCACCTAAGTAAACTAATCAGATTTATTCTAGAAATTATTTCGAATTTACGATTGGTTAGTTGAATCTGAAATTATCATATATGAAAAGTTCCCTGATCCACTCCTTCATTAATCGATGTAAAGGAATTATAGTAACCTTGAGGCAGGGCGGGTCTAATTCTCGGATTTACACCGCCGGAATAAGCACTCCTTCGTTGTCTCCGGACCGAATTATCAAATTCCTATATACAATTTTTGCTTCGTGTTTTAAAAAACTCTTATAACTTAAGTAAGATTCTTTAATTTGCAAACTTTTTTCAGTTTTTTTGTTTATCTGTATAAGTATAACTAACGGAAGTAAAAGTTCATTCTGTTTCTTACCAGACTATACAATTGTTCATTGTCAATTTTGAAGGAATTATGTGTTATATTTTGAGTAGCCTGTAACATAGATGAAGAAAGATTTAATGACACGAGTAAAATTTTGGCAGTTTTATAGAAGCAAATATCCGTAGAATAATTACCAAATCCAACATAGCGTAGTTTATACGGAAATAGTCACTAGGATTTGATTTAACAAAAAATATCGGGGTATTTTCAGCAGCAAGATAACTTTCCGTTAACTAAAAATTCAGTTTTATATTAGTATTCTCTTCCTTTTAATTTGAACCTTTGGAAGTAAAGTGCGAGTGTCACAAACATTTTCATTAAAACGATGGCGAAGCCACTCGCGGCAATCGTTAGAAAGATCACTAATGATCGATTCTTAATAAAGATAAATTTGTATAGAGCTAGCGTACCTTGACGTTGCATAGAATTAACAATGGTGAAGAAAGCAACAAGAGTGATATGTGTTTGAACATTTTGTCCAAAAACATGAATTTTCTTGGACAATAATATTCCTTCTTTTGGTTTAAGGATTAAGAGTGTTAGACGCTTTATTTAAATGGAATCTGTCTGTGTTATCGTACAATTTTCATGTCTCGTAACTTGGGAAAAGAATTGATAAAATTTATTGGTAAACACACACACATATATATATATATATATTAAAAAATATATTATTATGTTATATTTTAGTACCTTTTTGAATCCTTGAAAATAAATGATGACGAAATTTGATAAGCGGAGAAGTTGCATGGATACTGACATTATAGAGCGTTTTTACCAGAAATCTTATATTAGTTACCAAAATATAATATACGAAGACTGGTTACAATTTCAGTAACGACTTTCCAGTTCCTAGAGAAGTATCTTTCGTACAAAACCAAGAATTTTTTAAAAATAATGTCTCTTTAAAAAAAAAGATTTCAGGTGAAACCACTTTGTAGAGTATTGGTATAAAACAATTGAAACCTGTCCGTTACGATTTGTATATTGTAATAATTTTTCTTGTTAATTTTCGAAACGCTGTAATAAATTTCACTCAAGAAAATCTTCTAAAATATTGTGAATATCAATTTTTTTAAAGAGGAGCAAATTCAAAAGCTGAACTGTGCTTTAGTTTAAGGCTGCATGCAGCTTTTTAGAAAATAAATGTAAAAAATATAAATATTTATATTTTTTTTCTCGTAATAATTTTGCAATTTATAGGAAATTTTCATTCAACATCGCGAACGTATAAGAACAAACACTACGTCTAAAGACTTACGCGCGCCCTCGTCGTATGATTATAAATTTATAAATATATCTCGCAAACGTCAGTACTTATTGTAAATAAAATACCAGTATTCGTAAACATTAATGTATGTATTGAAGTAATAGAAATAAAAATTATATCCCTAATATCTAAAAGCTATTAAAACCAATAGAAGAAACTAAATTTAATTATTATGCATGACGTCCATTCTAACTTGTATATATAGTAATATTTATGGAAAACTATAATGATTGTATACAAAAGCAAATAATGTTAGATGGAAGAGTTGCTTGACTTTAAGTGGTATAAAAAATAGCACCCTTGGGTTTATCCTGACGCGTCCAATGAGCATCTAGAGAAGTAGAGATACGGTAGTGTATCGACGGCAAGTACATGTAAAAGTAGATAAAGACATGTCTATACCGCCATCGGGGCACTATACTTCTCTCCTACAGCTAGTTCGGTCGTCCCAATTTTTTATATGCGACGGCTTCTCTGATTTTTTATAATTAGAACATTCTATAAACTTTTACGTATTTTATTGCTGCGAAAAATTCTCTAATTGATGTAAAAAATTTACAGCTGTGCATTATTTCGCATCATATATTATGGTTCAGATTGCATCCAGATGAAACAGATTTTTTTTGGGTATAAGATTAAGTCTTTTATATACAAATAATGATAGAAAACTGAGATACCTATATAAATAAGGAATAATCTTGCAACCAATGTTATGTCTAGTAATTATAAACATTCCATAATTATATTACAGAAATTCTCAATTGATTAACATGATATAACGATTAATAGTCAATAAAACAACTTAAGAGCTAACACCATCACTGCGCACGGAAATATAAGTTGCTGAAAACAATTTTTTTCTGCACCTGTTGAGCATAAGTAAAAAAATTGTTGTACACGTATACATAGAAGTTTTATAAACAAAATAAAAAATAATGAATACGAAATTGTCGGATATCGCGGAGGTGTGTTGGTGCGAGCGGTCCCAAGATTCTTGGGCCGCCTCGCTCCGGCGTATGTACTGTCCGACAGATCCGTCGTTGTTCCGCGCTCCCCACTTTGGCACATCGCCGCTAGATGGCCGCATAGCGGAGAGTTTCTCGCTAGTGAAAAGATGTTTAAATGTACTTAAGCTCGCGAGCGACGCCAGGTTGAGGCGCAAGCCGGAAGGTTCGGGAAGCGTTATTCAACCAAGATGAACGATGACTTGAAAAGTTCAAGTTCTTGTTCGTTTTGGGAATCCATTTTATTTTGGTTGAATAACACTTCCAGAACCTTCCGGCTTGTGATTGCTTTTAAATTTTGCACGCTTTGAATAAAATCGTTCCTCACATTGTGCGAGGACCTCCTAAACGAGTATTTGCTGTGTCAAATTTATCATAGAAATACTTAATAATGTTAATGATATGTGACGTCGAGTAGGAGCTTTTTATGAAGATTTATATCAATGATGTATAAAAAATCTTCGGATTTACTTGATTGATATTAATATAATTTAAGATACATATTTTTTATAAGATTACCTAAGAGGTATTATAGGGATTTGTGAAAAAGATGGAGAAATGACAGCTGTTTGAAAAAAGAAAAACTAATATTTATCAAACTTTTGAGATGCAATTATTTATATGAAATTATATGGATAAGGCACACATTCAAACAAATTCTATGCTACATCTTATATGTAGAGATAATGTTGTAAAGAATGTGCTTTTTAAATTTTATTAAAATTGGCTAATAAGCTTTAAATATATGGATATATTATTTAACATTTTGTGGCTCTGTCATTATTAGAATGTATTTATTTTATTCGTGTTATATTTAAATCATTGAGAAAAACTTAATTTTTATGTGTAAAACAGAAAGTTATATATATATTTAATATAACTGCGTAAAACAGAATGTTTACGTAGCCATATTTTCGAGTGCCATAACGGTGTAATCTCTTAATCAGCTTGTCAAGCTGTTGTTAGCCTATAGGTTGCTGAGAATAAAAAAGAGTTTATAATTTCCAATAACTCATTAGTTAAGTATTATATTTATAGGTTATAAATTTTTAAATATAGTACTATATACTGATGCTTACTTGCCGATTGAGAAATAATAGTTCGTAAAACAAAATTTGTTTATTTTGATAAAATGATATAATTCTCTATTACTGGAAAAGAAGTAGATGGACTTTAGAGTAAAAAAAAAAAGTAATATTACGTTTATTTAAGTTTTAAAATTATACATATACAATGGCTCCAAAAGCTACATATTCCTAAGCATAATGTACAACATTCTAATTGCTATTATCAGGACACAAGCGGCATTTTCCATCAAGGCAGAACTATAAGAAACACCAAGAAAAATGAAGAGTTAATATTGTTTCAATGCTTTGTTACATTTAAAAATATAAGTCGCACTAATAAATTATTAGGAATAAATAAAAATAAAGTACATAAATAACAAAAAGTTTTTACGTGATTATCATCTATACATGGTGTGCCCTCGGCTGCAGAAAATTGATCAGGGTAGAAATTGGCATAAGGAGCTGGATGACATTTCAATTTGAAACAGATATACTCCTGACTACCCTATTAAGATAAAAGTAATTAAATACAGTAAGTACTATATATCACCCAAGTGAAATAAATTAATGAGGTTTTTGAATAGTTACATAATATGATATGGCATTCTCTCCTAAATAGGACTGGCATTGTTCATCTGCGCTTAGGAGTTCACCAGGCAATGGTACGTTTACAACAGTTCCTAAATCTTTTAGGGGAGAGAAAAGACATGTCGCGGCTCCTGAACTGCGAAACAAATGTTCAATTTGAGATATATCATTTTACGTAGAAAGCAATAATTTTTTCTTTATATAGAATATTCACTTTAAGAATTTTTTCATCTCGCGAATATTACACTGGCGAAATTCAAATTGGGTTGTTTCTTCCGGTTCTTCGGGCGTCGTTACATCGCTTGTTTCACATGGATCCACAAAACCATTAATATCTTCATCATTGTTAGCTCCCAGTCTTGAAAAAGAAATGATGAGTTTGCATAATTTCGTTATTAGTATATATGATACAAAGTATACATTCTATAAGACAATAATGAAACTTTTACAATTGAGCAATTGCACTGGCTGCTACATTAATTCCATTAAAACCTCCGAAATCTTGCACAAGACCGGTCCGTAGATCCCCACATGCTCCTCCTGGATAAGCTAATCCTATAAAAGAATAACAATCGTATAATAATATATCCTAAATTTAATTTCAATAATTTTACCTGACAAAATTAATTGTCTCTTGATTTTAAAAATAAATCAATTTTTCTTACCAACCATAGCATTAGACGAATAACTACCATTCCTCCTACTGCCTAACCTCTTACTACAATTGAACATTAGTTTTGTTAGAAGAATATTGAAGCTTATGAAAATATACACTATAGATAATTTGTACAAGATTTGGTATTAAGATTTCCACGTGTGAGTGCGTGTGCACTGGTACATAGAAAATATTCTTACTCCGTCAAAGTGACAGCCAAGTCATAAAATGATCTATCTATTCTATTTTCCAAAATAAAGTATTTGGACATATCATTTAATGCAGGTTTCGTATTTAACAAATCCTTTCCCATTATATTATGTCCCAAATACGGTACAGCAAGGTCGTCCTACAAAATAATTTATAAAATTAAAAATATTTCGTTCTTGAAAATATTTCATTAATAATCAATCTAGTAATTGCCTGAGCTATAATGATTGCGGCAACGTTAACACGAATTTTGGGATCTGTTAGCACCCTCAGTCTCATATTTACTCCCACAAAGAATGATACAACGTAAAGTAGCATCGAATCCATATTGTATTCGAATTTTCTGAACAAATCAATGAAGTTATACAATAAAAATTAGATTTTAATTGGATACTCGTTCACATAAATGTATTCATATTTTTAATAAAGTTTAGAAGAATATTTTACTTGTATAGGGAGTAGTCGACAGTAACTAAAACCTCTGGGTAAATAATGTCTGGTACTTGGCGCTTACTTCTCGAGTGTATTCCCGAATCAGTTGAATCGAAATCTAACCGAAAAGTTTACCTTATTAGCACAAATGAAGAAGTATGACCTCGAATGAAAATTTTGATTCTTTACTGCCTGAGTAATTCTTGGAAATTATTTACCTTCAGCCATAGAAGGTCTGTACATTCCCGGATTGCCACCGCTGGGAAAAGCACTCCTTCGATTTCTTCGAACCGAAGAATCAACTTCCTGCAATTTTCGTGGTATATTTTGAAAATTTCTGACATGATTAAAACAATTTTCCTCTTAATACATAATTTCTTGAGAGTTTATTCTAATAATTATACAAGTATACTAACGAAATTAATAAGAAAACGTATTTCTACTTCTTACCAGATTGAACAGATCTTCATTATTAAAATTGCTGAAATTTTGCAATATATTTTGAAAAGGCTGTAACACAGATAATGATAATTTTAATAACTTGAATAAAATTGTACAAATGATGCAGAAACAAGTATGTGCATATAGAATATTTACCGACTTCACCGGAAGGTAATACACTCCAAAATTATAATTAGGACTGTACCAAGCAGTGGATACAGTTGTACGTTCAGCAACGACATAACTTTCTGTTAGCTAAAAAAATCCAATTTTCTATTCTCATTACATTCCATCTAATGTGTACCTTTGAAACCAAAGTGGGAGTGTCCAACTTTCATTAAGACGATGGTGGAGCCACTCGAGGCAATTGTTAAAAAGGTCACTAGTGATCGATTTTTAATCAAAATAAATTTATATAAAGCTAACATACCTTGACGTTGCATAGAATTAACAATGGTGAAGAAAGTAACAAGAGTGATATGTACTTGAACATTTTTTCAAAAAACTTGAATTTTCTTGGAGAATAATATTCCTTCTTTTGGTTTAAGGATTAAGAGTGTTAGACGCTTTATTTAAGTATAGAATCTGCCTTAGCGTACAATTTTCATGTCTCGTAACTTGGGAAAAGAACTGATAAAATTTATTGGTAAACAGATATATATATATATATATATATTAAAACATATACTATTATCTTATATTTTATTACTTTATTGAAAACTTGAGAATATAGTGATGACGAAATTTGATAAGAAGAGAAGGTGGATACGGACATTACAGAGCGGCTCCATCAGAAATTTTATTAGTTCAAAAAATAACGTTTTTCGAAAATTGATTTCAATTTTGGTAATGGCTTTGAATCCTCGTGGAAATATCTTTTGTATAAAATCAGGAAATTTTCAGACAGCTTGTCTTTTGGAAATCTAGATTTGAGGTGACATAGCCTGCTCTTTAATCTCGGTACACGTATTTCCAATAAATGCTTAAATAGCATTAGAGAATAACAACAATTTTTATGTTCGACATATTTTATTACCTTATTTTATAAATTTTCTAAATCCTGAAATAATTTTTTATCGTTTAATCCAAATCTTTTACGGAAAAGTTTGATATAACATCGCAGACTTATGCGGACGAATACTTCAGTTAATACACGTGCATCGTATAATCATATATTTTGATATCTTGAAACATCGGTGTTTATTGAAAATAAAATACTAGTATTCTCATAAAGATTATTGTAGTTATAATGACGTAAATGGAATAAAATTTATATCGCTAATATCTGAAAGCTGTTAAAAGCAATAGAAAAAAGTATGTTTATAATTGTTATATATGGCGCGTACGTCCCATTTTACCTTGTAGTATAATAGGATACTCTATATCTTTTTTGTCTAGCATTATATGTTTATGTTTCGCAGCAGTGCGTCATTTGACGTGATGTATATTAATGTTGGATATGAAGTAGGTGAAAAAACAAAATGGGAAGTAAAAGAATTATATTATATTTATTCAAGCTTAAAAAATACACATATGTATATGTTATGTTTTTACAAGATGTCTGATGATATTATACATTCTAAACGTTACTATATAGGTTTTGCTTCATTTTAATATTGTAATAATTATAAGTTGTCACTATTACTTCTAATAGCATACAATGAAATTTGAAATTATATATTTAGTTTTAACAAAATGGTTATCGAAAATGATAAAATCTCCTTTCTTTTCTTATAAAAATTAAATGTACAGAAACTGAAAGAATATTAAGGCTTCCATGTGCAATGTCCATCAAGACAGAACTAAAAAGAAAACAAAGTTAATTTTTTAGCATCTCAATGTTATACTAGATCTTAAAGATTGAAACAATAAATTACTAAGAACTAATAATGTAAAATTTGTAAATAGAAAAATGTTTTTACATGATTATCATCCTCACACCGTGTACCCTCAGCAGCAGGAAAAGCATAAGAACAGGTTGCTGCATTAGGATTCGTTTTACATGATAAATGGTAACAGAATTGTTTTGCATTGCCCTAATCAAATAAAAGTTTAGGTATAGTATATATTATATAGCGCAAAATGAAATAAGTCTATCATTTTTTAAATATTTACATGACACGCTTTTATATTGCTTCCAAAAGCGGCTTCGCATTGAAAATCCTCACCTAGAAGTTGACCAGGTAAAAGCACGTGTACCTTTCTTCCTAGATTTTGTAAGGGAGAGAAAAGACATTTCGCTTCTGGCATACTGTAAAAATTGAAACAAGTGTTGACACATGTATTTAATGTAAAAAATAATGTTTTATTTAGATAGAATATTCACCGCAAGAATTGTCTAATCGCTGCTATAGTGCATGCAGACCACTCAAATTCGTTAGTTTCTAATGGTCTGACGGGTGCCATGACATATTTTCTTTCACATTTGTCAGCAATGCCATCAAAGTGCCCATCATGATTAACCCCTAGTCTTCAAAAGAAAATGACGTTTATAAATAATTTTATTTATATACTCCACAACTGTGTGTATAAATTCTGTAAAATAATAATTAAATATTTACATGTGAGCAATCTCATGAACTGCAAAATAAATTCCATCGAAACCTCCATTATCTTGTACCAATCCGTGACGGTTTCTCCCACAAGCTCCTTTTACAAATGCTAGTCCTATGTAAAAAGATAAAATAAAAATACGTTCTGAATTAATTTATCATATTCTTAAAAAAAAAAAACTATTTTTGTTTCTTGTTTTAAAAATAAATTAAATCTTACCAGCCACACCATTGTTTCCAAGAACATTATTTACTACAGTGGCGAAAAGTTTACTACAATTGAAGATAATTTTTATAATGAGAACAATTCAAGTTTAAGAAATATACATATATATATGTATATATATTATAATAAATATTATAGAATATTTGCTAATAAAGTTGTAATTTAGAGCAGATTGTTACTTTGTTAAAGTGACAGCCAAGTCGTGAGATGACTTATCGATTCTGCCGTCTGCATTAAAGTAAGAGGACATATTATTCAATGCACTGTTAACATCAATCAGATTGACATCTACAATACTATTTGACACATATGGCACTGCATAATCATCCTTCAAAATAATAGAAAAAATTAAAGATGATTCATTCTTAAAAACATTGATTTAATTAACAATCTAATAATAACCTGAGCAAGAATAATTCCTGCAATATTAAAACGAATTTTAGGGTTGGTAAGCATCCTGTATCTCATATTTACTCCCAGAAAGAATGATAAAACGTATTCTAGAGCATACTCTGTATTTGGGCCTATTTTTCTGAAAGAATCAATGAAAATGTTCAATTTAAATAAGATTTTAAATAATTTTAATAAATTACATGTCTATAAATTTATTCCTAATATTATAAATATTATTATATGATATTTTACTTAAGCAAGGAGTAGTCAACAGTAACCAAAACCCTTGGATGAATAATGTTTGGTGTTTGAGGACTATTTCCCGTGTTCATTCCCAAATTAATTGGATAGAAATCTAATAACAAAGTTTACCATGTAAGCACAAATGAAAAAATACCCGTTTGTGGGTAAAAGCATTGTATATTTATTTGGCAAAACTATGTTTGTAAAATAGATACTTTGTGCAATCATGGGGGGTCTATGCTGTCCGTAATTTCCACCGCTAAAGAAAGCGCTCCTTCGTTGTCTTCGGACCGAAGCATCAAATTGCTACAAAATTTGTCGTATGTTTTGAACATTTCTAATAACTTATATTACTTGCTTTAATTTAAAATATATTTCTTACCAGACTATATAGAGGGTCATTATTAACAAAGCTGAGATCTCTTAATAATTTGCCAAAAGGCTGTAACACACGGATAAATAAAATGTTAATTATTTCAGTAAAATTTAATAGTTATATGTATTTATCCAAGGATTGATGAACAGTACTTACATTAGGCACCTGTGTGTACTTCAACCCGAAAGGACTATTAAAATCTGACTTGACTGTGAATACTGGGGTATTTTCAGCAGCTAGATAACTTTCTGTTAACTGAAAAACAATTTTACATTGTTATTCACTTCGTCTTAACATGTAAGTACTTCCGGTTCAAATTACGAGTGTCCCACTTTCCTTAAGATGCAGGAAGAGCCACTCGAAAAAATTGTTAGGAAGTTAGTGTGATGTATATATATATAAAAATATTCTGATATAGAACCAATGCGTACCTTAACATTGCAAAGAATCAACAATGGTGCAACGAAGAACAAAAGGTATATGTACTTGAACATTGTGTTAACAACTTGAGTTTTCTTGGTGAACAATATTTTTTCTTTCTATAGTTTGGTTTATGGATTAAGTGTGCTAGACGCTTTATTTAAATAGAATTGATCTGTTTTATCGTACGATATTAATGACCCATAAGCTCGAAAAATAACAGATAAAATTTATTAGTAAGCATATACATTCAAAAATATACTGTTATATAATCTTTTATTACAATTTAATCCTTGAAAATGTTGATGATGACGGATTTGGTAAACTTGATTTAATGTACTATTAAAGACGAGCTTTCGTAAGAAATTAGGATATAAAATTGCAAATGTATATGCAGGTGGAATACTTTAGCTAATACATATTCAGCTGTGTATAAATAATTATAAATTTAGATATCTAAAAAACGCAGTATTTGAAAATAAAATATGAAAATTCGTAAAAATTACTCTATGTTATTATCATGTTGGACTTTTAATTTTATTTAAAAGGTTAACTTTTGATGTTTTTCTAAAATGAAACGTGCATTTGCTCTTTTTTATCATTGATGCGTGGTTTTATTTAATTTATTAAACTTTATGTCTGAAAGTTTGTTACGCTAAGAGAGCATTTTTGTAATGAGTGAGAATTAAGGATACCGACTACCTATAACTATTTCTCAATTAAGAAACTATTCACAAAATCTGGTTAAAGTTGAATATTTGGAAAATTAAGTATCGAAGAAAAAAATTGTTTAAGAATATTTTTGGTATATCAGAAAGACTATCTAATGTTTTCCCCGGTTTAACTTTGAATGGAGCTTGTTGAAGGTGATACGAAGGCCATTTGTTATCGAAGGAAACTTTTGGTGGTATTTTTAGAGTACTAAAAACTATTTATTCACAATTTTTTTCTACAATCCTTCGTTTCAACAATACTTGACTGAAAATGTGCATAGAGTTTTTGACCACTTTCTCTATGCTCACTTTACAATTTAATATTAATTAGGCTATTGCGCCATGATTTGAGTCGTACGAATAACCTTCCAACGAGATAGTACCATATTTCTGTACATAATACGATTGTATAAATAGTATCTATATAGAGTTTTTAATTGACAACGTCGCTATCAATCATAACAAACGAAACTTAAAGGTACAATCTCACATTTGTGTAAACATATATATTTACTATTATATACACATACATTTTTTTTATATTCTTATAAGTCTAATGTCTTGAGAGATCATATTAAAAATGTAGAGTGTGGAAGAAGAGAATTTGTTTTAGGGTTTCGGCACACATTGTCCATGGAGACATATCTAAGAAGGAGAAAACATCAATTAAGTTTTTTTGCTATATTGTAATTTTTAAGGAATATAAATTATTCTTACCAAATTTGTACCACAAGGTGAGCCTTCGGCTGCCGGTGCCTTGGCTGTGCAACTGTCACTACCTTTCAAAGTACACCACAATTTATAACATATTTTAGCCTTATTTGTCTGAAAAAAAAGGTCAATAATATTTTACACACGAGAAATGACAAATCAAATGTTTTACACTATAAAGTATGTACAAAGCAAGCTACGAAGTCGTCCCCAAAAGTTCGTTGACATTGTTCATCCAAGGACATTGTTTGACCAGGTAGAGGTATTTTTAACCTTGTTCCCATGTTTCTCGGAGGAATTTGAAGACATTTTGCGTTAGCCCGACTGTACAAATATATGGTATCATTGAAATAAATATGTATAATATTACATAAAAATATATTATTCACGAAGAACGTACGTTACGGTTTCATAGATTGCTTTAATCGAGCACGAAGACCAACGCATAATGTTAGACTTCAGTGATATTGAACTTGACATAATGTAGCCTTCTGTCATTGGGCAATTTTTCGTAGTATCGTGAAGTCCGTCGTGACGAGCTCCCAATCTTTAAAGGAAAAAAATCTTGTTAAATTTTTATTTTTATCTTCGCGTTAAAAATTCGTCACAGCAGCTGATACTTGCATATGTCCTATTTCATGTGCTGCCGAAATAATTCCAGCGTAACCTCCGGCCTCTTCCACTACCCCAGTTGGCCAGAATTTTTTTTTATATTGGTCCCTTCCACATGGCCTACCTATCGTTGCGTATCCTGAAAAAAAAAAATTAAAAGGAATTAATTATTATTTTAGTATTTAATATTCTTGCAACAAAAATATAATTTTGTGCTGAATCGAGCAATAAATTAATTTTATATTTACCTGCAAGAGAGCGGTCGCAATCACTACCTTTCGTCGTGCATAAATCAAGGCTAAAAATTGAGAATAATTACAAATTAAAGTACGTGAAAAATGGTTTGTAAAAGGTTTTTAACGAATGTGTAGCAAAAGTAAAATACACACTTTGTGAAAGCAACAACCAAATTGTACGAATCTTCGTTGATTCTGTTTTCTTTATAAAAATAAATATGCATATCATCCAATATTTTGTTAGCATCTACCAAATTATTTTTTAACCGATTATCGTACAAATACGGTACGGCTCTGTCATCCTGCAAAATAATTGAGAAAATGAGGAAAATTGTTTTTCAATGAACTATTTTATTCGTTATAAAGTTTCTTTTAATATTCACCAGAGCAATAATTATTCCAGCAACGTGTAAACGGATTTTGGGATTAATCAACAATCGGTATCTCAAATCTACGCCATTCATTAAAGATAGCATATATCTTGCGATCTGTGGTACAGTTTTTCCCATTTTCCTGAAACATTAAAATATAAATTATATTTCGTTTATTAATGAGTTTCGAAATTTTAATAATAATTAGCTACACAACATTATAGAAATATTTTCAACAAAGTATTTTCCTATTTTATACCTGTATAATGAATGGTCAACGACAATCAGTACTTTTGGATAAATAACGTCTGGTGCTCGAGCGTTGATCATCGAGTAGCTTCCCATATTAATTGGCTCCAGAAAATCTAAGCAAAAAATGTACCTCAAAATCATCAATATTGAACAATTAATTCACGAATCAAAGTATAATAATTAATCTGCTGACGTACTACCGCCTGGAAAACTATTGCCTTGCTGAGGTGATCGTTTGATCATTATGTGTTCATGCGTGTGAATCTGGTCGTTGGTTTGATTTTGCAAGTGACTCACAGCAGCCCTCCGTAATCGTGCAGGATAAGGACGAACTGCCATGTCCTGACCGATAGTACCATCCTAAAAATTTAGAAAATTATTTTTAAACTACTTTCCTGATTAAAAATTTATTAATTTATAAATTCTTTTGCTTCGATGAATGATTTTATATATACTGACGAAAAGATAACGTCCATTCGAGTCTCTTTGCACAGTAAAGGCTGCGTCATTAGAAATATCATGGAAATTGCCTATCAAAGTATCAAAAGCCTGTAATAATAAAAGTATAATTTTATAATAATTTAAGTACTATTAATGGATGGTACCTGGGGTATATGCTTACATGATCAACTTTTGTGTATTCAAAACCAAAAGGAGAACTAGGATTTGTCTCGACCGTCCACACCGGAGTGTTCTCTCCAGCTAGGTATCCTTCTTGTGGTTCCAAGTACAATTTTATAATTCTACTGTTACCTATAATTTGTACCTCTGGTGGATTATAATTCGACTGTCCCCATTCCATCGGGGTATGGCTTAAACGCACAGTTTCGTATTCTGGTACTGTAATAAAGATAATCGTGTATAGATTTGCTAAATAATTAACAAAAATATAATATTAACAATTTACATCACACTTTAACTTACTATATCCACCTGACGTGTGAAATGTTTCTTGTATCTCTTCGGGATTCATTTCCTTATGGACCTCGACCTGCATGAAAGAGTTAGATTTTAAATCAAATGTTTAACACAAATTTCTAAGAAAGGGATTGAGACAAAAAATGATAAATAATGTGCGAAAGGTTGAAGAAAATGATTGTTATGAAAAAGATTTTTTAATCGACATAAAGTACCTGATTGGCATTGCAAAGGAGTAATAATGTTGCAAACAAAGAAAACAAATCTAGAAACTTGAGCATTTTTCTGGAAATTAGGGTTTTCTTGAGAAAGAGATGCTTCAATTGGAAAAATTTAATTCCTTAAATCTGTATGTAGAGTCAGTATTTTTTTTTCTTCTTAAGGAATACCTAATGCTCGCTCCTTTCGCCTTGTATTGCGTATCGAGTACATAAGATGATTAATTTATATAGAAACAATGTGTTCTATCATGCAATTATCATTAGGCAATTTCGAAAAAATGACTGATAACATTTTTAGTGATCACGCTTGGGAAATAATATTTCTTTATTTCATTTTTTATTTAATTTTACGTAACTATATAATAATAATAGTTAAAGACGTAAAAACTATAAAAATTACATCGCTGATATCTAAGGACTGTTAACATTAAAAGAGAAAAAATAAGTTTAATTATTAACTCTTTATTCGTTCACTATAATAAAAATGTTTTGCAGCTATGCATTATTCGGTGTTTTATTATGGTTGAGGTTTTATCAAAGTGAATCTGATTTTTATTGGGTGTGAGATTAATTTATAATATTCAAATAATTGTAAAACTGTAGGATTGAAAACTTGTAACGAATGTTAAGTCCAAGAATTAAATAGTTATATAATAATAAAAAAAAAAATTTAATTAGGTATAATGTAGAGTAAACCAAAAACATGCTATGTTTATTCAGGCTTTAAAATTACATATTTTATTTCCACAAGGTATTTCTGAGACTATCATACATTCAAAAAGCTATGGCATTTTATTTCTATTTAGGTTTACAGCAATTAATAAAATATTGACAGTGTTTTTGTGTAGATTACAATATAATGTAAAATTGCTTATTTAATTTCATCAAAATTTTAAACAAACAAAATTTATTTTCTTTTGTACATAAATCTGGAAGGGTAGAAATTCGAAGTATATTATGGCTTCGACACGCAATATCCATCGAGACAGAACTAAAAAACAAAGAAAATCAAACTTTTATTATTCAAATTTAAAAGTAGCGACAATTATTCACTAAGAATAAATAAATAAATAATTTGTAATTAACATAAAGTGTTGTTTACGTGTTTATCGTCGTTACACGGTGTACCCTCAGCTGCAGAAAAAGAATCCATTTCTTTTAAGTCAGGTTTCCGACAGCATTTCAAACGACTACAATTTTGATGTTGAATTTCCTATTAAAACATAAAAAATAATCATTAAATCGAGTAGAATATACTATTTCAACAATGTGAAATAATTTTAACACGTTTTTGTATATTTACCTGACATGCTTTCACACCGTATCCAAAACCAGCCTCGCATTGATCATTCGCGTTTAGCAATTGACCAGGTAGAGGTATATTTACAACTCTTCCTAAATTTGGTAAGGGAGAATGAACACATTGCGCTGTATCATTACTGTAAAAATAAAAATTAATGTTGATACATCATTCTGGTTAGAAAATAATATTTTATTCAGCAAAATTGCTCACTTTAAGAATTTTCTTAACGCATTGATACTGCATGAAGACCATTGAAATTCGGTGACTCCTAATGGTCTCGAAGGGGCCATGACATTGTTTGTTGAACAATTCTCTGTATTCTCACTTTCTTGTCCATCATGATCAGCTTCTAGTCTTGAACAAAATAATGTCTATAAATAAAATTAAATTAAAAAATGTATATACTAAACAAGTGTATTAATTCTACACACACACACACACACACACAAATAATAATCATATATTTACAAGTGAGCAAGTTCATGAGTTGCATAGAAAATTCCATCGAAACCACCATTATCTCTCACTATTGTGTGACGTTTACCTGCACAACCTGTCGTGATGTAAGACAATCCTAAAAAAGGACCATGAAGAATAATTTTTACATTCATTTTAACTGTTTTTATGATAAAATGTTACTTTAATTTGAAATATAAATTATTTCTGCTTACCATTCATAAAACCCTCATTCACCTGGTCATTCCACTGACTGCCCAAACTAGAACTACATTTGAACATAATTTTTAATACGAATAATTAAAATGAATAAATATATACTATAAATAATCTGTGCAATATATAATAATTTAATTGTAATATAGAGTAAATTCTTACTTTGTTAAAATGACAACTAAGTCGTAAGAATCTTTATTGAGTCTCTTTTCATTCCTGAAGTAATCTGCCATTTTATTTAGAGCATCAAAAGTATTTATTAAATCATTTCTTATGAGATTATTTGCTATATATGGCACAGCATGTTGATCCTACAAAATATCTTGTATATTTGAAATAAATTTGTCTTTCAGATTTGTAATTCATTATTTTACTTTAATTAGATAATTACCCAAGACAAAATTATTCCTGCAATATTAAAACGAATTTTAGGATTGGTCAGCATCCTATATCTCATATTTACACCCAAAAAGAATGATAATACGTATTTCAGAACTTTTTCTGTTTGTGGACCTATTTTCCTGAAAGTTTCAATAAAAATAATATGCCATTTAATTGAATTAGAAATTATTTTAACCTAGTACGAGTTCAAAAATATATTCTTAATTAAAAAAAAAAAATATTTATCATATTTTACTTGAGTAAGGGGTAGTCAATAGTAACCAAGACCTTTGGGTGGATAATGTCTGGCTTTTAAAGTATTTTAGTGTTGCATATTCCCCAATCATTAGGATTGTAACGCAATCGTAGAGTTTGCCATAAAAGAAGAAATGAAACAATTTAAACTTGGGTACAAAAATTGTTGATTCAACTATGACTTGATGTCTAAAATCAATTACCTTGAGCCATAGGAGGTGTATACATAGCTTGATTTCCACCACTGTAGAAAGCACTCCTTGGTTGTCGCGAGGACAAAGGTACAGTCCTCTCAGTATATTTTGCAACATTCTGATAATTTAAATATAATTTATTTGAGTATAAAAAACAACTCTTCGTTTAATCAATATAATTGCAAGTATATTAAAAAAGGTAATAAGTTTATTTCTATTTCCTACCATACTGTACAGTGGTTGATTATCAATATGACTGAATTCTTCTAATATACTACGAAAAGGCTGTAACATATATGTATATATAAAGAAAATGTTAATGTCTCGAATAAAATTTGATAGTTGCACGTATAGAATCAAGTATCTGAAGTGTAATTACGTTAAATAGTTTATTATATTCCACACCAGAAGGACTACTAGCGTTTGATGTAGCAATATATACTGGGGTATTTTCAGCAGCTATATAGCTTTTTGTTAACTAAAAATTCAATTTTATATCATTAGTATGTTCCACTTAACTCGAATCTTTGATTCAAAGTGCGAGTGGTCCACTTTCATCAGAAATAGAGGAGCCATTCTGATAGTTGTTAAAAATATATAATCATTGTTATTAAAAGTATTCTGTTATAGAACTAGCTTACCTTGACATTGCAAAGAATTAAAAATGGCGCGAAAAAAAATAAGGGAGAGATGTACTTGAACATTTTGTCAAAAAATTGAATTTTCTCTGAAAATATTATTCTTTGCTTTTAGCTTGCTTTGTGGATTAAGGGTGCTGGACACTTTATATAAATGTAATAGATGTGGCTTATCCTACGATTTTAATGTGCTATAACTTCAAGTATAACTTGATAAAATTTATTAGTAAACATTTGCATTAAAAAATATACTACCGTGTAATTTTTTATTACTTTTTTGAGTCCATTAAAATAGTGATTAAGTAGCCTGATAAGTTTGTCTTTTTCTGTGCAAACTTTGAACTCATTGGAGACTGTGAAGTTTACTATAGAATGCTATATTTTAGGGAATGGAGTTTTTAAATAATATAATTGTTGCATTTCTATTGTGTAGAGAGTTTTGGTTTAAGAATATACATATATATAGGCACTCACATACAGTCCTCATGTACTTTACTTCAGCTATAATACACACCTATGCGTACGATCATAAATCTAAATATCTCCAAAACGGTAATGTTTGCAAATAAAATACCACGATTCGTAAAAATTAATATTTTCACAAGGTATCGTCAATTCACTTTACAAGGTTAACTTTTGATTTTTATCTCAAATTTATCCAGCATTCGCACTTTTGACGTGTAAAAATGTTTATTAATATGTTATTTAATATTATGCCCAAAACAATTTATTTAATGATGAAAACAATAACAAAAATAAACTTTCAATACTTGATAAGTACTATATATTAAATCAATATCATTAATTTTCACGTTTTTTTCGGTTGTCTGATCAGGACTTTTCCAAGAGAAGTGTTATATTTTTATTTGTGTACGAATAGATCTTTTTCGTTTAAACCTTGTATATATATTTGGGATTCTTTCAGACGATGTACGCGCATAACTGTTTTGAAACATGAAAATAGTAGATAATTAAGTGCTTTGCAAAAGTTAAAAGAATTGTTTTTTTTCTCAAAGCTGCAAAGACCGAGATAGTGAGTGGGATAAGCAACATTTTTATCAAGATTTTTCTAACAACTTGCAATTTATTATATTACAATAATTATTTATTTAAGATTATGATATCCACACATATAATTCCAAATTGTTTCAAGTATATAACCGGTGCAATTAAAAATCTAACTTAATGGAAATTTATCTAGCGAACAAAAAAAGTTTTAAACCTCTTATACCTACATGTATATTTCTATGATTATGTTGGCTACTTTGTACAAATAATAAATAACAATTCAGTCAAATAGTCATACAATAACATTTTGTAAATGTTTCGACTAAGACTTCTTACCCCTATATAAATACTATAATTTTATCAATACTTCAATTGTCACTATCCATTCAGTTACAAATGGATTTTCACTTTTATTTCTGCAATGAAAAATTTCATCATTTCTCACTACATCCTTACAGGTCCAATCCTTTGGTAGATCATGTTGAAATTTTGGACTCTGACAGGATCCTGGAGTTTTGTGATATATCCTTCTGGTACACACCGACCATTGAGACAGAACTGAGGAGTGAAAAACAAGTTCAAGTTTACATTGCTCCATTGTTATTTTTAATGCATGTGAATGCATTATTTTAGAATGATTCATCGGAATAAAATTCACATACCATATTTTTGCCACAAGGTGAGCCCTCAGCTGCAGGTGCTATAGCTCGACAAAAAGCTCCACCAGGAACAGAACACTCTAGTCGAGTGCATATGTCAGGATTCCTCCTCTGTCAAATTATATCCTTTAATTATACAATCTAAAATTGATAAGAAACAATGTTAAAACTTTTAATGTACTTACGAAGCAAGTCTGCGAGGATGTTCCAAAAACTTTTTGACATTGTTCATCCAGTGTCTTCATTTTTCCAGGTAGAGCAATTTTCAATTTTCTTCCCATTTTTCTTGGTGGAATTGGAAGACAGCTTGCTCTCTCTTGGCTAAGGAGTCAAAATGTATGTTGTTAGAAAATAAAATTTTTAATAAGAGCTTTTTTCCGCAAAAATACTCACTTCAAGAAAGTGTTGAATGAATCGATGGTACATGGAGACCATTGGAATCCATTTTCATGTAACCCAAGATCGCTCGTCATAATGTAACCATCTTCTGACGGACATTTTTTCGAAGATTCGTGACTGCCATCATGGTGGGCTCCAATTCTTTAAAAATTGACAAATAATTAAACTAATTAATATAGTAAACAATGAATACACTAAAAATTTCAGAAAATGTTCAACA
Organism: Prorops nasuta; assembly: GCF_024137725.1. Taxonomy (NCBI): domain Eukaryota; kingdom Metazoa; phylum Arthropoda; class Insecta; order Hymenoptera; family Bethylidae; genus Prorops; species Prorops nasuta. The sequence goes on from NW_027116808.1 coordinate 4,453,823, forward strand.
CTAGGAGCTTTAGGCAGGTACTTACAAATGACCAATTTCATGAGCTGCAGGGATGATTCCACTGTAACCTCCATTGTCTTCCACTATTCCAGTTGCCTCTGACAACTTTCTGTCGTGGTCTCTGTTACAGGCTCCTGCTACGAATGCATATCCTAAGAGAGAGAGAGAGAGTGACATGAGATTAATTGACAAATTTATTTGAAATTCTGATATAATATAGAAATGATTGTTACATCATTTTAAAAATAAATTACTTTTACTTACCTAATGTAGATGGGTCACAAATTCCATCGTTATAATTGCATAAATCCAGTCTAGAATATAATAATAATTTTCGTTATAAAAAATTGATATGAAATACATAAATGTTTATATACGATTTAATGGACATTTTTGCAAAAATTGAAAACTCACTGCGTCAAAGTAATAACAAAATCGTAAGTGTTGTATGGGAATCTAGTTTCTCTATAAAAGTACGTTGACATATTTCGCAATGCTTTATCAGCATCCACCAAGGCATAGCCTATACGATTTTGATGCACATATGGCACAGCACCGTTATCCTACAATATAATAGAAACCAATTGAATATTTGTCGAGTTTTTTTTTATTCTTCAACAATTTCCTAATATTTACCAAAGCAATAATTATTCCAGCAAGGTTAAAACGAATTCTGGGATTGGTCAGCATTCTATATCTCAAATCGACTCCATTCCAAAAAGCTAATATGTACCTCTTAGCATGCTCAAGATTTTTACCGATCAAGCTGAAAAGATCAATGAAAATATTTTAATTAAATTTAATAACGGATCATTGTAAAAATATTTTTAAGTTTCAAGATTATTTCTTGATATTTACCTGTATTCATTGAAGTCAACTACGACCAAAACTTTTGGAAAGATAACATCTGGTAATGGTGTCTTCCTCTTTGCAAATTTTCCCGAGTTTTCTGCTTTTTTAAATCCTAAAGACAATTATTACAATAAAAATACTCGAACTAATGAATTATATTAATTATTGTCGATATTTAGTTTATTTCTTTGCTTACTGATATACGATTCACGCATCTCCTGACTCTTTGGCATCCTGTACATTACGTGGTGATACGTGTAAACAGTGTCGTTGGTTCCATTGTTTAAATGAAGTGGCTCGTATAAATTTTCTCCACCATACATAACATCTGTCAGTACACGTTTGGGCAAAGGACGAATTACCAGGCTATTATCAACAATGCCATCCTAATAAATAAATTAATTTAATTATGCTGCCCTTTAAACTTTTTCAATTCTTAATCAAAACAAAAAATACATACAAAAATGAGATTTCCATCTTCATCTTTTTCCACAGTCAAAGCTGCTCGTTTAGAAATATCATGGAAATTTCCTATCATTGTAACAAAAGGCTGCAATAAAAAATGAGATAAATATTATTTGAATGTTTCTTGATTCACAATTTGGTATTTGTAACAACAAATTCTCCAGTAAAAACTTACATTACGCACTCTGGTGTATTCCAAACCAAATCTGGCAGAAACGTTCGATCTGACAGTCCATAACGGAGTGTATTCATCAGCCAAGTAACCTTCCGTCGGCTCCAAATACAATTGCAAGTCTTTATTCCTACCCGAAATTTGAACCTCTGGTCGAAAATACGAAATATCTTCCCCTTGCCCGTCCAATGCTTTATGCTTCATTTCAACAATATCGTATTCAGGTACTGAGAAATAAAAATAGTTGTGATAAATTTGATCAAAAAAGCCAGAAAATTATTATCAACTCGAAACAATAATTTTGCATACCATTCAAACCCGCAGCATGGAAGACTTGTCGAATTTCTTGAGCACTCATGTATCTGTGAATCTAAATAAAAAAATTAAATTTTAACAATACTTCGAGTTTTCATAAATAATTACAAAGTTAAATATCAAGAGAAAATGTAAAATTTATAAATTATGAAAATATTTTGAAATTTGGATATTATCGAACCTGGTGGCCATTGCAAAGGAAGCAGAAAGATGCAAGAATGGAAAAGAACGATAGGAACTTGAACATTTCACCGAAAATTTGATTCTTCTTAAAAAATGAAAAATTCACTTTGTGGAAAAAACTTCACTGATACACCCACCAAATTTAAGACGATAAAACTAATTTTCAACGAAATATCGAGGACTGCTCGAAAACGTTATGACCTGGAGCAGTCTGAATGAATACGAAGAGTCGATCCGTCGTCTTTTATTATAAAGTTCCTTGCGATGGATAGATTTATTTGCGATATTACGCTAAAGGAACACTTGTTCATATACAATAATTTGCGATTGGGTCGCGACTCGCGATCATTGACTGGGAATTTATCGACAAAAACCCATATATATATAGAATTTCTCCGTATATATCACTACACAAATAAGTTTTGTTGCCAAACTTTTGCGTCAGTGGAACTTTTGCCTGGCAAAGTCTTAAACAAATCCACTGTCAGTCTAATTTGCTGCTAATTTAATTTCTTGACAATTGCTCGTCCATATTTCATTGATAACTTGTGACACGCTTGAAAAGGTCGCCAGCTGATTTACTACCTGGCCCGAGAGCCTCGATACTCCACGACTCTGCGTCATTGATAATTATTTAATTTTTCCTTGCCTGTGCACGCGTCATCGTGTGTAGAATTAATTCTCCCTGGGCTCGAGCCGGTTCACTGTTAAAAGCATCATAAGCATTATTTTTATATTAGACATATTACATTTTATCGAACGATTACTCGATGACGTGAGTTTTGAAGAAACTGATAAAATTTATTGGGACATGTGTGAATCGTTTCATGCCACACCAGTAAAGCTATTATTTTAATTTATCCATTTTAGCGGCCCTGACTATTGTTTTATTCTCAACGTGTTCGGGAAAATAATAGAGCCGTCACGATGGGTGCATAAGTCGTTGTATACGTAGACACTTGGGTAGAAATATTTAATTAAATATTTAGGGCTGATTTTAATTATATAAATTTATGAAAAAGTGAGCTAGTCAAAATATGTTGCACCATTGACTTTTGCGATATCTGTGTAAATTTTCTAGTCTCTTTTTAGCATAAAAAAGGGTGTAATAATAAGTATATGTAAACTTGATTGCAATTTTTTTATTTAGCGTGATATAATGTATGCACAAAGTACGATATACATTTGAGTGTTATTTTTAGAACTTTTAAATGTTAACGGAGAAGGAAGCTTTGCGTATACCTTTATTTAAAATATTTCTTGACGTAAATTTGCTGTTAAACAAATCATAATTCACTCGATTATTACGCGGTAAAATCAATTAAACACGCGAGCTTGAACGTTAGGTGTATACATATATTTGTCAAAAATTAGACACAAATTTAGATAATTCATCGAGCGTTGTTTACTCGCATGTTTCCTTGCGTTACATAATTCATTCAAGAAATACTTACCGTTTGTATATTAGGCTTTGTGATTAATTGCGGTGGCCAGAAATGAAAGCGAGATAAAGAAATTGTAGCGTCAGACAGTCTCGTCTGATCTTACCATTCTTTGACTACTTAATTTACATATAAGCATCGTTATTTCTGCCTCTTTTATAAATAAACGGAATTTTAACAGTGTCAAACGATTTTTATTGATTTAAAACTAACTTAATTGTATTTACATCACGCTATTAATTATAGAATTTATGCTGAATCGTTCTTGCAAAGTGATACAGAGTAGCGACTCGATTGGATTTAATTAAAATGAGACATTTAATAAAGTTATTTCGAACTAATAGTAATTAAACTAGATGAATATTTCAATATAATATATATTTCGTATAAACGGATTAACAAGGCAAAAAATTGAATCAATGTCACATTGACGTTTACTGTGTGGTACGTAAATAAGTATATCATTGCGACGTCCTCTATAAAGGCGATGATGGAGCGAGTGGTGAATGTTTGGAAAGGTTATAAAACGTCAGTGTTTCGAGCATTGGTGTTTATTCTGAGACATCGGTACATTTCTGGGGTTGAGAGTGCGGGAGTAAGATTGATGATTATAAAGAAAAAGAAATAAGGTATAAGAATAAATTCGATCATTATCATTTATTAGTTTGCGCTACAACTTTCAAGGCTCTGAGATACAAATTTGTCTCCAGAAAGGCGTGCAGACGCATCCGAGTCGGTCACGTCCAACGAATAAATACGAATAATATGTATAATTGAGAAGAAGAAAAGATCGAATTGAATAACGGTTACATATACATAAAATAATATACATACAAGTTACATAACCTAATCGGTAACGGCTCCGTACTTTTGGGATTAAATGTACCTCTTTCACATCTTTTTTTGTTTGCGTACGCATGTTTTGAGTGTTACGTTAGGGTTTGCATGATGCAATAGTGTTTCTTTTTGTCGTGCACAGCGATGCTTCGGTCGCTCGGTTTATGATGCAGAGCGACTTGATCTAACTTGGTCACTAATCACCGTTTCTCTCTCACGTTACAAGGGTTAGGTTTGTTTTCCACCTGCAGACAATGGCGCGGGTCAACCTTTAAGGTACGGGTACACGGCGCAGTGCGGCGCTGGAGTCTGGGGACGCACATCGGCACGTCTGCTCTCCCCACGCGCCGTGAACCTGCACCTTTATACGTATAGCAATACTAACAGGAAATTGGCTACTGATAGAAATAGTAGCGTTGTAAGCGAGGCTGCCACTAAATTCCAAGCTACATTCGCACTTGTCAATTATCGAGTTATCGTCAACAATATACGCGGCCAACGATATTCCGTGTAACGCGAATCACCAGTATTTCCAGCCTTGCTAGTTTGCAATCGACTGTGCCAGTGTCAGAATAAAAAACGGCTTTTCGTGTAGAGCGAACGCGCATCCTATTTTCTCTTCCTTCGATTTCTTTCAGCGTAGAAATAGGAGTGAGTGCGAAGGCGAGGGGTTAGCGACAAGTAGCGACACAAGTGACAAGTGCGAGAATAGCTTGAAAGTTGGCGTGTCGAGGTAAGGAAGGCGATATTCGCGTCGAGCAAAGTATTTCTTTCACGAGTTCTGGCGCACGCAAATGCAACCCAATTGGTCTCTCTCTCTCCCCCTCTCTCTCCCCCTCTCGTGTGTTCCTTCATCAGTTCCAATTATGCACAGATTGTCTTGAGGGACGCGCAGCAACGACTTCTCACAGATTGTAGATGGCACAGCCATGTTCTCAGCCTGTCAATCAGCTCCGCGCAATCTGACCCAACGTCCGTGCACTCATCGCCCTCTGTTTCTGTAAACATTGATGCAAAAGTTAATAAAGAGCATCGAAAATGATCGAATGCATAATGTCTTGAACGATATATCATCTTCCACCTGAAAGTCATAGTTTCCTGGAAATGTGAAAGTATTTGCTAGCGAGAAAAATATGCCTTAACGAGAATTGTAGAGATTAAATTCGTAAGTATAGTTGAAGAGTACGTTTTTCCAATAGAAGATAATATTGTATGCAGGAGAAATAACGAGGCATCGGGTGTGATCGATAATGACTGAAAAATGAAAGCATAGAACGCACAGAATCAATGATACGCTAAGTTTGTTATTTAATAAAACGGTGAAATGGTAACTTATGCAAGTTTTTTGTGTCTTGTAAATTATATGTGTTTTCAACTATACCTTTGGTTGTCCAAAATAAAAAGAGACGTGTTTCTCTAATTGCACGTTGTACTTTCAGAAACAGCGAGTAAGAATGATAATAGCTGAGAGTGGAAGTGAGATACGTGTCCCGGTACTTGAGGTAAGAGTTGATTTCTCTTCCTTCACTTAACAATTTTTACTCTATATTTTCAGAAATATTACAGTTTAAAATATATTCAACTACTCGATCTGCCATGATAGAAAACTTGTATCATTCCTACACTAAATTATATGTTTTTAATCAGTTCTTTCAATAGAAACGCCTCTGTAATTGACAAATAAAGTTTTTTTTGCTGATTTTCTTATTATTTGCCATATTCATAAAAGGTTTAGCATTGTGAAAATACAAAGTGTATAGTGTAATCAGTTGCAGTTTAAAATTGCGATATACCTGTGTAACATGTGCTGTTAGTTTGTGTTTTTAGTGGAAATACTCACTGCTATAATGGTGAGTTGAATGAATTTAGAGAATGACATATGTGCAAGTAGAATGTATGTTAACGATAACTAGAAGTTAACGCAGTGTCTATTTACACACCAGTTAACGGAATAAACCGAAGAAGAGACTTTTATCACCATTGAAAAAGCTACAGTGATTGTGATGACAAGGTTACGAAGAAAAATGATGGGAAAAACCTGCAGAAACGTCCCACATTAATGAGTTTCAAGTGTGGCTGTAAAGTGGGTATGGAGCATAAAGGCAATAAAGTGGAAAGTAAAATTCCCTCGCACGCGTTTTAAAGAACCAGTTTAACAATTCTATATTCTCGGAAGGCGCGAAGCTTGTATAATTATGCTCAATGAGAATTCTCCTTCGAAACAATGATACTTTGAGCAACGAGTAGAAGAATGAAACTGCTTCTTACAAGTTCAGAGACTATAGTTAAGCAGATTTGAAAGTGAAATATTCTACAGGAATAAAATCAGTGATGAAACAAACAAGTAGAGAGCTGAAGCTTTTTTTTCATTATAGAAAATACGCGATAGAGCAAAGTAGGCAAGACGAGAGCGAAGAGAGAAAGAAGATACAAGAGGTAGAAAATTTGATGGGAGGAAATTATGCAAAGATGCGATAACAAGTGATGATTGGCACAGGAAGCAAGTGGAGAAAATTTCAAGCAAAGTTGAAAGTTCATCTCTCTCTCTCTCTCTCTGCGAGATGATGATGAAAAAATATAAGATGCAGAATAAGAAATCCTCCTCCGTAGAAAGAAGAAGAGGTGGAAGAAGTTGGAGTGTGAGTATATTCTTACCACCGCGAGGGTCGTTTCTTATGCCATTTGTGTCCAGTTTCGTTGGCGTCGTGTACATCGTGTTGATCGTGCTCTTACGCTTAAACGGACTAACTTTAGGATAAACCACTTCATTTGGACTATCGCTAACTCGCGAGGAATAACCAGTCGTGTAATGCGAGTTGTAATTGTAATAATTGGTTCTCCTTGTGGTAGTGGTCGTGAGGCCGGTGGTGCTAGTGCCGGTGGTACCTGTACCTGCAGCACCACCCGTATTATAATCGTTCCTATAATCATAGCTACTACTCCTAGTCTTATCGTAATTCGTGTATAGGCTAGTGGCAGTGGTATGCGTGTATCTGACTACCGGCGTAGTTGTGTAAGAGCTGACACGCCGGCTGTACGGCCTGATGCCGCCTGGTGAACTTGGAGCAAATTCATTGGCCAGTGGCGAAGAATACTTATACTTCGTCTCTGGTGTACTGTACGTCGTTCCTTCCCATGGATACCTGCGTGCATCATTTTAACCAAATCAGTTGAAACGAAAATCCTCTTGATTAAACATGAAAAACACGATTAGTATATAAATATTCGATCGTCGCATATATATGTAGATGACTAATGTTATTATTCAAACGATCTCCCATGACGAGGATCGAACGAGAGGGACCAGGAGTCGAGGAAGAATAACACAATCGATATAACATAATTATACAATAATGAAAAATGAGAAAACGCAGACAATCCAACGTACTCCAATATTAATAACAACTTTCGTTCTTCGAATTCCGGGCCAATAGCCGAGCTTTGTCGCATTATATATATAGTTATATCAAGTTGAATGAGCATGTCGAGCGGTCCGTTTTAGTTTGTCCGACTAATTATCATAATATTACTATGGAGCGCGAGCGAACGAGTTCGGATCTCGTGGCGAGGGCAAGATGTGAATTGTCGAATTATGTAAGCTTAATGCATAATTGCGTGACTAAACTTTCTCTTTCTGTCAAATAATGCGATCGTTGATTACGCCGAGTGGATTTCGCTAATTTCCCAGACTATTCGTTTATATGTCACGCGCTCAACATTCAACATTCAACATGGAATATTATTCAACGTGCATGTCCACAGGGTATTACCTGTAATCCGTACTGTTGTACTGGGCGTAGAACGGCCGATTGTGCGTCGCTGCGTTGTAATATCCATCCCTGCGTATGTACGTCGGTATATTTTGCGTGTAGTCCGGGATTATGTTCTCGTGCTCCGCCACGCATTTCCCGTTTAGGCAGAACTGCGAAACAGGATAGTTTTATTAACCGGTCATTAATTAACCATGCAACTTTGTGCAGCGCTGGTCCCGCTTCCCATTCAACATTTTTCACCTTGCACGAACAACGTCTTAGCGCGGAGAAACACATGTATATATGTCTTTGACAACTTTCCTCGAGTAACATATAACTCTATTACAAAAATCGACCGTTTCATTCATCGATGCTGGGATTACCTGTCCGTCCCCGCAAGGCGAACCTTCGGCTGCAGGTCGGTAAGCCACGCAGTAGCCCGATCCAGCGTCGAAACAGAAAAGCTGAGCGCACACCCGATCGTCTTTCTGAAATTGCACACCGATTTAATAAACATATACATATATATATATATATATATACATAAGGAAGAAGAAGGAAGGAAGGTTAGCATGTGCAGAAATAACAATCAACAGTTGCAGGATACATTAAGAGAGGAAGTGGAGTACGTCGAGAAGGAACTATCAGTGAAAATGAAAATCCGTTAATTGAAGGTTATAGCAGAGCTGATGGTGGTATACGTGTAATCCAGCAATGGTAGCACGCAGGCTGGATAATTTTATAGCTAATTAAAAACTTACGAAGCATGCACTTGTTCCACGGTCTTTCCGGCATTGTGCATCCAATGAAAGTAACTTTCCTGGTAAAACTCTGGGCAGTGCTTCGTCCTCGTGGGGTGCGTTATATAAACACGTGGCGGTATCTCCGCTGAAATCAGTTTTTCGTCCCGTTTTTTTAAACATTAGAAACTCATTGGTTCGCCGTTTCGCTCAATACCAATTTACGTAATTGATAAGGAGCGATCTCGAGCGAATCGCGAAATGATTTATCGAGATAATTCAGTGTGGGATGAGAGAAACGATTGTGCTATATATATATATATATATATATATATATATATATTGATTACTTTAAGAAATGGTGGAAGGAGGAGACGCTGCAGTGGGACCATTTGAAGCCCTTCTCCGTGTGTCGCAAGTCGCTCATGATGTAGCCATCCTCCCAGCGACATTTCTCAGCCCCTGGACCACCCAGGTAGCTCGGAGGTGGCGAACCGTCGTGCACAGCTCCCAATCTGAAATTGGTTATTTCTCAATATACCATATATAAATATATATAGAAACAAAATCCATTGTTATTGCACACAAGGAAGGTACCACTTTACCGGAGAAAAAAGGTAACGATTTTCGCACGAAACCGATAAATTAATCGCGTGTCTATATTTTACGATGCAGCGAGAAATATCAATTAAGAAAGTGGCCATAATTTCGTTACACCGTATAAATTCGTCTGCAGCTATGGGCGAAAGTGTTCCCAACAGTGAAATTAAAAGCGATTAAGATTGTCTTGGTATAATTAATTAATACCGCGTTGCTGCTACCGCTGTTTTAGATAAGCCTCTGCAGCCTCTAACCACCTTCGTCGATCGTGTATTACCTAATAACTTTTTATCTACCACCGAAGAGTTTATAACCCGTGAAGAATTCGTAATCATTAATCCTTTATTATTAAACTGCCTTTTTATTGATGTTGATCAATGGGATTTTAATTGCCTTATCGAGGGGCAATACAGGTATGCTTAAAACACGTACGTTTCTTATAATATTTTTTCCTCAGCTTCTTATGTTTATACATAAATGTGGATAAACGCAGGAATCACTTACAAATGGCCAACTTCGTGAGCAGCGACGATAATTCCACTGAAGCCTCCAGTGTCCTCGATGATAGCGACGGAATTCACTTTTTCGAGCCTCTTGTTCACCACGCATGCTCCGCCAACGTACGCGAATCCTGAAGAAATGTCAAAGTTTCAGTGACCAGAATATTCCTCTCCTTTGGTTCTCGATTGTTAATAGCTACAGCAGATTCGTTATACTTTCGAAATTAATAAGCCTTCTTTTCTTTTAGTGAGTTACGTTTCAAAGTACCATAAGAACGAAACTATGTCACCCACCACGCAGCTCAAAAATCGACCAATCGTCCGAGATACCGATTCCTCGAGAAATTTTCGTCTAATTTTACAGAAACCAGTTATGAATGTATTACGAAATAGCGATTGAAATACTTCAAAGCGCCATTACTTATTTAAAGTAAAATTGAAACTAATGTTTGCGCTTATCCTTGTATTAATATGTACGTAGTGTAAGGTACTAACTCGTATTTCCTGGATTGCTTCATGGCAACATTAATTGGAGAAATAAGCCTCGGATTATACGAATTTTGAGGTGGGGGTGGTTGTTTTTATTATTATTGCTATTACTATTACTATTATGATTATTATTAAACCTGATTCAAGGAAGCAAATGCACATTTAATCGCATAATCGAATTATTAGCACGAGTAAATCGTTAGAGTATTCCACTTAAAAAGCTGAGAGTCGTGAGAGGAGGTACATGCACATCCGATGTTAATTGACCGGACACGACGAACAAAAGTTAACAGCGATTCCCATCGGACCGATATTCGACAAAAGATTTTCCACAGCTTTTGCCAAAATCTGTGCCGACCGAGACGAATCATGCCACGCTCTTCACATTTCACTTTCAATTGTCTTCTTCACGTTGCAAGACTTACCGACCACGATCCATATCAGTAATGCAGCCAAGGATAAGAGAAACATAAGATTTTAGAGACACAGAAAAAAGAGTACAGGTTGCAATGAGAAAGAATTGGCAGTACGAGATATAAACTTTAGCTCCCCTATAAACGCTCCAAGTGGCTTTCGAGAAACATATAATGTATGAGTGCTGGAGAGGATAAAGGCTCATTAGCTATTATGTAATATCAAATATATTATTATATACTTTTTTATACATACAAATGTATAATATCATTAATTATATATATAGATTGCACAAATGCAGGGTTTTTAATAATAATAGTAGCCATCGCAGGCTTTCGTGGTGAGTTTGTTTTTTTAATTATGCAAATCGTTGCTCTCTCGTCGAAGCAATAGCAGTGAACCACACAGATTTTTATGGGACTTGCAGGAATTTTTCCATAGAGAGCATGAAAATAGCGAGAGTATAGAAAGTGACATATACACGATACCATTGCGAGTGGAAAAATTGCACAAAGAGAGAGAGAGAGAGAGAGAGAGAGAGAGAGAGAGAGAGACTCCAGTTGGATTAAAATTTATTAAACATTTCCAAGAGATTTAGATACAGCTGAGAGAGATGATTCGAGGCCCCGAGTAGAGTGAGTTTGCACAGTCGAGATTGATTAATTTTCAGAAAATATTTTCAAGGTGCTCTTAGAGAGTAGTGTGAATATATAGATTTGGAAGAGATAAAGAGATTCGCCACGCAGAGTTTTTGGAAAAAAGGCGATATAATACAGTTCCTTGTCCAAAGTGTTCTTAGAACGCGAAGAGATAAGATTTGCAAGGTAGAATAAATCGTGTGTGTGTGTGTGTGTGTGTTTGTGCGTGTGCAAAAGAAGGAAACAAAGAGACAGAAAAGTGTGGGAGAGGGAGAAAAGGCAGAAAGAGCGAAAGACAGAAAGATAGAAAAAGAGTGAGAAGAATTTGCGAAACCATCGAGTAGAATTCTCAATCCTTAAGCATGAGAAACGTACCTGCGGTTCCTCTATTGCACACGTCATTCGCGTATTGCCTCCTGCACATATCTAATCTGCAACGTAACAACAAAAATCCTCTTTATCATGTATTATCAATCGATCGTGATGAAAATAACCTCTCGTCACGGGACAATCACGAACAGCAACGTCGCACGCTTTTTCTTGATCAGCTGCTCAAAAACCGCTAAACTGCGTACTTTTTACAAAAGAAATTCATTAGCTTGTGGTGTACAAAAAACAAGTGCAAAAACTCGTGACTTAACGCTAATAACGAGGATAAAATGGGCGAAATAAGCCACGCGTGTTTTGGTGAGCCAAACGAAAACAGCGCCATTGTGCACTTTGTACAAATTGCCTTGGCCATTTTGCGAACGAAGATGCAGTGTCCTTAATTGTTAATCGATTGCAAAAACAGATAACAGTGGAAAGAACGCGGTTTTGTCGGACGAGGGAAAACTGGAAAATCGATGCGAGGAGTACGAACAAACATTTCTCCGACACTCGTTTCGTGCAAAATGTTTCGATCCGAACTTGGTTGGCGAGGCTTCGATTGGTAATCCAAGCTGTGCGGTGTAAACTCGTGGCTCCCACGAGAGGTGAGGGTAGGAGGTGAAAAAAAAAACAAGTCGTAGGCAGCCTGGTGGTTTTCTGGCAATGTTGGAACGTTGATGATAATTGTCGTTGGATGCGAGCGTTGCATTAGGGATTTTGCTGGAGGCTAATTGAAAGCGAGTTTAACCGAAAGCAACCATGAAGCGACGTATCCCGTGGGGCGAGCTCTTTTCCACGTTTCAGACACGTTACTTTGCAAACTCGAGGAAAAACTTTGGTAGCAATACTTGGACTGGGCAAACTTTGATTTAAAATCGAATAAATGCTTGCATTTAAGAATTTAATGTTTTCTCGAATTATCATCCGAGTCATCGTAGAAAATTGGATTTTCTCATTTAATATAAAAATATTTGCTTTGCTGTAATGAATTTTGACTCACGAATTAAAAGCGAGTAAGAAATTTGATTGTTGTTGTTCAACGAGGATAATTTTCAATAATTCATCTATGAATTTGTAATCAGTGCATAAATCTATCGCGTTTGACGGTTTTTCGGATCCCCAAGACTGATGTGCAACGCGATAATTGATAGATAAGCAAATATCCCCGTACGCGTTATTAATCTACTGAAATATTGACTCTGCATTGTGAGAGATAAGCGTGTCTGATAAGCGAATAAGTCTCGTCTCTCTCGTACCACGCAGCTGCTCTACTCCTTGTCATATTCCTAATTCCATCATTAATCATTTCTTATCTAACGACTCGCGTCAAATTCTCCCAGAACATTTCCTAACCTAATCTGGTTAGCTCCATTCCTTGTGTGCGTTTTTTTCTTGTTCCTACATCAGGCACCAAATTTAGTCCCATTAACTGTACAGCTACGATTTACAAAGCTACCTGAGAATAATTCTAAATCATCGACGATACTCTTTCTTTCTTAATGCAACATTTCCATCGAGTTTTATCGGATTTGGATTTGAGATATTGCTTCGTTTATCCTCCACTCGAATTGCAATTGTTTCACAGTGGAATTTATCGAGTCCAAGAAAAAATGTCAATTTCGATAGAAAGAGTATGATCCCTTAATTATTATTGGTTAAAGTGGTTTATGCCGGACTACACAGCACCAATTAGAAACGACCTGCAACCGAGACAATTACACTATGTACAAGCGTCATAAGAACATACACGATAAATGATTTACGATATTGGCAAATAAAGACAAATGTAAATGTATATATATATATATAGAATTAAAAATAAGATTACTAAGTGAAAAAAATGAAGCGTGAACGCTATGTAATAAACCATACCGGCAGTTCCCTTAGTGCAGCGGCCGCCTTTCCTACGACGGCACATATCATACCTGTTTTTCGGAATAAAAATCGACAGTATGAAATCATCGGAATGCTGTAAAGCTTGTAATAAAATGGCGATAGTTTTGGACCGCTAATAGCTGCGGCCCAATCACATCATGGAAATCAAAAGCAGGACCAAACGACAGAAATATTGAAACTCTTCGAGCGAGTCCGTTTTTATCGCCGATCCCGATACGTTATACTCCATTGCTATTGACCGTATTTGACAAATCGATCACGGATATTATCATCGGCATTTTTATCGATACCCCAGACTGCGTGGAAAGAATTTTCATCGGTGACCCACATTTTTCTCGTTCAAATTACCGGAACCCTCTCGAGACCCGTTTCTCTTTACATATTCTATATATATATATATATGTATATGTGGTAGACGCGTCGAGTGAAAATAATTGATAGTCTCGAAGGGTGCTGGGTGCATTATGAAAGTAATTATAGTATCGGATTGAACAACTGGTTTTAGCTACCGCGATAAATTCGTAGAAAATTGATAAAGAGAATCGAGGAGGGGGTAAAGTGGTTTTAATTATCGCGAGTTTGGTTCGAGCTAACGCGACAAGTCGAGAGATAGATTAAATGCAGAGTGAGGAAAAGCGTGGAAAACTGAATATATTGGTACAACGAAAAATATTTTGGTCCTTCGTTTGATTTTCCAATTTGGACGATATATCATGGTTCGATTATCTAAGAGGATCGGGCACTCTTACTTCGTAACGGCGACTGCTATATCGTAGACCGGAAGTCTCCTCTCCCGGAAAAGGTATTTGCCCATGTCGGTCAGCGCAGCTGCCGAATCAATTGCATCACGTCCCACGCGATTCCTTTCCAAGTACGGTGTGGCGTCTCTTCCCTAAAGAAAGTTACGTTTTCTCGAATTAATTGGAGCTGCGTTCGACAGGATCGATTATTAACGACAAAATCTGTTCCTTAGGAATACATATATAGTTACGTGTTTATTTGTTCCACATTTAGGAATTCAGCGACGTACATTTTTATATTTTATAGAAAAAATGTAACAAAGAGAATAATTACCCTTGAGATTATTATACCAGCGATACTGATACGTATTTTGGGTCCCTTTAACAGTTTATACCTCAAGTCGACTCCGTTCCAGAAGGACACAAAGTATCTCTTGATCTGTATATTGTCTCCACCGTGTAATCTAGAATAAGAGAAACGTTGGTAAATAATAATGTAAGAGACGAATACAAATTTCGTAATTTTCTAAATCATTTTTTTTTTACCTATAACCGTCGTAATCTACGATACAAAGGATTTCAGGATAAATTACATATGGCGCATCGCGCTTTGACCTAGTGTGGATCGAACGTTTCGATCTGAACTTTTTCGCTAAGTGATCCGGCTCCATGAGCACTGAAAATTTCACCATTTTTCTGTTACTATTATTATTATTATTGTATTAGTTTTAAGGAAGGTGGAGCATCTTACTGTAATCACTGTATTCGTCTTGAATCGGCCGAGCAGATTTCTTGTAAATCACGTGGTGACTCGTAAACTCCAGGTTCTTCTTCTTACTGTTAGCGATATTGGGCAGCAGATGTGGCTGACTAAAATTTAGCGACTTGCTCACTATCTCTCGCAGAACTCGTTCTGGCAGCGGCCGAATTACCAATTCCGTACCGATGTGGCCTTCCTACAAAACACGCGAGTTCCCTTGAGCTTCCACGTTTCCTCTCACACAACAATCTCTGCCAGCAGCTCAAATATCGATTAAGCGTTGCTTAATAGCGACTTGATTGCTGCTAGCGAATCTCCGAAAAATTCCATCGATGCATCCAACTGGTTTTAAAATTAAAAGGACAAAATTTTATTTTGCGCGTCCGTTCGCATACACACCGTTTCTACTCGAACCGTTATTGTTCTTTTTCTACTTGGCCGTACGTTCGCATGCTTTTTCCACTCGATGCGCGCGCTGCTTTTCTACTTACGAGTTTTCCGAATTTCTGCTCTTTGCACGTTTCGAGCTTTATTGCCAAAGGTTCGCGAGGAGTTTTGAAAAAATTAATTCTCTGTCGCTCTAAACGTATATATATATATATATATATATATATACTTGCAACGATTGGTAAAATAGGTGCACAAGAGTCGTGTCGGTTGGGTTCTCGTGTCGAGGAATGTATATATATATATATGATATATGATATAGTGGGCCCAAGGCAGGCAATTAAGAATAACAATGCCAATTGGTTGCGTGCACCGGGCCGCTGTCCCATATACTTCTCGCGATCGAACATTAGATCTGCACGGTGCACCGAGTGGTCAAACTGGGACCCGAGGGGAAGGAGAGGAGGGGGAGAGTGGAGGAAGAGAGTGAAAGCGAAAGGTCAGGGCATACGGGGTCGTTTGGAACAACGCTCTTACAGGCCCATTATATAACAGGCTATCGTGCCATAAACCCGATGACTTAAGATTCGATCGATCCCATATGGCCAATTTTTGATTAATTGATTGGCAAACTTTCACCGCCGTGCTCCTCCAATTCGGAAAACGCTTAATTATCGCTCGCGAGCGTTGCTATTGGTATTTCCAGCTACTGCCGGGATAAGACGATTAGAAGACGGGGGGGGGGGGGGAGGTGAGAATATGACGCATTTGATGGCTGTGAGGTAACCGGTAAGCAGGTGATCAACGAAGATGAGGTAACTTCTATTGGCGAAAAATTTCTCGAAATAACGTATGTACATGCTAATTTCGCTAAAAGCATCGTCCAGTAGTCCTTTCGGATCGCCATTAAACTTTTTACTGTCCATTTTATTTATTTTGCTTTTCTAATTATTCGTTGATTTATTTCATTAGCTTGGAGACACCAATTGGCCAATTTTCTACGGATTTTGCTATAGTGTGTGGCGTGAGTCGACGTTTTCCTTGGCGCCAGCCACGGCTGAGCGATATGACGCTCGGTGGTGCTTTGCTTTGCTTTGGGTATCACCCGAAGGTAGTCGTAAACGGCGAAAGGATCGCGTAATCGATTATTGCTGCACAACTGGAGCCTGTCAGTGGTGGTAGGTACGGGCAAACGCGAGCAAAGGTCAGAGGTGCAGGCCACTCGGTTTATTATTCATAATTCACGTAATATAACTACCGAGGAGGGGGAGGTGGAACGTATTTGTATATAAATTCGTCGAAAATCAGGAATCACTCCGTTATTCAATCCCGTTATTCTAGAAAATTTTCTATGTCAATGTTGTAATGCATTCCGATCGGAAATAAAGGTCAAGAATTGTCAATGAGAATTCATCCACGAAATAAAGCCCGTTTTAAATCTTATTGGTTTAATTAAATTCATAAAAGAGATGGAGGAAAGATTGCATTATTGCTCTCTCACGAGTTTCCAATTGCCGGAACGATGTATCGAAACGTGGCCGGTAGTAACTACAACATTCTTCGAGACTTATCGAGGTTGGGTTTGCTTCGAGAGGTTATCGTAAAATCGAACGGTAGCTATTATTACGCGTGTGAGCGTAAACTTATTTTAAAAGTATTCAGCGCGAAGGATAACATTTTGAGGTTATGAATCAAGCTTTTGCGGCTAGCAGCGTGAAATTTGTGGGTTTGGTGATACGTAAATTGCTCGTTTTCTTTGGGACAACCGCTGTTTAGTGCATGGAAGGTTAGGTTTGTCGGAGAAGGTTGTTATGGTGTAGATATACTGACGCAATTCGTAAATCAGTTAAATTTTGGGTTTTAGAGGTGCAATCAAGCGTGTAGAGTCGATAGGAACTGTTTATTCCGGTGGAGGGAAAGATTGTGTGCATGGGTTGTGGCGTAGTGTGGGGGGGGGGGGGGGGTGCCTCGTGTAAAACCACCGGGAATAAAATGGCAGTTGGCAGAAGGAGATGTCAAAACTTTTAACCACGGTGATGACCCGTGCGCGAAGGAAAAATGTTGTAACTTGCTTCTCGCGACGGGTTTCTTCTTTCCCCACTTGGGCCAGCGACTTTGTAAAACTCGCCACCGTTGCAAGACAAATACATTAGATAACGAATGCCGTTAACCTTTGCGTCAGAAATCCTCCGTTGAGCCAGCAGTTTCACTTTTCGACCGATCGGTCGATGAATTTCCAATCGTCCCAAGATTTTCCATGCAATTTTGAGGTTAGGATGCGGGACTGGAGCGAGTGCAGTGGTAAAAGTGTGGAATAGCCAATAGTGAATCGAAATATTGGGCTGGGAACGAGGCGTGTAGGAAAATATGGGAGCGTTGATTGTCTAGTGTCCCGGATAAAAGGATAAAAAGGAGTTGCAACGCGATGAATTGTGGTATCGCGCGCGCGCGTCTTAATTATATCAGTTGAAGCAGCGTCGCTCGCTCGCTCGGCTTGGAAGTTTGACGAAAGACGTCGCTCTATAATGGGACGTTGTGTTGAAAGAAAGATTAAGAAAGAAGAATGGCTTCTTACAACGAGCACTTTCCCATTGGGGTCCCTGTGCAGCAGAATCGACGCCATGTTCTTCGCGTCTTGATAGATGTCACCGATATCTGCCTCGGCCTGAAAGGAAAAAAGATCAAGAAAAAACTTGAACAATCGCACGTGTACCTACGATATATATTCAAAGAGTCTGGTAGACGCCCTCATTTCCAAATCGTCGTACTAATTTCCATGTATCTCTGCTTGTTTACCAACTTTTGTTCCTTCTCAACTGGCATTTTCTCCTTATATATATATATATATATATATATGTATATATATTAAGAGACACGGTAGTGGCTCGACGGCAAGTACATTGGATATATATACACACAATCTTGGAAAACGTTAACCTATCGCCTCCTACCATATACAAATCAATTAGTCTTACCATTAATCCTCGATAATCACTTCTTTCGATAACCGCCTAGCTTTTTCTCCTACTTTTATCGCCCATAATCCCCTACTAATCATCATCGATTATAATCACCAATTAAAGCTCCTTCTTACACCATTAATTAAATATTAATATAACGGCCTCATTTAGGGCCTAGTTAATTCAATATAAACATCAGTTTCTCATTATCGCTTTACGATTCCCAATTAGATATTCTCACTGGCTGCTAATTATCCTGCAGGCATCGTAATTATCAGCCAATCAAATCGAATTATATAAATATACAGCTATCTCTTTCTCTCCCTTTCTCGTATATAAATTCGAGTACAAATCTCAATTTGGTTTTATCTTTATAAACTGAATGATCCTCGGAGTCTCATCCATCGCAGTGTAAGGATCGTTCGACCAAAATCACTCACTTCCGGTACCCTCTCGTAGTGCAAACCATCAGGATTGGATGAATTCTTCGTGACCGTCCACATGGGCAGGTGGTTTCCAGCCCAGAGTCTCTTGGTTGGCTTCAAGTTGAGGTTGATGTCTTCTCCGAAAGCCTTCAAGTATATCTCTGGCCTCACTTCCGGACTCCTTCTTTGCATCGAATGTAACACAGTCACCACTTCATACGCTGGCACTGCAACAATTAACGTACACCTTCACTTTTCATTCTCACGTCTCATTTTTCTCTTTCTTTTCCCCGCTCACCGGTCTTTCCTCATTCGGCACAAGAAAAGTCAACGCGTTGCGTCATATTCGCACGTGTTGCTCTAAAATCCGAATTATCACTGAGCAACCACGCATAATTATTCTCAACGATAACGTTTTTTTTTTCATCTGCGCGATCTATCGAGAGACTCGGTGTATTTGAGTGGTAAGAGTGAGTTATGGCATTAAGTAGGCGAGTCACCGAGCATATTTTAGCCGAAACATATACGATTTTAAAATTAATTTAAAGAACTAGTCGCGTAATATTTCAGCAATATCATTTTCAGACATATTTATACTAATCCTGATTAATTTGCGCTACTCGTTTTCCACGTTCGAGTATATACTAATTTATACGAGAATTGTGTTTTTTATCAGATTTTTTGCAACTAGGATTAACGCGTCAATCGGTTGACGTTTATCGCACTTTGTCCCGGGGTTTGTTGATATATCCCTTTTTTTCAGTCCAGCTACTTTTCTGAAGTGGAAGTAATCGCGACGAAGAGAAAGAAGGAGCGGCGCAAGAAGATGACCGTTATATAAAAAGAGGAAATTGTTAAAATCCCTAATAAGCTGCATTTCCCCATGAAATTGCGAGGTTTTTTTGCACGCACAAAATTTACATGCACGCGTACATAAATATACAAGGGAGAGGAGGAAGACCAGTTACGAATAAATCATTTTTAACCGGAAGAAAAAATAGTAAATAAAAAAAGGAAAGAGTCCCTGCATAGATTTGAATGCACGGCTGGTATATATAAGTATATATAAATATAACCGAATCTCAATTCCGCGAATTCTTTAGTTATAACGGGGTATAAAGAACTCGCTGAGGTCATCAAAGTTTGCCTCGCAATGACCTTTCACGGGATAAATATTTAATTTGAGATTATATTCAAGGCGATAAATTAAAATTTAATACTCATTAATAGCTGCGCAGACTGATTGATTATTACGTCGATCCCATCACGAGCGATTTCGGCATGAGTCATGTTGTCGATGACCCCGCCGCCATTTTTCCACGTTTGCTTACACTCGACCGTTTCACCTGTGAAAACTTTCGGATAAGCCGAATTATCGGTTCGAACGTGCGTGCTTAAAAAGAGAGAGACACCGCCTTGTACCACATATATATGCGTGTATAAAATTCCGGAAGTGGAAGAACGCGAAGGAAAGAATCAGTTTGGCAGTTGTTATATATATATATATATATATATATATATAAAAATATGAGATCTTTTAAACCATTACCTGACTCGTGTCCCGTGTGAAAGACCGATAGCATCTCTTCCCTTGTCATATGTTCGTGGATCTGTAACAAAAACATTATTTCCAGCATTGAGATTATGCGATTAAGAAGCCGCCATGCTTATATATCTCATCTTCCTGCTGCACGCATGTCTACGACTAAAAAGAAACCTAGACGTATTTTCTTCTTCACGGACAATTTAATTTTTTCGCCAACAATTATACCTTTATGAAATTAACCTGACCAATCCAATTATCGGTTACGTAAAAATAAATGATAATTCAGCCTCAATTGCAATATTGAGTTTTACAGTTAATGGAATTTTGTTGGCTTAACGAGGCCCATACATATACGTATATTATTATGCATATGTGTACGTTCTATTGTACGTGTAATACTTATTAGGTTTTATTCAAATTTGCGCGTTGCTAATATTCTTTAGTGCTAATAATTTCATCCTGCTTATTGCACAAGGTCAGTTAGACTTTGGCATGATGCAAACCATGAGTTATGGCACATTTGCGTTTCCATTGAGTGTAGCACGTCGACGCGGCTGGTTACGCATCGTCTAAATTCATAAAGGATCGCGAGTGTCGGGTTCTATTCCGAAATGCCAATTACTTTATTATAGCGGTAATTGCAGGAGCTAGGAGGACTTGGTTGGAGCGAGTTCAGCTCGTGCCAACCTAAAATGTAATCGTTTGCCCATACCAATTAAAGAGTCAGGCATTATGGAAATAAGCCTTTGAAGGATTCTTCTGCTACGTCTCCATCTTCCTATCGAACGCGAATATCTCATCAGCAGTCATATTTCTTTAGATTAAAATCATTTAACCCACGGATATTACAATTTATCGAGGCGCATTAAAAATGCAAATTTCTTGTATCAATGTAGCATAATTCGCGTAATTATTGGACATAAACAATCTTTCGATAAAAGATTCAGTCATCGACTCGGAGCTTTACTATATATATGTAGTATATAATTTCAACTAATCTCGCGCGAAATTAACAGATATTGGAGGTTAGTGCAGTCTCTCGTGTCGTTCGCGCCTTTGCAACTTTTAAACATTGTAATTTATTAACGCTAATTGTGCGAGTCGCGCGCTAAATTTCCAGCTAAAATATACGGCGTCTCTTAAATCTTGAGACTTCGACAAAGTTTGTTTTTTGAAAAACTCGAAAGTTTTTCGATAATACATCCCAAGAGTTAATAAGCATCTAAATGTTGTTGCCGGACAACGCAAAAATAAAGAATTCAGTTTTATTTATAATATGAAAATATCGAATTAGCATTGCAGCTTTTTTTACTCGGGTTAAGATATTTTTCGAGAAAAACGTATGGTTTGGTTCTGAAACATTGCAGCCAGTCTTCACACCCTCTCCTTTCCCCTCCTTCGCTTATATAAATAGAAAATTTCTAATGCTGTCGTTGTACTAGTGGGAATAAGAGAGAGAGAGGGAGAGAGAGAGAGAGAGAGAGAGGCAAAGGGTCAAAACCGATATTTATATTGCGGCACGAAACCAGTCAAGCGACGTAGTAATTTTCAAAACGGAAATGTAAATTGATGCACGCAAAACAAGAAGCATGTAACCTTTGACAAAAGTTATTCGCAATCCTGCGCAATATCTCGTTCTCCATTGGCAAAAAAAGATGAGAAATAGAGATTTTATGTTGGAATAAAGTGGAATCTTTCATTCATGAGAAATATCGGGCGATAAATAGGTTTTTGCTGGAAGCGAGTTGCATCGGCTTTTAGCCAAAATCAGAAAGTCGCTTGTTTTGGGGTGAAAATGCATGGCGTTTATTGCGTACGGTGAAATTCCATTGGGAAACAATGACTGGTAAAGGAGATAAGCTGGCTGTATGGCCAGGATCTATACTCGGGCTAATAGCAAAGTGCACTTTGAACGAGGGTCGTTACAATTAGACGCCGCGCACGTTGATCAACCTGCTATTTCGTCATGTTTCTTCTGTACTTGTTTGCTCGGCCCCCTTGCTACCCCTTCGTGCCTACCTTTCCCTTAAAACGCTCGACGTGATGGGATACTTCACTGGAATTAACCAATTTAATTCTCCTTCTGTGTATCGCATATAATTGAGAAAAATTGTTGATGGACTTTGACCCCATTAACAGTTATTCGTGATATCAATAAACTAAATTTATGTGTATTATGAATAATTCGAATTATTCCTAATATACATAGATTTAATTTATTGATATCACGAATATAACTGTTAGTTCGGTCAAAGTTCATCAACAATTTTTCTCAATGTACACCCAGAAAAATTGTTCATGGATTTGAAAAATTGTTAATGGGTTTTCACCCCATTAACAGTTACTCGTGATATCAATAAACTAAATTTATGTGTATTATGAATAATTCGAATTATTCATAATATACATAAATTTAGTTTAGTTTATTGATATCACGAATAACTGTTAATGGGGTCAAAGTGCACCACAACATTTTTTCTCAGTGTACTACCGTTCGAAATGCAAAATCAGATGCATGAAGCCTTCGAATGAATAAAGTATGCTTGGTTTCTAATACACGGAGAGAATATCGCTACGTAATACATTCTTTTTAGGATAATTTCATTTCACGGAACGTAAGCACGAAATTCCTGCCTGTGCTCTTTGCAACGTGAATATATCTGCTTAATTGACCGGGTGTATTCGAAAAGCAGCTGAAATATCGAAATTTAATTGTGATGTGATGCGATGCGTTTAGAATGCCTAATGAGATGCAATGGACGTTTCTAATTGACGTTTTTCCCATTTGAAATGCGAGAGAATTAGTGCCAATCAGGCTCCGTTGGTTGGATAACCCAAACTCGACTACGAGCACATGCACCGCTGCTAAGTCGAGGTTTCTTTCGCTTTGGGGGAGAGAATCCATGTTGGAATTTTGTATACACGTCCAATCAATACGATTTAACCGTTTTAAATGGCATCGAGAGATATCATCGGAGAAATCATCGAACGAATAATCTATCTTATATCGTGGTAAGTACACGAATTTCCATCAAACACAAATACCACTACATAGCTCATATCAACGTTTAATTATTTTTAAAACCCTCGAATTCCAATCCGAAAATTCATACATGCATAAGATTTCAAATTAAAAAATGGTAAAAATGAATTTTTCAAACATTACAATAATCCCTGTCGAGGAAAAGCAACGAGGACGTTTCTGTTACTCGTTGATGGAATCCAGTGTTTTTTGCTCGGATCCTCGAGATAGCGAGATACGTTGGGTCGTATATAGAAAAAATGGGCGAGGCTTTTGAGGAAAACCTTATTGTAAGACCGGTTTTCCTCGTAAGTATCCATCGGTACTATGTAAGAGAGGCGCTACTTCTCTAGTTCGGTATTCGGTATACAGAAACAAGTATATACGTTATTGGTTGGCTGCCACGATGGATTTGTCGAGTTTTCCAATCTCGTTCGAAGGTTCTATCTGTAACAAGAGTCGGAGAAAGAAAATTGAAGAGGGGGGATAGGACCAACCGTAAGAAATCGAGCAATTAACGATCGCTCGAGATTTCTAAGGTCGGTCACTTTCGCTCATTACCGGCGCTTCTCGTTGCTCGAGAAATGTCTTCGCGGGGGGCCGGGCCGAGTCGACCGGTATTAAATCCGTCGATAATTTATCCCGGTTCCCCCACAAACCACCGTCCGAACTAACAAATCCGAGCACCGATCTGACCATTTTGCACTCGCATCGCCCATACTCCGGATCGTTAATTACGGAATTGGATCTGGTCGTTGGCGCGGAAATAATAAAGAGATCGTGAGATTGATACTTTCACAGATTTTCCATTAATAAATCGAGTGGTGTAGTGGTATTCTCGGCGTTTGCTGCTGTCCATTCAAGTCCGTCCGTTAATTGGTCCGCACTTAATTAACTGCCATTTTGCACCTTGTTCATCACGACCAGTTCTGTATAATTAACGCGAGGGACCGTTGGATAATGCGTTTTGCGCAATGAAACCAGGATCGATCGGTAAGTTGTTTCACCGAACGATTTATGATCCTTCCCACTGGCTATTCGCTGTTTATTGTTCGACCAGTGCACTCACACACGTGTGTGTATATATATATATATATATATATATAGAATGGAGTTGGCTAGTTTGCGCCAATTCGCTAATTGCCGAATTAGCTCGCCTAACGCTCCGAAGCAAACAACCTGCGATTTGCGCAAGATCGTGCTGCGAATCGGCCACTGACAAATACCGATCCTAAGAACTTGGTTCGGTCTAATATAATTCTATTGGTATTGGCGCTAATAGCAACCTGCGCCAGCCAAGTTCCTCAGGGTACCACTGTAAAATACGTGATGACTGTTTAACGATCCTTCGACATCAACGATGCTATATATATATATATATATAGCTGTACACATTATTGTAATAACGAAATTGTTAGATGATCCTGCGAGTGCTCGTGGAATCTTGCAAAATTTTATATCTTGTATATATATATATATATATATATCTGATTTGAATCAAATGGAAAGCTCGGATAAAGCGTGGCGGGCATTTCATAAACGATATTGAGGAAATTGACGTTATTGCTCGTTTGCGAGAAGGTGAGAGAAAAATCTCGATTAAAACCGATCGATACTGCAAGCTAGATCCCCGAGATCATTGAGGAAGCAATTCTAAATATATATACGCGTATATATCCAGAGGTATCTTAAGTATATCCAAAGCATCCGGTAAGTTGCCATTTAAAAGGAATCTGATTTCATATTTCGATCGGTAGTCCGCAAATTACTCGTGCAGCTCACAAAACCATTTCTGTCCAATAAAGATAAATATTATTGCGCTCTAAGATCTTTTTGCCGTCCCATAATTCAGCCTCTCAACTGACACTTATTAAATTGCCGTTAAAATATGCTTGTTTAAAGTAAAAGTTGATAAAACTTAATGATGAGAAAGGTGACGTTTATGTTATTGCAAAAAATATCCTAAGTATTACGTCACATTGTTGGAATAACAATTTGCAGTTTTGGTCAAATCCGCAGTTTAGTGTCTCGAACATTTTTAAGAGGATTTTTATATATCAGTGTCGCGTTTCAGGTAGTAGAAAGAATTAAGCTTCTGCGAAGAAGGATCTCTCGTTGGTAATGGTTATACGTGCGTTACGTCACTGGATGGAAGAATTTCTCTTCCGATTCAGTCTGGACGTGCATCAGGAATGGGCATGATTCATAAATAAATAAAACCTCTTTGTGAAGATAGAAAGGGTCAACAAGTCCGTCTCCTCTTTCTCTCTCTCTATCTCTAAAGATTTCATGGAAGAATCGTCATTCAACGTTACTGGATCATCGCATAACTTAGCAGCTCTTTCACCCCCGGAACGCAAACTCTTCAAGCAAGGTACCACAACGTACGTGTCTGTCGAAAAGACACGCGATCCGATCTGATGGATCCGCGACGCGAACAAGATTCCTGATGGATCATTAACTAAATCCGAGAAGACCCAACGACTTAATTATATTCGTATCAATTGGCGAACGAGAGGCAGGATTACGTAAACCGAGATAAACCATCATCGAGGAGTGATCATGTCCACGATGACACGGTAGAAAAGCGATTAACCAGATGTGCGATCGTAAAACTCAACGATCCGTTCGTAAAAGCGACGCAAAGACTCGTTCTGTCTCCCCTTCGAGAGCTAATCACGTTCAGTGTCCACCATCTTGTAACCACGCTGTCATCCCACTTTGTATTCGACTTTCCTAACGACTGGTCTCGCGATTAAAATTTTTCAAAGCCGATTATGTCGAGGTGCCTATATATATATATATATATATGCTGTCGCTGATTAATGATTCAAATTTCATTGCAGGTGCCATGCACCGCTCGATGGGAATCAGAGATTTCTAAGGACTCGTCTGCAATTCTAATGATCCCACTCGCAGCCTGCGTTATTTGGATCAGAATTTCTAAGACGTCGCGGTTGTTAGGATCATTGTGCAATCGCGATGACGTCCGGATTATTCCACTGTGCGATTTTAAGGAATTTTAATGATTATTATTCTTTGGTGTTGTTGTACAATGTTCGAGGAGCTGGTTCCAAGGATTCGCTTTTCACACGAGATTTCGTCAATTGTAATCGTGTGTTCTGGGAATTATTAACTATATATATATATATATATATATATAAGTTTAATGATTTCAGATTGTACCACGTGACTTTTAAACCCAAGGACCCCCGAAGACTGGTTCCCAATTAGAACTCTTCCAGCACGAGAGTGACTAGGAGTTTGGAGTCATTACGCGTGAGATCCTTTCAGCGTTTGAGCAGTCTTAATGGAATGCTTTCGCCATTCGGAATTAATTCACAGTTGCGATTAAAGTGGCAAATGCTCCGAAAGGATTTCTAACGAAGTTCCATTGAATTAGCGACGTTCTTATGAATATATGCTTGCAAAACGATAATAAAAAATGTGAAAATTAAGATTCTTCAAAAGACTTAAATCAACACTCGTTATTTTTTACCTAAAATCAAATGACATTCCTGTTCAATTATTAATTGTACCTGACAAAATTCTGCAATGTTTAATTATAAAAAATGATAATTAAGTAATTGTCCGAAATAATTAAACTGTTTCGAGAGACTAAAAACGTTATGGATACTGAACAAGGTTACAAGCACGTCGACTGGTTACGGAGTTTCGAGGACCGCTACTCTTCAGACAGGATAACACATCCGGAATGGTTTCGGGTGAGGAAGTTTAATTTTCGTACTTGAAATAAAAAGAATACGACTGTAGCGAGCTGCTCGTTCACCGTGATATCATTTCATAAGCTAGCGAGCGAGTTGACGGAATTCAACGAGCTGCACTCGCTTTGTTCGAACCGCTGTGCGACGTGTAATTGCAGGGAATAAGAATGTCCTTGAAGTAGCTTGATGGTTGTTGACACGATCTTACCTTGTGGCATCGTACGAGAGGTAGAAAGGCCATGCACAGGAAGACAAGGGCGCGAACCATTTTGGGTGAAAATTTTCCTGATTGGCTGCGTCACATCGCTGAAACACAAAACATGCGAATACGTTTTTAAGTAAATCCCAGAGACAGCGAAGGATTAAAAATCATTCCTGCTAATTCATTATACGGACTGTAACGATAAGACTCGAGGAATAAATTACAGCAATTTACTGTCAGTGCGAGATTTTTTCTCAGAGATCGCAGCTGTCAATTTTAATTACGAGCCTGAGAACGTTTCAATGATCCTGTTATAGCCAATTTTTTATCATATACAGCATTGTAATTAGCTTTGGAATTTTCAAGTTCAAATGAACGTTGCCCGCGCCGTTCTTATATATATATATATATGCACCTTTAAATATTGGCACACATGTCAGAATAATTCTCATTCCAACTCGATATGATATTTCCCTCGAGCATAATCGTACAACCACGTTCAAAAGCATTCTAATGAATGCAGTTCAACGAACTGCGCGCTTCCGCCATTTTCGAGTGACTGTCAAAACATTTACGTTCCGGAGAGATCGATTGTGGTTCGAGTGCGAATAACAGAACGAGACCAATGAAAGTATTGCAAGAGTATTGCAGCTAATATAAATAGATATATATATATTGGAGGAAAAAGTTTCATTATTCAATTTTTTTTTCGAGATCCATATATACATATAGGTTATATATTGGTAATTAAGTTATTTTGTGGCAAAGGTGACAAAAGAATGATTTTAATTCGAGACAAAATCTGTATGATTGTTTGCTTGGAAAAAATCGAAATGAACGTCTATAAATGCTATATATATATATATATATATATATAGCTCTTCTCCGAGGTTCCTCGTCGTTCGACTTCCCTTCCGGGATCCACCATATTGTGTCCCTTAATTGGTGCCACGACGTTCAACGCACTCCAAGTTGTCTCTCTCGATCATCAGCAGGCATCCGTGACGCGAAGGTTAGTTTCGATTTTCGATTTCACACTGGCCACTGACTTGTGACAAGGATTGCGCAACCAGCTGCAAGCAAAACCGCGCGAAAAACGGAAAAAACCTAAATCGAACGAATCACACCGCTTCGCTGCATGCAAACGTAACTTATCGGGCTTGCTCTTTCTTGTTCTCTCTCTCGAGAAATTTACACGCATTGATACCCTTCCATGTCGATAATCGACCATCTCGCTTAATTATTCCAACATTACGATCCTTTTTTCATCGATCGATATTACCAAATCGGAAAATCTTAATTACGGAAAAAGGCGTTCGTTCCCAATTATTCACCACGTATATTATGTCAAACGTTCAATTAAACCGTAATTCTCACAGCGTATTTATACCGAAACAGGTATAAAAGGTCTATAAAAAGCAGCATGAAAACATTGGGTTTTTAGTCGCCGCGGTAAATTCCCCCCATTAAACTTTCATATGGTAACGATTCAATTTACATGCTGCTGAATTTTAAGCGTGTCGATATTGTTCCGATGGAATCACCGGGATGCCGCGCGGCCGTTTGAAAGGAGAGGCTGAAAAAATCAGTCAAACTGTCCAAGGTGTTTATAATCCTATTGGATTTTAATTCTTAATTCGATGGGACTGGTGATTTGCAATACCGATTCGATTTATTTCCGGGATAACCTTAAAAACATATTCTTCAATGTTTTGACGCGTTCACCAAAATGGCCGACGCGACGGCGTTTGAGGGGAGGAAGACTTGCAAAGATGTTAGCTAATAGTTTTTTTTTGCAGTTATATTTTGACGCGTTCACCAAAATGGCCGACGCGACGGCGTTTGAGAAGAGGAAGACTTGCAAAGATATTAGCTGAGAGTTTCTTATTTTTTTGCAGTTGCTGTTAATCCGTTATCCTAGCTAATGGACGTCGATGATGATTCACGATAACGATTTAATTCGCATCTTTGAGAACTTTCGGAATTTCGAATATTTCCACGGTTCCATTCAATATATATAGACACGCGTATATGGTGCGGCGTTTGACGGAAGAAAGAAAGACTCGACGAAGATCGATCCCCTCGCTTTCTCACAATGATACATTTTATTTTGATGGCATAACGCGGTTTGCAGTAGCGAATCGATTTGCATTTCGAATGATTTTGAAAGTCGATCGTGCAAGCCTTTTCTGGCTGGTTCTCCAAAATGGCGTAGGAGAAAGAGAAGCTCGACGAATTAGTCAGGATTCTTGCTTATATAACTATCATAGTATATGGTGCGTATCGTTTAATACGATTAGCCGTTTTCTGTAACGGTAAATTATGCAATAAAGAGGCAGAGAAACATGTTGAAAGACATAAACAAAAATATGATTCTGTACTACAAATTTTTTGCAATTATTGCAGGGGCATTAAATTACACCGAAGCTTTCGTAAATCGCCAATAAAATTTTGGGAGACCATCGTACATTTCAAAGTGCGACATATATATATATATATATATATACATGGAGCATGTGTACACACAGGTTAGGGTTTCCTTACGTAAGGTTCATCAATATTCAACTATAACCTTCTCTCGAGGGTACGTTCCACCGATAAAAAATGGTTTCAGCCGAGTGCATTGAGCCGGCGAATCCTCGGCTTCTGTCTGCCAGTTAAAAGACATTGATTTGTCGTGCAGTAAATTCTGACCGTAACTCCGGAAAAATGAAAATCAGACATTTGCACGATGTAATAAACTTTATCGAACCTCCAGAAGATTGAAAGCCATGCAAGATTTTCGCACGGAGTCATTGCGTAACGGACTTTTGCTTATTACAAGCTGCATGTAAAAAATCGATGGCAGAAATTGATAATGAAAAATAGCATGAAATCTGATAGAGGCGTAGAATTTTTATTTGGTTCGTTCTCCAACGAAAAATGAAGATGGATTCGCGATTGCGGAAGAATCGCGAGTGGCCAATGCACAGATATTACGTTATTTTATTATCTCTGTATTATATGACTGCGTGAGAAAAGCGGAATTTCATGTGTTTTGTAAAATAATGAAGTAATCGAAAGTTGAGTGACGTTTCTACACACACACACACACACACACACACATATATATATATATATATATATATACATGAAATAATGCGTTTCACCTTGAAGTAAGAAACCAGTCTTTTACGAGACGAGGACATCGCGGAAATCTAAATTCACGTAACGCGCCATGGCCATGTCTCTATTGTACTTGTGTCGATTCTTGGCGCCTATATATATATATAGCTATTGTAACGACTCTCATTCGCATAAGGCGATCGTTAAGAAATATTTTCTATAAATGCCAGCGAGGAATCCGACCAGTCCAATTCTGAATCACCACACTCTCCATCTTACACACACATACATATAAAAATTTCCTAGTAAAATGATAATGGAGGAAAAAAGATGTTTCAATTATCAAACTTATCAAGAGGCAGGCAAAAATCTTATGCTAATCCTCCAGTATATAATTATGGTAAATTTGATTATTTCTTGTGCGAGGGAGCCTCGCGAGTGTTTGTGTGCGTTGCGCGGAGATCGATGCTCCGTAAAGCATATATATATATATATACATGCGCTGTTCGTGGTTTATTTAATGGATTCCTAAAGCGCGAATAGAAAAAAAATGTTTGAGAAGTCAATTAATGGTAATTATATACCACGTGACGCGTGGATGGAGCATATTTCGTGGATAAATGCTTGCGACGACGGAGCTGGAGAGTTTATCCTTTTAACGCTAAGAATGGTAATGGCCAATGGGGCTGGCCACGCGCTGATAATCGCGAGATAAATAAAAGATAAACAAATTCAGTTGACCATAAATTTTGCACGAACGTACGCAACGAGCGGAGAAAATTGCGTTTATATCTCTTTTATCGACGATATATATATATATATATTTTCCCGGTTTTGCAATTCTGCAGGACTATAGCCTTTCGAGGATCCGCCGTTCCGAGGCAGATATCGAGTTAGGATCGAGATGAGAAAATTTCAAATGAAAAACTGCCAGCTCCTCGCGCGCTGATTTTGCAACCACGTGCGATGTTTCTGCAATTATGGGCGATAAATCTGAATTAGCCTATGGGTGCATGAAAAATATGGCCGATCTCACGATCGGAGATCGGAAAGCGGATTGGCCGCTCGGGATGATCCTCGTGGAATGAAAAATATCTTTCCGAGTACCTACGCCGAATACGAAAGTAATTCGCGGTGAAAAATACAGTGAATCGTGGTATAAAGTACCATGGGTGTTTTGCAGGATCATCTCTAATTATTCCAGCGATAATTACCCTGTATTGCGATATATTAATTCGCTAAATGTCGACGAACCGTCAAATGGAAGACGAGCGGCCGTTGCAAAGGCCAAGCAACCAGTTTTCCCTCACTCGGAGCGATAATTTTAATCCAATTTCGATTTGGCAAGCGTTTCTCTCGAACCCTCTTGCAAACGGCTCGTTCTATATACATATATATATATATATATGTATATAATTACAGTAAAATCTTATCAGTCTCAGTATAGCCAACGATACGTATCGATTTTATTGCAATTTTCTCCAACTACCCGTAAATAATTGTTTTATTACAATATTATTCAATTATTAGCAGGAATAAACAGTGCAATTTATTCGATAATCGCAATGTCGGTCAATTTCGTTTCAAAAGACCGGGAATGATATTTTATTTCTCTATCACTCGGTTTAGTCCTTTCGACCTCTTATATATACATATATATGTATAGTTGCAGATATTTGTAATAATTGTTTCGTTGGCACGTACAACAAATTCCTCTCGAGCAATTACACGCACACGTAGAGAATAAAATGTTTCTCTCGGAATACGTGTTTTTGTCAAAGATACGATACGCGATAAATCATAAAGTTCGTTTATTCGAAGGATGCTATATATATATATATATATATATATATATATATATATATATATATAATTATAGTGTGGAGAAGCCGACGATTATTACGATACGTGCCGCAGCAGTTAAATGTATTCGCGCAGCTGAGAAGCCGAGGAGCGCATTGGTCAAGCGTATTTAGCGAAGAAGGGTAAAAGCGAGTAAATTTAAAGGGCAACGGGTTTTAGTCTACCCGATGGAAGCTGACACAATCTGAAATTGCGAAAAGTGATTCCCCGTCACTCGTTAGTCACAAACATGAGGCTCCTTTTACACGCTCGTTTAAATCATCAACGCAAAACGAGATTAAAACTTCGAGTGTGCTTATTATTCGTCCATTTGCAGGGACGATATCCAACTTCCGGTTAATCGAATAAATCTCTCTTTATATTTGGAGTAAGAGAAAAAATATTCTTCTTCCTCACTGCGTACGAAAAATGTACCAAATTTCATTAAATCTCGAGAAGAAGAATTTTGAGGTTAGGTAAACTATTCTTATACACAAATCACACTGAATTAAGAGGGAAGCAGGAATTTTGAGGTTAGATAAACTTTTCTTACACACAAATCACACAAGATTCATCTGACGGAAGCGTCTGATGACACGATCTTGGTGTATCAACGTGTGTCGATGATAAATCTGCAGCAAAATTTGTATCGGTTGCATGGTTCTGTATATATATATATATATATATATATACAGCGAAGAGAATCGGATCGGTTAGCAGCGCACGATTATCCGCAGATTTCCCTTCAACTGTCTCGCTTTCCTTTCAATCTCGACGTGCAGAAGCAGGAAGCCGCGCGGGAACGACACTTCCGGTTCACCAAAAGCCGCGCTCCTCTCGCGCAGATATGCAAAACTCATTGATTTGCATATATATGGCATAATTATATGCGTGTGCCGCGTGTATCAGTTTCTTTCTCGGTGCATATCGCTCGATCTCGATCGAATCGCGCGGTTAACGAGCGTCGAAGCATTTGTCAATATCGAGGAAGAGATTCGTTCTCCACGAAGAACGATCACGTGCAAGTGTGGTCCCTCCCCTTGGTTACTTCTTATACGGCATTCGTCAAGGTATATACCACGTTAAGTTGTTGAGGAAACAGCAAAACGATCCGTTTCTTCGGCGTACTGACTCGATATTACGACACCGGTTCGTCATTAATAATAACAACGACCAAAACGATTCGCTATTTGAATATACCCTAAGAGCAGGAAGCAATGAAAATGATGTGAAACTTCAATTTGCCGGAAAGCAGTAATTAACGTCGGTCAAATACTTTATGGAGCACTGTGTGTTGTGGCAACGATCTCGTAAACACACAAGTGTGGCAAAAGATCGCGATTCGTTCGTAGATAAGCTTTATATTGATATAGAGTTCATTAATCCGAGGATATAACGAACGGTTGTACTGCGGGAGTTATAGAGACTGCAGGGTGAATAAAAACAGATATATTATATCGATAAAAATTTCTTTTTAGAACGATTCAATCATTTTCACTGCAGGGTGCGAATAATAATGATAAGTTTTGGTTTGTGGTAGGTGCAGGGAAGAACCGCACGTAATGCAGCCACAATAACCAGGAAATGTGTAGCTGATAAAAATGTATCAGTCTATCACTTTCTAAATGTAAAATTTACCCCATTGTTTACAGAGATTTGATAATAAAGCTAAACTAGTTTTGAAAGTGCGGATGAAGATCGATTTAATATTTCTCAGTTTCTTTTTTCTTTCTCGCATTTCGGATCTCTCGCTAGGATATCGATAGTACCTATATATATATATATATATATATATATATATAATTATTGGAAACTTGCAGATGACACGAAAAAGCAGGAATTTCGTGATTCGCGAAAAGAACTTTCTTCGGGGCATATTGATTGCGAATAATTAGGCAAAAATCTTTAATATTCCAGTTCCACTTTCTTCTTTAATGAATTTAGCTCCAATTGTAATCACGTAACGCGATCGCTTTCCTGAGATTATACCGCGTCTGATCCGCAGAAAGCGGAAATATATATACGTACAAGGGAGGCATCTTCCGGAAACGCCATTTTTCACTGGAATTAGCAAACGATTATTTTGGTTTGTTTGTGTCGTTATATGAATATCATTTCCAATCGACGTTTCGATATTCATCGTGGCCACAACTTATTGCGACAATAAAATCTGCAGGATTGTCGATTAAACGATTCGGTTGTGGACGTTAAAGTGTCATTCGTATTTCACGCTTTGTACTCGAACAATTAAAGGGGAAGCTCCCATTTGCATAAACACCTTTTAAAATATTTTACAGGTTGACGTTATAGATGATTTATGGTAAAGAAAATTATTGAATTATAGCTTTTGATAATTCATAGCTATTCCTTGTAAAGTGTGTTATCTTTATTGTCATAGTAATTGGCAATTTCCTTCAAAGGACCCATTAGCATTCGCCCAAGTCTCTACTAAAGTATTATTTCGTTGTAAATCCATAAAAAAATAGGTTTCGTAATAAAACGTTTATTTTTGTTATATAAAATATATGTCAGCTCGATGAATTAATTTGGATATCTAACACACTGTTCCAATCCAATTTCGACGTTCGTTTGTGAAAAAATTCAGGGTTAAACTATTTTATGTCACGACTAATATTATATAGTTTTGCCATCCATGCCATCAACGTCGATACGATCTCAGCATCCAGTTGAAACTTGTCCATTCCGTTTTAACGTACATATAATATGATTTCTCTGAAATTATTTTACGTAATACTTTCTCCTGCCTGTAGCAAGCACCACTTGCTTAGAAATTTGTCAAAATTCCATATATTGTCAAATGTATAAAATTGAATATTTCAAATTACACGAAGGAGAATTGATATTTCTTTGAAAATTCTTTCAATCCCAGAGACGTAAATTACTCGAGAAAAGCGAATGACGAAATTATTGGGAAAAAAGATTTTTTCACAAGGTATGTTTATACATTACAAAACGCTTGATCGTGTTTCTCATGTCGCTTGTACGAGCACGTTTCAGAATTGGGAGAGAGAAAGACACTAATAAGATTGGAAGAGAGCGATTGGTCGAGAGAATGCGAGTTTCGATCGTAGGATCTGCTTGACCATAGACATTATACAATTTTCCAAGGTATACGAGAATGTAACGAGCACGTTGCACATTCGGTCACTCCCAATTACAATGACGCAAAGTGCACCAAGCATGCATAAAGCGCGACCCAATTAACGTTCGAGTAGACTGTAAAAAAAAATAAACGATTTAAATATAAATAAAAACTTAAACTCTTTTCGTATAATAATAATAGTCAGCTTTGAATCGGATAGAATCAATTTTTCGTCTCGAACGTGCGTTTTTTGCTGGACGCGACACGTGACGCGACAAAAAATGAATGGATGCAACGGAGCAAACACGAGGAGCATTTATCACGATCCAATTTCGATACCCAGATTGGAAAATCACGAAATTGCACGTCCATTTGCGGCCGAAGCCATCGGTTGAGCGCGAAATTGTCGTACCTCGGCCGGTTTTCCATTCGCTATATTTCGTCGTCGTAGAAAACGCGTAAAAAGAAATTTACGATGACATTATTTTCTCATTATACTCGCGAGAAAATATCACGGTAATTACGAGCATGCGGGAATAAAAATACGTCGGGTGATCGGTTTCTCTGTAAACTTGGCGACTATGATCGCTCGAACGTTTCGTGCTTATTTCCCCCTCCACTCGGTCGACGAAAAATTCGTTGGGTGATTGGTTTATGTAAACTTGGCGAGAATAATCGTCCGAATGTTTCATGCTTATTTCCCCCTCCACTCGGATAACGAAAAATACGTCGGGTGATCGGTTTCTGCGTAAACTTGGCGACTATAATCGCCTGAAAGCGTTTCATGCTTACTTCTCCCCCCACTCGATCGATGCTCGATCCTGAAAGCGTTTCGCTGGTGGAAACTACGTTTTTTTACTCCCTCCCCCCCCCCCCCTAACCCCACTATCAATCGGTATATTTCGCGCAATTCCCGCGCGAATCAAATTGATTGCGCGTCAAACGAGCAAAGCCGAAGAAAACTTAACGATTTTCTGGTTGGCGATTACAGGTCTCACTAGTATCCGCCGCCAGTGAGCGCCATTTTGAAAATAAATATAAATGAGAATCGTACGTATTACGCACAAACGAAATGAATGAATAAACGAGTAGTTGCGCAAAATGGTTGCGTTGCGTTTATTCGGTGCGAGCGAATTTTTCTCATTCTTGCGTTATTTTCGTATCGGCATTATCAATTAGAGGGTAGTCGCTAATGACGAACGGAGAATTTTGCACGCATTGCGATTGGCCCTGATCATATTGTTCGTGACAAAATTACAACGTATATTTATGAATTGAACAAGATTTGCCTGAATTTTCCTAGCGAAGTTTCAGGATCGATTCTCCGAACAATCGTCCTCGAGAATACTCGCGACCCTGAAGACCGTTAAACGGTACGAAACAACTCGCTTAAATTGCAAAAGAATTTTTTCATATATACGTTTCTGCGTGGGCGTGTTCCACAATATCGCATCAGCGATATGTAATTGTTGGCTCGCGATGGCAATTCACCAAGGCGATAGGACCAAACGTCTCTCTCTCTCTCTCTCTCTCTCTCTATATATATATATATATGTGTGTGTGTGTGTGTGTGTATTTGCCCATAACATTGTGTAATGATATGCAAATGATTAGAGTGCACAACAATTGGATTAATTAGCCGTAAGTGCCGCACGAAACGTTGCACAAACGTCTCATTTGCATTTCAATATATGCCATTTGTATTTCGCTAATTGATTCGCCATCTATCCACCACGTGACCGGTATTCAGATAAGAGCTGCAGTACCAAGAAAAATCTATAACTAATCCCTATATGACTCCGTGCGCCAAGTACCAACGTTATTTACACGCGTGAACCACTTGACGAGGAATTTAACCGTTTGTCGATTGCGAATCAATTTTAACATCTTAAACGCTCATCGAAAACGCTTCTAAAAGAGTCTTAAAACTGTCGAAAATGCAAGTTTAATCAATATCGAATCTAGCGACCCAGTGCAAATAATATCGTAGCTAATCCCGCGCGATTATGCGAAGAAAAACTGAATTCACTCGAGTGACCTTGGAAACGCACGAGTACTCTGGTTGCGCGTCGAAGGTGGTAACGAGGCAATCGAGTCTTGCACTGTGATTTTCAAATAGACCCTGACACGCCGTATTAATCGTGCAGCATTCTTCTTCACATTTTACGCACATCGTAAGAACAATCTTGTTTACACTGATCTATAAAGCAACATTGTTGTGGCGTTCGAACTCTTTAAAAATCTGCACATTTTCTATAGTGTAGCTATATATATATCGTTGACAATGCGTGGCGTTATTCCAACGATTTGTCGATCACTACCAGGGGTTAGATATATATATATATAGATCAGGTCGAGAAAGGTCGTAGATTGGCTGGCTGATCGTTGGCAGGCAAAGCATTCGCAAATCTCGCGGATCACTCGACGTTGACGTACTCGACTTTCTCTATCGCGCGCGCGCAAGGATAGGCCGCGACCAGGAGCCTTTGAAATCAGGGTCAACCGCGCGAGGACACTTGCACTCGCAAGAAATTCTTCTCCGGATGCCTCGGGCCGCTGCGTTCGAGCGACTACGTCACTTCCGGTTCTCTGCAATGGGACTAGGAAAGATAAAGAATTTCTTCCTTTTATATATATATATATATATATATACGATCCGACCTTCTCTTCACTTTCGATCTTCCAAACATTTTGCTTCTTTTTCCTTCTCGTCTTTCAAAGCACCTATCTTAACGTCCCATCACGCGATAAAAATGCTCAACCTCCCAAGGACAATCGTCTCTGAGTGGAATACTAAAAAAAAACTTTCTCACTGGAAGAAAAATTCTGAACGTCGTTCCACTTCCGCTTAATTTTTCTCCACCGAAAGAGATGCCCAACCTCTTCACCTTCGTTCTTCATCATCGCTCTGCTTCTTTGCACCGTAAACATTCAACCTTGAGAGAAAAGCCTATACAACCTTTCGTTTAACCTTGCGTGAAATTAAGAGACAAAACTTTCTAGACTTGGGAAAAAATGGTGAAAACTCCAGCTGGTCCTTTGTACAGCGAGCACTTCCGGTTTCAAAAAGAAAAGATCGTTCGAACTATCGACCTCTGTACTTCTGGTTGCTATAGAGAGTCGAGTCGTTTCACTTTCGATCTGGTTAAAGAAACTTTGATCGAACACTTTTGGTGTAATTTCTCGCGTGACTCGATAATGCTCCATCCTTTCTCTTCCGGTGGTTCGATCGATGGACAAGAGTGCCATTCAACTTGAGTCGAAGGGCATTCGACCTCGAAGATCCTCGAGCAACGTTCAATTTAATTCAGTAACGGAGGAATTTCTTCTTAATTGCGAGGACACTCGTGTGCGATATTTCTTGCCTCGTCTTCGGTGAAAATTACAAAATACGAGAATTGCTGTATATCGCCTCGTTCTGATATAAAGACGAAACATGACAAAATGTCCGACTCGCCCATGAAAATTGACAAAGCAAAATATTATTTAAACCCTCGTCCCTCTCTTTTCAACGCTTTCCTTTATATCTGTCTCCATGTAGAAATTCGAGATGCATCACCGATTATTTTCAGTCTCGACCAAAGTATCAATTTCTCATTGGATCCCTTTAAAAATTTTTTCATAATCAAACTAGCACGGCTGGATGATTCATACAACCGAATGGTATTTCCATCTATGCAAATCAGCCATGAAAATAGTATATCAGTGTCAAAATTTCACGGTTTCGTTATCACTTTATATATATATATATATATATATATACCTTACATGGAGATAATCCTCTCATCCATTATAAATCTTTCATATTTTATACAAAATCACTACTGTTAATTTCCTCAAATCTTTGATGATTCAGCTCATTTGTTTATTCCCCGAGTCGATGATATCCCTCGCGTGAGAAACATAATCATCAGTTTTCGTCTTTGCTTGAAATTATTATTGGAAATTTCCACTCGTCTCTCGATAAGGAAATAAAATTCTTTATTTTAAACCGTTTATCATAAAGTATATATACGACTGTCGATCGATGATCGAAATGTATCTGTATTCCATTTGTTTTATTCTTCAACGTTGGATTCCGTTACCTTGATGAGTTTTTCTGATTGCTCAAGGAAACCGGAAAGGACTTTAATGGGAGCTTCTCGGGCTCAAGGAAGTGTCGAAGCCTTGCCAGGAATGAATCATGTACGACCCCGCCTGCATTTCAACATTCATGGGAAAATCTGCAATATCGGGAGCCGTAGTCGACTCTTGCAAAATATCACGACGAGGACTGCAAAATAAAAGATGATTTTCCATTTGCAGAATGCAGCAATAATTTTACCAGCCTATATATATATATATATATATGTATATAAATAAAAGCTATCTATGACGAGTTTAACAATCTATATATAAATGAATAAAGAAGAAAGGGAATTTTCACAATTTTTTTGGTCCGTTTAAAGAGTTTTTTTCGAGAGATTTCAATGCTTGTACAGACAATGGCATTTCCGGAGATTTCAATACTAATGAGATTTTTTTGTCGTAAATTTGGCAACACCGTGCGGCTGCAGCCCTGGGAGACTCGAATGCCGGATAAAGACACGTACCACGGCTGCTGATTGGGCAGCTTGATTAAGACCTATGGCAACTGTTATTTAGCACTATACCATTGAAATTTCACTCTCTCGGCTTTTTGATTTCCCTAAGCGGACAGCGCGCGATAAACGTTACACCCATACAGCTATATTTTCTACTCTTCAATTAGCCCACTTTTTCCACTGAAAATCTCGACTTGTTCACGTTCATAACAACTGCAACACTGTCGACCCTCTAATATTGCACTTTATGGGTGCACACTGCACACACTTTCAGCAGTGTACAATTGCTGAGAATATATTTAGATTGAGTAATCTGCAACAACTTACACACTGTTGTAGTTTAATTCGACTGAAACTGGTTGCAAAGCAGTGCTCCAACTTTGACCAGACGAGGTTTACAAATATATAACACACGTGCCTAATTTTTGCTTCATTCTTGGGGTTTTCGAGAAATAATGTGAGGTGAAAATCGATATATATAAACGAGACTAATTTATTAAAAATTAGCTAGAAAAATATGACATTGACGTTTCTACATTTACAGAAACCATTTTTGTTCGATTTCCCAAAATCTCATCAGTTTCTTCGTGGAAACGTTTAAACAAGGCAACCAACCCCAACGAATTTGTTCGAATCAATATTACGGGATTACAGCAAGAGTCTGGACGAAATTTTAATCCAACGAGATATAATGATAAAGCGAATCTTTCAACAAATCAATAAAAGCAAAAGGAAATAAATTATGGCCGCAAACTTTGATATTAATGATGGAATAATGCAAAAATTGAGCAAAGGGAATTTCCAAGTCGAGAAACTCGTGTCGATACAAGAGTTGGATGGTCGGTCACGTGTGTTGGCATCGAAATTGGGAGATTATTTATTGGACGTAATGGGAGGAAATTTATAATATCGCACGAGCAGTTTAATGGGACTGTCGGGCGAATACGAGAATGAAGAATTAGCTGGATAACGCGAACAGGGTCGATAGATCGGTACGGCCAACGGTACGAACCGTTACTCATGAAGATATCGCTTTTTGCGTCGATGACAGCCGTTCCTTCGGTGTCGATTACCATCTGCCGCGATATGCTATATATATATATATATATATAAAATAATACAGCCAAATATAAGCGACAAACGAGCTGACAAATTTGTAGCATCCATTTCGCAGTGACGTCATCATGCTGGATCTTAATCTCGAATCAAGAAGAATCACGACGAGATTCTAGAAAGCAATTATCCTTTCTTCATTTCGGATAAAATTGATGGATAAAGGGCGAAATTGAACGTGTATGGCACTCATTTGTCAGTGACGTCATCACGCTAGATCTTAATCTCGAATCAAGAAGAATCTCGACGAAATTCTATAGAAATCAATCACTCTTTCTTCATTTCCCATAAAATTGATAAACAGAGGTCAAAACTGAACGTATAAATCGTGCAACGTATTTATCCTCCGCTAACGTACGGAAATACACGATACGTTGTTCGGCTAAGAATTAGTCGTAAAATCGTCCTACGCTTTTGTTATCATCGAGCTAAGAGTGAATTTGACGTTTTTGCCTCGACTAATCGACATAAATTTACACTTTATCTTTACTAGGAAGTCTGCACGGTCGTTTCTAATTTTTCTCTCTTTTCTCTTCCATTTATATGTATATGTATATATAGTGTATCAATTTATTGTAAAGCAGAGTGCACGTGGTTGCACGTTGGCAATAAATAATAAGGAACTATCGGTCGAGGATCTCGAAGGTTCGCGCGGCGAGATTGAGCGAGAGGATAGTTGAGAAATTTCTTTTGCCTTTGCACGGTGCGCGGGTATCTAATGAAATGACGGCGGTCAGTGGCACGAATCGATATAGGAAGATCTTATCGAGAGGCATAGGTCGATAGTGATGACGTAAGAGCCGCTGCAGAGGTTCAGACGAGTATCGTTGGCCCTACGCAAGGGCTCGGAATTATTTGCACACCTTTCAACTATTTATTATTTGGTCACTAATAGGGATTTCTTATCAGTGACTAGCAATAAAATAACTGAAATGTGCACAAATTTCCGAGGCCTGCCCTACGCCATTTTCCCTCCGTATACGACACTCGTCCAAAATTAGTCTCGCGATTTATCGCTAAACGCGAGATCCACCAATAACCTAGTCCCGAGAATCTCTTCCGCCTTTGACTATATATATATATATATATATATATATATTATTTCGCCGAAATAGGATTTTTTACGAGATCTCTATCTCTCATCGGAAGTTCGTCGAGTGCTTCGTAAGTCCTCTATACAATTTAACGTACAACACTGCTGAAAGATAAAAATAAACTGTCGTAAAAGGAAAAAAATGGTTTACAAGAAAATCTCGCCTTGTTCATCGATAATAAATTAATCCGGTATAAATCCCAGTCTATTCCTCGTAATTGCGCGATTTAAGCTTTTATTGGTACAAGTGTGACGTCAGAGTTTGCACAGGGTGCATCATAAAAGCGTACGTTTATCGCGGTTTTTCGTTTCCGAAGAATCAACAAAGTTTTGGCAAGTTTTATTATCGCTACGAGATTCATCAAGGTGGGTGAAAGGTACACAGCTGCGTGTATATAGAATTAGCTTCCGTCGCGAGTTGCTCGATTTCTACCACGAGTTATGAAGCTGTCAATGTAATCTTGCTGCGCGGAGGATTCGCGTTACGCGGAAGCGACGGATCGTAAAATTTTATAATAGCGCAGTGGCACGATCGACAAGCTTGAAGAGTCGAAACGAAACGGCAAGGTGTGTGTGTGTGTTCCAGTGGGTGAAAGTCATCATAATCTTGCAAGGTGCGCGCGCGTTGAAATCGAGCAAGAGAGTGATAAACCGTCAAATTTTATGGCCGAAAATCGGCGAATCGTAAAATTAACAAGATGGCGGATGGATGAGGAGGATACGACGACGGTGCAGCGCGTTGAAAGTTTTGTCTCGCTTGACGAAAGTTTTTATCGCTTTTATATCGATAGATATATATATATATATATATTTATTGTTTCATTCCCATGTGACACGTACGCGTCACCATTATTATTATTATCAAACACATTTTATCCCCGATCGGTGGATCCTCGCCACTCGTCGAGCAAATAAACTATTAACGATTTTACTGTTAATTATAGTCTTTAATTGGCTCGTGAATAGGCAATTCCCGCGAGAATCTCCATGTTCGCCGCAAACAGCAGGGGGCGAGATGAGAAATTAACCACGGAATACACGAGTAAATCCATAAAGATCCTTATCTGGTGAACAACACACACTCGACATTTTCGTTTGTGTTAGTGGTTGGTTCAAACGTTACGTGCAACGTGCTTTCCATACCTATATATATATATATATATATATGTGTGTGTGTGTGAGTATAGATACACACTGCGAGACGGAGTCACCGGTTTTGCCTCACCTCAAATCACCTCGACTCTATATATATATATATATATATATTCAGAATATTCAGTAGGTTTCCCGTAATAATTTGGATTTCATAAAATCCTACGGTAGTAATGTCTCGACATAAAAAATTTCATTGGAAAAAATGTTCTGCTCTTATCGATAAATAACTGTGACAGTTTGCAGTCCTCCCTCTATGCATAGATGTATGTGTGCTGTGGTTCAGAAGTGTTTGTCGAAAAAACTTGAGATTGCTCAAAACTCGAGCTATTGCTACGATCATTACCATTCGATATAACTATATATATATATACTCTGGATATTGTGCAAAGTTGTTTAAAAGCCAGGCGATATTTCTCGTTAATTAGCAGGCTTTGGCGTATATTCGGCAGAGAACACAGAGGTTTCTATTCGGGACGTTTGAGCAATCATATATAAAAGGAACGATCGAAAACTTGTGTTTTACATGGAACGACAGGACTCGGCACAGCGAGTACGTAACGCGTGTTCCTTTTAACAATCGCAAGCCTGTATAATAGTGTTTATATATTTTATGTGCCAAGCACACATTGAGTTTGGTATTAAGGGGGGGGGGGGGGGGTAGACGTCAATTATCGAGAACACGTCGAAAGATCGATTTTTAAATGGATGATAGTCTGTGGGTTGAAACGAGCCGATGATCGTTATTTATGCAGATCGCGTTTTAAACGATTCGTTCGTAAAAACTGGACCCACCGATCGATGCATCTCGGACACACACGTGCCAGAATACATCACTATCGTACTCGAATCTATCTTGCAAATTATTCGACGGAGCGAGAAATTTCCC
Organism: Prorops nasuta; assembly: GCF_024137725.1. Taxonomy (NCBI): domain Eukaryota; kingdom Metazoa; phylum Arthropoda; class Insecta; order Hymenoptera; family Bethylidae; genus Prorops; species Prorops nasuta. Next base: position 4,498,134 of record NW_027116808.1, read on the forward strand.
AATGATAATCTCGCCTCAATCGTGAAATCTAACACTTATAAATCGAGATCCTACTAATCTTTGAGAAAATCGATCGAGTTCTATGTGCCATTATGCATTAGCACAGTTGTCTTATTTCTTTTGCAAGGGAGAAACTCGATAAAAATAATTCTCGAGTAAATAAAACATTTCATATCGACGACAAAGATTTCCCAACGAGCTATATGGCTGAATCCTCGAATTCAGTCTTTGCTGAACGAACTAGGCGATCTATGGAAATTGCATAAATTATTATTCTGTTTATTTTTTAATAACTGGTGTTGTTGCAGGAAAATTATCATTGAGAAATTAAGAATGGTGAAGGAATAAAGGTGAGTTTATGGAAATTTCGTCAAAGAGGAGATTTGTTTCTCGCTCAACCACTTTGTGACTGATATCGAGGTAGGAATATAAATGTTGATACAGAAAAGAATAAAAATAATGCAAATTTCCTGGTGTTTTATTTCTTTTCTGTAATTTACTATATGGAAATGGCACGAATTATTATTTTAACTGTTTATTTTTTAATAACTGTTGTTGTTGCAGGAAAATTATCATTGAGAAATTATAAGAAAGGTGAAGGAATAAAAAGTGAGTTTATGGAAATTTCGTCAAAGCGGAGATTCGATCTTCGCTCAACCACTTTGTGACTGATATCTCGCTATAGAAATAAACGTTGATATGCAAGAATAAAAATATTACAAATTTCCTGGCGTTTTATTTCTTTTCTGTAATTTACTATATGAGAATGGCACAAATTATCATTCTGTTTATTTCTTAATGAATGTGTTGTTGTTGCAGGAAAATTATTATTAAGAAATTATAAGAAAGTTGAAGTAAGAAAAAGTGAGTTTATGGAAATTTCATCAAATGAGAGATTCGATCCTCGCTCAACCACTTTGCGACTGATATCGAGATAGGAATATATAAACGTTCATACAGACAAGAATAAAAATAATACAAAATTCCTGGTGTTTTATTTTTCTTCTGATGTAATTGACTATATATATATATATATATATATATATATGGAAATGGCACAAATTATAATTCTAACTACTTATTCTATAATAACTGTTGTTGTTGCAGAGGAAAACTATCATTGAGAAATTAAGAACGGTGAAGATAAGAAAGTAAATTTATGGAAATTTCGTCAAAGCAGAGATTCGATCCTCGCCCAATCACTTTGCTACTGATATCTCGCTATAGAAATAAACGTTGATACAGGCAAGAATAAAAAGAATACAAATTTCCCAGCATTTTATTTCTTTTCTGTAATTTACTATACCTCTCGGTACGCTATAAGTTAGTATGTTTATAGGATGGAGTTTAATGATCATAATTACTTTCCAGCCGAGCAATTTTCTGCTTTCTATATCGAAAGCATATAGTCTATAGTATATATAGATCGATCTATATGGGAGAGCAACGTCCAAAAGGAAGGAGAATTATATACAGTTAAACGTTCAATTTGATTGTAATCGTTTCACGGTATCTCTGCGTGGCATTCTTTCTCGACACTTTGGAGCATTACTCCAGTCGACTATAGCTAAAGCACCGACACACGTAATTATAATGCTCGAAACTGTGCAATTCAAACTTTGCTTTCAAACGTACCTGCGCCACCGAACGGCAGGATGTCCAATTAAATTTCATTTTCAGGACTGGATCGCGAGACACTCGTTTAATCGAGTTCCACCGATAAATTCTCTAACGGAAAAGGCCTCGCGTATGCCATTTATTGCGCAATATTTCTTCGCTCGCCGAGTGCAGTACATATATACTCGAAGAAGAAAAACTTTTGAACCAAAATCGCAGGAATCAACGCAGCTACGATGACACGTTCGATGTCCACGCAAAAAACTCTGCACACTCCCAACGCGTTCCTGCACTTTTCTCTCCATCGACGTAATCGTAATCGCAGCCACGACTTTTAACGACCAACCTCCGCAGCGAGTGTTTGCAATTTTATATTGAAAAAATTTGAAAAAAATTTGTCAAACGGAATATTTTAGACTTTACGATGTAGTTAAGAGCGAGCGGCGAAAAAAACTCATTAAATAATAAGTATTTGTCGCAGAGCCATCCATATTTATAACTATCTCAATTCATCAATATTTATATTGTACCAAAGTTTTTGCAATATTCTCGATTATCCCTAAAGCGATGCTTAATTCAAACTTTTTTCATCCATGCTCCATCCATCGTGCCATCCTCGCTCGCGTTCTGTCTCTCCGCGAACCTCCATCGGATCCGTTTATTCATCGATTCTGAGATTTCGAGGGGACGAAGAAAAAAACATGTCGCCCGCACAAAACGATCCGAGATTCATCGCGGTGCGATATTGAAACGCGCGTGTCGATTCGAGAGTGGTGTTGATGTTTCATCGGGAAAAAGAGTTTACGCGCGGCTCGATAAAGGTTAACTCGATGTGGTTCCAGACAAGTTGGCCACTGATTTAAAGCGTTCTCTTCAGGATCCCTACTTGGTGGAGTCTCGTCGCTGAGATTTATGAATCATCCGTGGAATCCATTGAGCAGTCCATTTCTACATATATATATATATATATATATATATATAGAGAGAGAGAGAGAGAGAGAGAGAGAGAATCTTGGCGGTGGGTTAAAAGGGAAGAAAAAAAGAATAGAAAAAGGTAGGTCCAGATGGTACCAGGAGGATTAATTACGTGTTTTGCGCGTTGGAGAACGAAGCAGCGGGCCACCTGCAGCTCGAGTGTGATCGATCACCCAATTCGCTAATCGGTTGTAACAGCGCACAGCCACCTACCTCATCTCGTATCCTCGGATTATATATATACTCATCAGTGATTCTCATTATCCCCCATGATGAAACAAACAAGCGCAAATAAGTCGTCCTTTGGTACCCAACCGACAACCAGTACCTGTCAAATTTCGAGGAAGATCTTATTCATGATTATAGCGATCAGGCTACAAAAATATCCTGGATCCTATAGATATATATGTATGTATGTATACTCCGGAGAGACGGAGAATCAATGAAATTAATTAGTCTGCGGTTAAAACCCTAATCGAGGGGACTGGTTCCTCGATCAAAATAAAAAAAAAGAACATTGATGTATGACAATGGAAAGTGAATAATATCCTATTTTCGGGATTATCAGTCATCGGTGTGGATATTACTCATGATAAGTTTGCGGTCGAGTCGAGGATACTCGAAAGGTCATCCGGGATTATCGCTGCGTGTGTGATTGTGGATCCTTGCGATGATTCTCGCGAGACTGCGTATCGTTTCGTTGGCTCGATCAATTTTTTAGGTAATTCTTGGTGAGAGAGTGTTGAAAAAATGGAAACTGTGAGGCCATTACGCACGTTTGGATGGAATTTTTAGGAATTTTGTTATAATTAATCTCGACGTCGAGTGTCGACGATCCGCGAGAATACTGCTGGAAGAAAGAAAGTGTTTTTACATAAGCAAGGCCAGGTCGTTATTTAGAGCGGCCTCTGCATGGTGCAATCTAATCGCGTTCGCGCCATTTTTCCGAATTAAATATTCACGTACAATGTGGTGTACGTGGCAATAGTGAGTCACGAGCTGGCTCCGCGCCACTTTCAGCCCAGGTCTCTGAAGAAACCGCGCCTATATATATATATATCGATAGGTCGACGGGCAGTTGAATATACGGTGCAATTATTCAAAACGTAGAAATTGCGTTGAAGCGTAAAACGCGAGATAGGAAACGACAGACAAATCTCGGCTTTTGATTGGATTTTCAGCGGACCAATAACTACGTCGAATCGCAGCTTTTCAAAGAAGAAACTCAGTTGCTGTCCCTGGAGACCATTTTCTCCAAGCGAAAAATCCAACTTTACGGAATATTCCCTGGAAATCACTGCTACGCGATTTTCGACTAATTAATTCATGCAAAGTTTATTGAATCGTGTTCGAACGCGAGATTTTCCAATAAGGAATTGCCAGTAGAATTATCGCTCCAGACTCGTTCTTCCTTTTTACAGACCGGACACCCAACGTGTCAATATTCCAAATATTTTCTCTGGGAAATTACGCCTTCTCCTACATATATATATATATATATATATATATATATATATAATGTTTCTTTATATAGTTTGCTTAATTATGTATAAAAAATTCTAGTCGAGTACGGGTGGTTTCTTAGACGAAGTTTATCGACGCTTTCTGCCATAAGTGTGTGTGCGTGTGTGACGTTGATCGTAGATCCTTGTCGGATAGTGTCGCTTGGTACTGGATCAGTGGAAAATGTCTGCGTGGAACGGACGCTCGCTTCCGCGAATCGAAGCGAGTCTCGACGTCTGCTCCAACGCACTCGCACGTCTTTAACCACTTTCCTTACTCCCGCATTCGCCTCTCGCGAAAACTGAATGTGTGTGTGTGTGTGTGTGTGTGTGTGTGTGTGTGTGACATTGATCGTACACAATGGAAAATTGAATCGTGTGTGGTTCGGCTAACTTCACTCTGTAATTTAACATGGAAAATGATATACTACACTATAGTTGAAACCACACACGATTCAATTTCCTACCGTGTAGATCCTTGTCGGATAGAGTCGCTTGGTACTGGATCAGTGGAAAATGTCTGCGTGGAACGGACGCTCGATTCCGCGAATCTCGCCCTGAGCCAACGCACTCGCGTCTTTAACCACTTTCGTTACTCCCGCATTCGTGTCTCACGAAAACTGAAACATCATTGGTTCACCGTTGCACAGTTTACTCGTTCACTGACGCTTCCGAGTGGGAATTTTTCTTCCACTGGATCGATCGTATTTTTTCGCCGATACTCCTGCGCTTAATTAATCCATTAATTAATCCACTTTAGCCATTGCAATCAGACATACTCATGCCAGATCACCTGCGTTTAACGTACCATTCCAACTTCGGGAAAACTGTGCAAGTTGGGTTCATTCTAATCTGATTTGATTTGCTGGTGAACGCGAGCAAAGCTGCTAGAAAAGTTTTACTGCTCATTGTGACTCGTGTGTGTGTGTGTGTGTGTGTAGGAGCGTTCTCCCAGGCTTTGATATTTAGTTTTAATTAAGGCAGCGTTAATTAGACCAGCGCTGATCGCGACTGTGGATCTCGATTCGTTGGTACAGTGTATAGATATAGTGGTTCGGTTGTGTGGTGGGCTCCGTTTCGTGTCGCGTCGAGTCGAACCGATAAGTTTGCTACGAACCTGGCAACGGTGTATAGGGGGAAGTCTTACAGTGTGTGTGTGTGTGTGTGTGTGTGTGTGTGTGTGTGTTTGTGATGGCCCAACTTTTTCTACTTACGCTGGAAAAATTATTCCTTCGACGTAAAAACTTTTTTTCCACTCGCGTCAATGATTCTGTAAACTTATAATTTATACACCTCTGCTGAATAACTTCCCCCCCCCCCCCCATTACCACACAAAATGAAGATAATAATTATTGCAAGCAGAATTTCACACATCCAATAGAAAATCATCGAAAGTTGCCACTATCAAAATTCTACTAAATAAATTTCTTTTTCTGTCTTTTTCTATACTTACGTTGGAAAATCAAATTATTTCCTTCGACGCTCAAACTTTTTTTTCCTCTCGCGCCAATCATTCTGTAAACTAACTTACCTCTGCTGAATAACTCCCCCCCCCCCCCCCCTCCCCCATTTCCACATAAAATGAAGCTAATAATTACCAGCAGAATATCACGCACTTAATCGAAAATCATCCATCTTTTTCTACTCGAGTTAACGAACATTTTCCAAATATACATGAATTTTGGTGTTTCTTTCCACCGTTTCAAATCCAGCGAATGATCGAACAACGTAGGTATAAGGTTCCATGTTTCCCGAATCAGTATAGCGCGGTACCATTTCGAGCATATATACGTATAACATTATTGCTCCTCGCGAGATTTTGCTTTGACACGTGGCGAATAGCGGTTCGAAGGGGCGGAGGTACAACTCGAGGGGAAACAATGAGAAGGGAAATGATTGGAAAGGCTCGGTATAAACCGTTGCTATACGGTTTCTCGTGTGAGATTAAGCAGGAGCAGCAGTCTGGAGGAAAGCAAACGTATAAACATATATATATATATATAGATACAGGTTGCTAAAGTTGCAGCGGTGTGTCGCGGCGTCGCAGCTGGCATAATAATCCTCGATCTTTCCGTGGTCGAGTGAGAGTGTGCGACCTGTTCTCACGCGCATTGGAAAAAGATCGGAACTTAGTGTCGGAGGCTCGCGATTCGCGATTCGATCGGTGTCTATTCAATTATTGCTTCCCTCCGGAACGCATCACTCTGCTCCAAAATCGACTCTACACTCACGCACTGACTCTTATGTATAATACATGTCATCGATGATTAAACTATATCTATATATATATATATATATATATATATATATATGTACTATCAAGTAAGCGAGCACCAACACCTTTCTCCTCTCCCACGCTCAATTTTAAATTTTAATCCTATTATAAATAAATATATCACAAGTGACGTATTCAGTGATGAGAATCCAAGTAGAGAAAGGAATTTTGCAAAAGACAAGGAAAAAGTGGAAATTTTGCAAAAAAATCCACGCGATTTGCAAGATTCTGTGCGTTTCGATCGAAGGAAGGAATTGCGGTACGGACAGACAGGAACTGTGCGTGTGCATATATCAAGTTTTCAGCTCGACTTCCGGGAGTCGATGTTTCGCGTCGACTTAATAAGAGCATTTCTCCATAATGCTAGCTGGTTTCTTGTTCGACGATCGAGCGGCGGGAACGTTTTACCTATTTTTTCATCAATCTATATAACCACGCACGTATAGACGCGTACAAACACACGCACACGAACGAGGAGCGAGTGTGTCGACCGTGACTGTACAAAACGACCAATCGGGGACCTTCGAACGCGCTTGGTTTCGTTCCGAGTGAAATTTCCGATAACCACGTTGCAGGACTCTCGATAATGGTTCCACATTTTTTACTTTCCTCTTCAACTTTGATTCATGCACGAAGCGTTTCGAGAAAATTTGCAAAGGTGTCTCGCGTTGCAGAACAGTGATAAGAATTATGCGACGATCCAGAGAAAATAATTGCCTTTATTGGTCCATAATGGTCCCACGGAGGATAATCCATAAAATCGTTACGTAATCTCCCAGTGTCCCTATCGCAATAGAGTATCGTTTCGAGAAAGTATATCGGGTGTCAATCTTGCAAATTTTTCGCTCGTCAGTTCTTCCACTGGAATATATATATATATATATAAAGACACGCACACAGTGTAAAACGGAGGATACGAGACAAGGATAATTCAGGACTTTGTCGAAAAGTTTATATTTCGTTATCGAACGTTGCGGGCAGCGAGTGTCGATCGCTCTTGCAAAGCCAAGCAAGTAGTCCGCCTTGAACGAACATCGAATCTTTGGATGGGGACAGAAAATAGCGAGCTACGTGGGCTTATCCGCTCGATTTCTATATGCTACATTCGTCGATACGCATCTCGGCTATAAATAAATACGAGCACGGCGCACGGTTCTCGCCGAATCTGCATCAATTTCGATTATGTCAAACGCGCCACGGACATAAATTGGAATTATAGTCCGCCGCTCGCTCCAAACACTCCACTCTAGACTCTCTTTCGCGATAGCGATGACAAAACGTCATGCGGAAGTTGACTCGATCGTCTGATGCAACGAAAAAGAAAACCAATGACGTATGGGTATATATATATATATATATATAGATGCTAAAAAGCGTCTTTCCGCTTTAATTCGCGCATATTTGAGAAGAAAATGTTCAGCTTTCAGACTTTTAGATTAGATATTTATGGACGGACATTCCTCGAACTGGATCCCTGACGAGTGGATCGGTTTCGACTGGTATGTGTTTAAACCGTGTGTATATATATATATATATTTATATTGCGAGTGTTATAGCTATTACACACACATATATATGTGTATGGCATTAGAGGTAAAAAAACATAAAAAAAAAGAGCCAAAAATCGTGCGATTTATAATTAGCATAAATGGGTGAATCGAATCGTAAAGTGAGCTTTGTATTCGCAAGCTCGAAACACGTATCGATCGTAACAATTTGCCAAGCGTGACCGACCACCGCGCGCGCTTCTCTCGCTCGAATTAATCACGGCTGTGATTGGCCGAGACGCGAAAACGTCGGCTTCTTTCCTCGCCCGATCGCCGATACGTAGGAACGCGCGCGCGAGTTCATGATCGATGACGTGTTATTTTCCGCGAGATCCAATTTTATCCCTCGCTTGATATATCGCGGTATATATATATATATACGTACGCCGCGTGAGCGCGCCCCGTCGATCAAACTCCTTCCACGAATCGACCAATAATATTCTAATTAGCCTCGCGGGGTTCTTGCCTCATGGACACGAACGTGTTTTCTCCATTCCACTCTATCGAGTTCCAACAAAAACTAGTCACAACCATTCATACGTTCAACGAAAATAGTGTAATGAGAAAAATTTGTCCTATAGTGGATCCTATATATATATATATAAAATCGTTCCTCGCTTATTTATCATTTAACAAAAAGATTCAAGCAATTTTTATTATATTTATTTGTCAACAGAAAAACGTCGATTATCCAAGGAGACGGCGCACGGGGATTAATCGACTGTTGGTAATCGGATTGGGGGATCGGGTGGCGCAGTAGTTACGGACGGGATTACGTCAGACGGCGAGCTCGTTAGCATTCCGCGATAAGTTCCGTTGGCAAGAGTCGCGTGGCGAGCGCCGAGCACCGGGGGCGCTGATCGGCGTCCGGTCCTCGGTGGCTGCGAATAGCACCGGAGCCGTCGCGATTGTTGCGAGCCGCGAGAAGAACAACGCACATCTGCGCGCCCCGACACTTTCCTCATTCCCGAAGAATTCCACACTCGCCATTGGTGAGTCGCGTCACTCTTGCGTAGCGCGAGAAACGTTTCCCTGGTAACGACCCGTTATTGCCACGTTTCAGGCACGTTTCTGACACCGGGCAATCTGTATCTGTACATTGTACGCAGAAACTATCGCTCCTTCGAAAAAAGTCCAATACTTGGGGTTAAATTGGAAAGGATGCGTAGCGTTGATCGCGGGAGAACAACGGAAACGATTGATTTCGTCGAGGAAAAAGTGCGCGGGACGGAAAATCAGCAGCGGACGTCGCGGCGGATGAAAGGGAGAAGCGAATCATGCGGGGGGGGGGGGGGCGGACGGGTGAAACCAGCTGCTGCACTTGGGAAATTAGACCTCGAGAATTGAACGGTAACGGCAAAAGCGAGCGTTGAATCTGGTTTGCTCTCGCACTTTTTTCTTATCTTGCTTCTCTCTCCCTTTATCACACGCGTACAACCCCCCCCCCTTCCCCCACCACCGATCTACTCACCGCGAGCGGGAATAACAAATAAAGCAAGGTTCTTGCTTAACCCGAGAGAACCGCTGATTTATATCGAATAATTCGTGGAGAATTGCGCCAGGGCCATTTGTAAGCCGGCGCTGGATGGTCAATTGTTTCGCATTTGCATTAATCTGAATAAAATTCTAATAATGCTGTTCTGCCTTGCAGGTTGCTTTGTTACGGTGCATTAACAGGGCCAACTTATCGGGAGTCCGTTGGAAGATCGACGAGTCTCAATCTTTATATATATATATATATATATATATATATATATATATATGTCATACGAGAAGGAATGTTTTGCGCGGGCCAGCTCTTCAGCAACGGGCCCGACTTTGCCGAGAGCAATTACGCCATTGTGCTCGTGGCAAAAATATCCATTTTCAACGATCGCGCATTCCGTTCCAGCGTTAATTACGCGCGCTCCGATTATATAAAATCAACTGCATTAGAATAGAAAATCCATTAGAGCCGTGCGGAACGCCGCGCGTCGATCGGATCGAATGATCCGAATCTGAGAAGGGAACGGGAGATTGGAGAATTTATCGATCGAAAATTTGAAGAATTTCACCGGTGATCGTTGCGAACTGCTGTAATATCGTCGGTCGGGGGAAAAAGAAGCCTGGCTTATTTGCTATGGGGACTTGGGGAGGGGGTAAAGAGAGGTAGGTACAGTATACATATATATATCTATATATAGATAAACGACGGAAATTGTTGTCGTTGGTTGAATCGTAGGAAACGAGATCGTTTCTTGCCTCCATCTCCCCCCCCCCCCCCCCTCCCCTCTGATTCTACCGGTGGAAGCAGCTTATGCAACTCAGCTTCTTGCATCGGGAGCAGCAAAGATTTCGTTGAAACTTTTATTGCGATATCGGCATAAATATCCGATCTATTGCGCAACGTGCACTTTTCTCCCATGCAGATGAGCCTCTGTGAATATGTATATATATACTGTAATACTTCAATGCTGTCGATGCTCGTCAACTGGCAACAAGAAAATATATTTCATTTGACCCGAATCCATTTTGTGCAACTTTTTTTCATTGTTCTTTTCCAATGGGATATTAGGATTATTGTTCTTTTTGGAGTGTATGTGTGACTGAAGTGTTAAGACGGTTTATTCTGTTCATTTAAAGTTGCTAATGGAATATTAAAATTATTGTTTTTTTGAATGTATACGTGACTGAAGTATTAAAACAGTTTATTCTATTATTTAAAATTGTTGTACATTTTTATACAGGGAGATTTATACTTTGCGTTCTCTCGGCAAAGTATCTCACTTCCCTTATTTTTTTTATAACATATACCAAAGATTAATTTTGTGGAAGAAGAAGTCTGCAGTGTGCCAAATCTGACGTAAAACTGCACACACACACAAGGATAACTAGTTTCTTTCTAAAATGGGGGCTCGTCAAAGCGAACCTCGCGTATCGCAGGAAAATATCAAAGATATCTACAAGATTGCTAGTCAGGAATCCGTGCAAGTGCAATTTATAGCCGAACCAGCAAGATTTCGTAACGAACTGGCGAAAATTGATGAAACGAAACGGCCAAACGCGAATGCTTCATACTGATTCGCGCTAACGCGGCGCGAGATTACCCGCTTTTACTTTATCAGTTTATTACGAGGTTCCAATGAAACTATCTTGCGCTAATTGGGAGAAGGAAACCTCGGTACTGGAGCTAATTCGAGGGAAAAAGAAGAACATTCGTCCTGCTAATTATTTATGCCAATTAGTTTTTACTATGCGACCCTGTTTATAATAATGATATTAAGTCTAACGAGCGAGAAACGAATTAATCGTTCGATTAACCATATTTACTCCATTTTAATCATCATCCAAGACACAAGCGAATATGTTTTTCGCCATATACCTGCAACGTTGGAAAAACAAACAAAATCTATTCGTCACAATGTAACATAATACAACGTAATCAGTTCGACCTAGATAAACTGCACTGATTAACATGCATTATATATATATATATATATATATATCGCGAGAAATGAGAATCTAATGCTACATATATATATATATATACATATACTTGAATAAAAATGATTTTGGTAAAATTATTAATGATAGATTCACTGCAATAGGCATGCACCGATCAAAGTTTTGGCCATTAATAACTGCACTGATTAACATGCATTATATATATCACGAGAAATGAGAATCAAATGATACATATATATATATATATATATATATTTGAATAAAAATGATTTTGGTAAAATTATTAATGATAGACTCGCCGCAATAGGCATGCACCGGTCAAAGTTTCGGCCATTAATTCTCGCACGCCAATGTAATTTGCATTGCTTATCTTAATTTGAACGGGGCTACTATATTGATCCTGGCAATTACGAATAGTGCTTGTCGACTGTAATCGGTCAATGATTAACGAGAAAACGGTATATACGGTAACGGCTAATTCCTAACACACATACGCACTAACACACACCATATATTCAACAATACAACGATATGACGCAACAACGAGCACAACCACCACGTAAAAATCACGCTGTATAATGCACTGTGCGTATATATATAGACGACGTTACATAATACGATATTTTTTGCATATGGCACTGAGCTACGAATCTACAAGTTCGTTAGAGCTAGGAGGGGGTTATATATATATATATAGATATACAGTGATTCAGTACAGAAATTGAAAAGAGAATTAAATGTATTTTGTGTGCAAGAGCTCGCGGTTGCTGACCTTTCCGGGAGTCATGCAGTCAGTCAGGAGAATCAGCAATATTGCGCAATACTTGTCAGCGTTTACTCGTCACCTCTGCACCGCGCTTAAGAGGTTACAACGCCCGCAATTCCACCTTACGCAAGCTGACACCGTGCAAAGCTAGCTCATGCGGGATGCGCGTTATCCACAGGCAAGGCCACCTCATCTCTTTAGGTAATATATATATATATGTATTCACTATCGCTTCATTATCACCTCTCTGACGCGACGACCTCGTCAATTAGGACGATCCTCAATAAGGCCACTGTACTTTAATATTTTTCGAGCAATGCATCCTCTTCTGTTCATTATATATATATATATATATATATATATATATTTGTATACCTGAAATTCCCTCAGTATCGTCAACAACGCTAATTAAAATTTTCAAGGTCCTTTCCTCGTCACGAATTCCCCACGGCAAAAGGTAATAACTTTCTTTTTTTTAACGTACATAATTTAAAATGCACTCAATTGTTAACTGCATTACGTATTAGAAAAAACCCTGGACTCATATTACAGGTTTAAGAATCGAAATAAATATATATATATATATATATATATATATATATGTATAACGGTTCTCGTTCTTGGATTCGAGGTCTCTGGGGGGAAGATTCGAAAATTTCCACATTTCCTCCTGAATAAACATGAAAATGCGAGGTATATAGGACCATGAAGAATATATGACGAAGAGGATGCCTGGCAATGGTACAGGATTATTCGATCCACCAGGCCATCCGAGAGTGAGTCATTCCTCACGGAGGCAAAAGTTTAATCCTGACGCAGATCGGACCCACCTGACTCGTCTCTTCTTCATCGGATTTCGTCATTCCATCGTGTCAGCTTTCGTGGCTCAGGTTCGTTCAAATATTTCCTTCTATCGACGAACCTCCATCCAATCGTCCGGCCTACAAAAAAAACCTGCGTTTTATCCGGTAAACGAATCGAGTTTTGCCAAACAATGGGAACGAACGAGTGACAGGTGCGATTCGACCTTATCGATCGTAACGAAGCATCGAGTCGAGAGAAAACTATCTTACAGCCATATTCATCACTCGTCAAGAGTCTGTCCAATTTTAAAACCAAACATTTCTCGAATATTCCACACACCAGCACGAGAGTAATTGGTTCGAGAAGTATTGCGAGCACAGGTTTCGAAAGTATTTGTATAACGTACTAGTTTTGGACCGATCGGATGAGGGTATTATCCATACTGCTGTTGTAATTAGCAGCGAAGCAATAGTTGCCCCACGTATCGTATATAATACGACAGGTTAGAAAAACGTGGCTCGAGTGTTCCCTTTGCCATATCTAGCCGGCAAATCACTCGAGGGATTACAATACTCGACTGCTACCTGCAGATTCTTGCTGCGATGGCCCAACCTTGACCCGTATCAAACTAGTCCGAACCTTGTGTACAGGTACGCATGCAGCACTTTCGCAACCTCTGCTACCATGAAGAATTTCACTTGGACCGTGACTGGAGTCGGAATAAGGTTCGTTTGGCCCGACCCATCAGCCACGCGTTTCGGACCTGCTCGGCAAATAAATCAGCTCTTTTAGCTCTTCAGGGTTTCTTTTCCTGCACCTTGTACGAGATCCTCTTTACTCGTTCATACCTCTGATCCCTAACCTACGTCTACTTTATTTCTTGCTATTCTACTTTTTTTTTTGGAAATTGATTCTTTGCGGTATATGTATACACTCCGAGTGAGATGTGTGTGTGTGTGTGGTTTAAACCTCCACCACCCCAATACCCAATTACGAGAAACTCCACAATCTCAGCCCGATCAGAGTTTTCCTCGGGCATTAACGCGAGTCCTGAATAAGCATCATTAATAACTCTTTAAACTACCGCAATCATGCAAATATCACGCAAAATGCTGCAAGCGTGTAATAGCAGAGACATCTGTCTGGTTTATGACAGTTCCCTAACCTTTTTGACCGATTATATACGCGATTACGGTATCCTCGACACTCGATCGTTACGTTCACTCGCGAAAAACTCGCGTCTCTATCTCTATACACGTATATGTATATGTAGAGGAGAGTGTGCAATTTTGCTTTTAACGATCGTAACAAAGGAGCTTCGTTAACGCATTGTGCAAAAAGACAAATATAGGCTGCCATTTTCTTTTTCTCTCTTTTCGATGCTATTTATACTGACTTGGCAGAAAGGAAGAATATTTTTAGGCGGGAGATTGCGTGGTCCGTTTCTACTAATTGCTTATTAGGAGCACGTGCTGGCTGCTACCTTAAAATCAGATCACTTTCTTAGATGCTATACGCTTCTCCTCGGACATTGGCACCTATCCACGATCCACGCCAACTTTCAAAACATCGCCATTCATCTTTTTAATGCGAATTTCGCGCGCTCTCTCTCTCTCTCTCTCTCTCTCGTGGAACAAGTCGGACTATTCTATATATACGATTATTAATTAATTATTTCCACTGGAATATGATTTTATCGCGAGCTGGTAAATAAATTATATTATAAAGTAGATTTGTGTAAGAGAACTCTGCGAGTGGTTAAATTGGCGATAATGAGAGGATGCAAATTACCTGAAAATTTTTTCGGCATATTAGAAAGGTAGGAGCTGCATGGCCTGCACATGTACGTATAGAAAGAGAGGTGGTCGAAGGTTTCAATTTTTCCTATTGGAAGGTTAAATATGTAAGAACCTGTGTAGAAATAAACGAGTAAACGAGCTGCCTATGGATATGTGGTTCGACTGTGAGAAATAAAATGCACTTCCTTCGCTTCAGCTTTATATACATACATATATACATAGGTGTGTACCAGAAGAAAAACTAAGTAGAAAAAAAAGTGTCGTAATTCGATCATAGAGGTATCACGCAGATTGCGCATTAAAAGTTGGAGACACGCGTGTGGGTGGCCATGCACCAAACGGCACACGGCACATGGCGAAGAGAGTGCTTCCCAACATTGACCCGTATTCACCGAGCGTGGCAGCTGGAACCAAAGTGAATCGAACGACGCGCGAGTCTCTGACCCGCATTGCGAGTTGACGAAGTCAATTGGGAACCGAGCGAGACCAACCTCGTGACTCTTCGAACGTGAAATCCGCTAAAATTCACGTCCTTCGACATTTGCTTCATCAAGATCCAAAATGGCCACCGAGAACCGAGGGAAACAAAGCGTGCATTTCAACGGCTCTGTCGATTAGAGACATTTTCAAGGTTCTTCTGAAAGTGGAGCTGAATAAATTGTTTATATTCAATTACAAATATATATTATAATAAATTATTGTTTCAGGAGAATTGCAACTTTTTTTTTTTATATTTTTACCGTTAAACCTTTTCAATATATATATATATATAGCATTTTTAAGGAAATTCACACTAACCGAGCGGTAAAACTTTATAATCGACTACGAGTGTTCTTCGTGTACAAATTTTTGCAAAAAATCCCTCGAAATCCTAATGGAATATATATAGACAATAATTTAACCCAATTTCCAGTGCCACTTTTCGGTGAACGTCTCTTCCTCGCCTCTCTTCGGCGCGTATCTCGAAGAACCGGTCACCAAACATATAATATTGTACATACGAATTAAGCGGATTCCGAATGATTAATCACTCGTCATTTTTCCACGCGATCTCCACTATCGTTTCCAAGAAAATGATCAATCCCTCCTTCTCCTCACGAATTTCTAACGCCATTACCCATTTTTTATCTTAACTGTAATTTTGCTTATCACAATTATTATTCCCTCTTCAAAATTCCCCATAACTGACACATATTCCAAAAACTTTTCTGGAACGTTCATCCACGTGAAATACCAGTTTCCCAGGACAGGAATTTCAATCTAGACTCATATTTTCGTGTCTCATTGTCCAGACCGGGTCGTTTGCATAAATTTCTAATCCAGAGCTTTCCTTTCAATGTTAAAAGATTCCAACGTCGTTGTTGCTCGATCCACCGGTGCCAAGTGCCTCGCGGGCCCGACTCGTTCCCTCGCAACGCTTTAAACTTGACATTTTTACGGCTACCGTGGTTTGGAACAGAAAACACGGCACGAGAGACCGCGACGCGGGGGCAGAGTGTTTGTTTTAGAAATGACACAATGCTTTTGGCAGTGACAACAATTTTTCTATTGCACCGAGCGTGAAACTCCTGCGCAAGAATAGCGGTTACCAAAGTAGCAGTTATAACTGCTGGTTCTACCTGCAACTCGTCTACCATTATAACAGTCGGTGTCTATTAAACGGTAATGCTAGCCAAGCTACACGTGGAAATAACTGTTATAAAACGACTGTTACACACAGGTCGACTCTTCCTTACTTCAGCAATCCTTCACCCACTCGCTCCACGCTGATTCCATTACATTTTTGGCTCTCAGCTTTTCCATCCCACCACGCGAACTTTTTTATATAAAATCTCTAACACATGCACTCGATCCACGCTGATTCTGTTACATTTTTGCCTCTCAGCTTTTTCCATCCCATCACGCGAACTTTTTTATATAATTTTGAATCGAGTCGCAGAGTTATTGTTTGAAATACCAATTTATTATTTGGATGTTATATATATATATATATATATATATATACTGTTGTATATATAGGGTAGTAGAGAAATTTGGAAGGAAAGTTACGAAGGAGCAAAATTATTGGTTAAAAGGCCCACGAATCAATAATGTGGCACAGCTTATACAATACCTGTTGAAATTGACTACAGTTTCCACGATGGATTATCGATCCTTGATGAAACGTATAGATCAGAGGCCTCACTTTTCGCTCCACCGGAGCCCGAACGCTTATTACCGGACAATTTGACCCACTTTATCACGCCCCAGCCTGTTACATTAAGGAAACAGAGGACATCGAGCACACCGAGCGAAACCACAGATTAAAAATCAACCTCTCGACTCTCGTTTCTGGAACAGCCACGGTATATATATATATATATATATATATATATATATGTATGTATACGAGAGAAAACGAAAGCGACCGTTTGGTCTCGACGTATTAGGTGCGAATTGCATCGAATCATCTCGTGGGTAATCTCGACGAAATTAGCAGGGTGTCTCTAATCACCGGTTCTTGAACCATTTTCTTCGAGGTTAGCCATATTAACGTCATCCATTAAATTCTAAAACTTCTTTACCGTCCTAAAAAATTATCCCCCCGATGAGAGAGAGAATAGTGTAATAAAGTTGTAAAAAAGAAAAATACATAATAATGCTTTATAGTAGCAGTAAAATTTTTATAGAATCTAAAAGGAAAATCTCAACTGTTGGTCGTCCTAACAAAAATCGCGATGATACCTCCAAGAATCGACTCTTTAAAACTCCTCGATAACCTCACACTTGGGGCTTTCCACGAAATTTTTATTAGACACGAAATTGCGCGCTTAATACCTTTGCCTTTGTTATGACGTGGAGTTCGAGGAATTGAGAGGAGGAAGTTGATACTTTTCTTTTTTTCTTTTTGCCTTATAGCCTGAGGAAGATGCTGCGAAGAAAGGATGTGTCCTGTGCGTGAGAGTGATATTGTTCGGTTGGTAACCAGAAATTTTCTGATTGGGAACACGTTCGATGACGATCGCATCGAAATAATCCGATCGATGCAAAAGGCACCATTACTCTTTAGGAAATTTCAGCCACTCAGCATCGATCAATTTATTTAATATTCGATGGACACAAAGGAACCTTTACTTTTTAGGATATTTGAGCCACGCAGCATCGATCAATTTATTTAATATTCGATGGATACAGAGGAACCATTATACTCTTTAGGATATTTGAGCCACGCAGCATCGATCAATTTCTTGAATCCGATCGATGTACGATCGTTGAACCAACATCTCCAAGCTTCTGCAGTCGTATATACAGTCTGCACGAGTATACAATACAGCTATATATATAGGCTCCATCAGCTCCTGGATTTTCAAGGTTCGAGACCCTCCATTCGGGTCCAGCCTCTCTTTTCCTCCCAGCTCCTTACATGCTCACCTATCTAATCCTCTCCCTCCCCCTCCCACCCCCTTACCCAGAAATTAGCTTCACCGAATGCTTTCGTTTCCATAAATTACAGCAAGACACGAGCGATCAAGGTTACGTCGCCACTAAAGCCCGCAATGGATGTTTTTATTAATCGACGCGTTGATGTCAATGACAGTGTTAAATATCCGTAAGCCAAGTTTTAATGGACCCTTTATATCGCTCATTAATAACAACGTCCGTTACCATTAATTATAAAATGCAAAACGTTGCTTTGCATACTTTTCTATACGTCTCTAACGATTAGGTCGCTTTACGAGTTTCGTTGGAAACTTTGTCTAATTAGTCGTTGGTCGCAGAACCAATGACTGCTTTGCGCCACGTTATTTATTCGATGATTGTTTTTTCATCGCACGAATATATCGTGGGACACGTTGCTTTTAATTACGTAAGGTTCAATCGTATATACAGTCTCATTATTCACGCGGTGCTCATTAATTATATTTATACTCGAAGCTCGTATATAACCGATTGTAACAGTCGGTCAATCATTGTCGTATCCTTGCCGGAGAACATTGTGTGTACCGGTCGTTCGTTCCACGCCATCTTGGATTTATCCAGACTTTTTTCTCTATCAAATTTCTCTCGCTCGCTTTTCCATTCATTATTATCCATCTCGAAATGTAGAATTATACCTCGATCATTTTCTTCCCGCCATTTTTAATTTTCATATAACAGGGATTCTCCAGTCAACTCAAGTCAATTGTTTACTCTTGAAAGTCCAAATATTTTCTTGATAAAAGTTCCATTGAAATCTTTGCACTTTCCACGCTTTATCAGAATTGGTTCGACGAACGAATTTTGCACTTGGAGCTAACGGAAGACCTCGTCCACTCTCTTCCCACGAAGAAATTCTTCTCAAAGTAGGAAACGTACTGTGGAATCGCTGATGGTCCGCAACATTCAACCTGGTCCCCGGACAAACGGACATGCAGGCATCGACTATAAGTGGCTCTGCGTGAGTCGAGTGTATAAAAAGCTGTGTTCGCGCCACAGGTACACTGGTTGCCTTGGCTCGCTCTGCGTGTCAAGGTCACGCGCATTTTCCGACACTGAATATTTCAGTAGCCACACCCGCGTCTTCGGCGACTCGGCGCGGGAGCCACCGACACAACACGATCGACCCTGAAGAGAGCGCTTTAAACCCGATCCTACGGAATTTCTCTTTTTCGCCACGAATCGACCCCGAGGAAAAATAGAATCACGTTTCTTCCACATTGGGAGGAATGTGAAATAAACGTGAATTATTCATGAGCAAGATTCCTCGTATTACGGAATACATCAGCTGCGATTATACTACCTTTTAACTATATGTATATTTCGTCCTGGAGAATGACTATAGTTGAAAAAATTACTCTTAAAAGGTATACCGGCCTTTTTTCTTCGACAACGCTATATAGAATTGCATTATTTCGCTGTAACAGCACGTAATAACCATGCACTTACTATACATTATCGGTTTCGATAAAATCTTGAAGCATTTCATTTCGAATGACTATTTCGCTCGAAATACTTCCACGGTTCCTTGTTAATATTATTTTTTCTCGTCTGTGATTTTGTTCGCCATTTTTAACAATGTATTTAAATCAGACGTGACTATTTTCTCAGTGAAAAGTTCTACAGTAAAATAACACGAATATCTATATATACGCGTATTCGTATAACGATAGTATAATCGGTGTTCCAGCTGACTGAATCGACAAGAAAAAGAAACGTTACTCTTCGTTCGAGAAGATTTGACGAAAAAATTCCAGGAAAAATGCCGGACCAAGCTATATATAAGAAAATAAGTTTCCGGATCAACGAGTCCTTCCTATATTAGGTATATACAGTAATACAGCGACGAAGGCGAAAGTTGCCCAAGCAAGAATACAATCAAGCAGGTTTTCAATAAACAATTGACACCGTCGCAAGACCAATAAACGGCAGTCATTTTAATAAAATATGAAAGAAATTTGCATGCTTGGCTGACTTATGGCGTGGTAGAAAATCGAGAATATAGATACTGCACAATTGAAATCTTTCAAGTCGAATCGCTTGCTTGTCCATAATAAATGCAAATCGATAGAAATAATGAAGAGACTGAGAGCCAAGTATATATATATATATATATATATGTCATATCGAGCAAAATTTTTAAGTCGGAGCTTGATTAACGGTGGTGCTGGGCTCGGTCGAGTTTCTCGCGTGCAAAATTGCGATAGCACACTGCAGCATTAACGAACGTGTAACAGCACAGGCAGAAGTAATTGTAGCAGTGGGAGACGACGAGCGTAGGAAGAATCGCAGCTGTAGTGCTGGGATATTGGCGGTGAAAAAGAATGAAACTAACCAACATAATTTCAATTAATAATTGCACTGGTACAGGAGCAACGAGAGCAAAGCTGAGCAATAATGGCTGTAAACAAATTTTAATAGTGCGAATCACGACGACTCCAATTACACGCATAATATATACATATATATATATATATATATAGCAATGAGGGACCACAACGAGCGTATTAATAATCGCAGCGGGGTAGCAGGAACAGCAGCAGAAACAAATGCAACAGTGGCAGGAACAATAATCTTAACAGCACGAATCACGAGTCCGGCAAGAGCCGCGAGTTGCGATTCGCCAGTTGCGACTGTGCAGTTCCATTTCCCTCGCGCGTTTCGTTACGAGATGAGCGCTCGAGTGTGCTGTGTGTGGCTGCCGGCTGTATCGCGTCGAATGGAATGGAACGGAACGGAATGGAATGGCAGTGGTGTTACAAAATATCAGCTTTCACCGTATCAACGCTCCACGCTCCACGCTCGAGTCTTTGGTCTGGACGCGCGGCGCGGAGTACGGCGCGCACAAAACTATGCTGCGTACTTTTGAGTCGTCGATCTTACGAGCCTTGCTCTCTTTCTACCCTCCTGCATTGTTTATCTCGTTAGATTTTTTGATCATGTATATAAATATATATAGTATTTTTTCGTTTAATTTTTGCGAAAAATACTGCTTTTTCTCAAATTTGCACGCAATTTTAATGTTTGGCGAGTGACGAAGATTTTTAAGAATGCGATTCGATCGTTTCGATATTCTCGACGGTCGAGGAATAAAGGAACGTATGTGCAAGGTGTAATTTGCAGCGTTCGAAGGTGGCGCTTTTCGTCGATCGGAGCGATCGAGAGTTTCGCGGACCATTTCGTATATATGGTTGAAGAGATTACAAGGCCACGACAAATATCGCAGACGTGTAATGAAGGATTGTAGAAATTGTCCCCCCCCCCGCCCCTCGCAGGATATTTGCTGGCCAAGGGAACTCGAATTACATATAGTTACGTGGTCTCGCGCACGGCCATACTTTATGCGAGGTTATTGGGAGCAAAAATAAAGGAAACGCCGCTCGATTTGTATCACGGCCGCAGTTGCTTTTGATTGCAGCGCTACGGATATATTGTCTATGCTGATTATCGGCCAAAGCCACGCTTGTAATTTAGAAAGCACACAATCACCCAATTGTAATCTCCAGCGATTACTCTCGCATACCTCTATGGCATATCTCAAAAATTATCCTGTATATGCATGTATTATTCATCTTCAAGGAAAAAAATCAAAACTGTAAAAATACTTTTCTGATTTATCAATTACGAGTCGAGCGATATGCTCGTTATTTTAAGAGACTCGAAAAATGCGTTCGTAGCGGTACGTGGATCACTCGACTGCGGAATAACGTCACGGTATAATAAGTATAGTATATATATATATATAACGCATAACACAGTCGAGAAAACGTTACAGTACTCTCGTAAAAGTAACGCAACGCCGAATTCGATGCAATTGAACAGTTTCATTCAACGCACTCCGCTCTCGGATTTTCACGTTCGATTCGAAAAACTCGTTTCTGCTGTTTTTGCAGCGATCAAATTTTTTGCGACGCTGACACGAATCAACAATATGATCGAATATGTCAACACTGATTCGTCCGATAGCGACTATATTCGCGCTGTGTGCCAATCTCGAGAGATAAAATATTCCGTGTTTGTTTTACGGCTTGTCCGAGGAATATTTAAGAGCGAGGCTTCCTTTGTCTCAGCTTGGATTGAATTCGATGGGATATATTACCGAAAAAAAGCACGTAATTTCGTCGTCGTCGTCGTCGTCGTCGTCGTCGATCGGCCGCTTGGAGAGTAAGAGTTTCGTACGACGCGATTCACGTAAGAGTCGCGGGCTCGATAAAGAAATTCGATGATGAAGAAGCAACCTGCGGTCGAAACGCTATATATATATATATATAGGTATTATTGTTTGCGCGAGGCTGCAACTGTGGGAAACGTTGGAAACAAAAAAACATGGATAAACGTTGACCTCGCACGTCTCACGGAGATTCCAACTTCGTTTAATTACGAGAGACGAATAGGCGTTGCTGCTTTCCGCAGAAATTTGTACTCTCGATCAGCACTTTGTACATCTCTGCCGTGACTCTCGTGTCACGGAATTACGTAACATCTTCTTGCGTCTCTTCTCGGCCCCCGAGTAGCTTGATCTTTTTGTCACTATAAGCTGTTTCGTGCTCATTCTCAACTCTACCTTTTTTACTCGTCGTTCTTATCAATTTCAACGGAGAGATTGCGCATTTTTCTATTTTAAAAACACTCGCGATATAACCACTTTGCGTATGATAAGAAGTTGTCTCTTTTTAAGGGTTGGATTCTCTTTGCAGGCTCTTGAAAATACGTCATAAAACTTGATACTCTTACTAGTGGTGTATATATATGTGTGTGTGTGTGTGTGTGCGCGCGATTACAAAATTGTATAATAAACCGACACTTTTTGTCCATAGAACTGAAAAACCTAAAACAGATTTCACGATCTGCAACGCTATATGATTTATGAATTTTGCTCGGGATATAAAATTCAATTCGCGATATCCTTTCGATTGGTAGCGTAAAAAGTAGCAAAATAATTTTCTAAAATTAGAGCTGTCATAATTTAAACATTGGCGTAATTTTAATCGGATCAAACGAGTTGTGCAAATCATTCTATCACAATTAAAGATCAAACGAGGCCTCTAATAATCTTCGAGTCCAATCGTTGCTATATAAAAAAAAAAGTGAACGATACCTGCCGAATAATTTAATTTCGCAAGGTTTCGTAGTTGCGAGGTGCTGTACGGAGGAAAATTTGACGCAAGATAGCAATAACAGGTACATATATATATATATAGTTTGACGAAGGATTTGCCAGCGATGCAAAATCCAATTGTCCGTGATTGCCGATGACGAAGGTGAGTTAAATGAAGCTGAAGAGATTAAGATCGAGGCAAGAATAAAAGGATAAATAGCGGTAAAACAAAAGGATCTATTTAGCCGTGGTGGCATATAAAATTTCGACAGATCGCAATGACTCGTAGGCTGCAATAGGCAGCATGTCGAATCGCGCTGTCCGATCCGTATGGATCGAGTGGCTTTAGAACGGCCATTCTCAGCTTCGCCGTTCACGTGGAGCTCCACGTGAGCCACGCCACTCCGCGCCACGCCGAGCCACAACGCGCCGGAGAGAGATCAATGCTAAACGATTGAAAGTACTTTTTTTTCTCATTGTTGTCAGGCAATGTCGGCGCTCCGGCCGCTCGTAAACTCTAGATTTACCGTATTTTTCATAGCGTCGCGAAGAACCGTTACAACTTGCCACACACACACACACACGCTCTCCCTCTCTCTTCAGCATCTACCAAAGAAAGAGACGTTTTTAAAAGGTAGCAACTCTCTCCCCCGATCGTTACCTGCACCCATCGCACTGTGCGTCCAAGCAAACTCGAGTCAAAGCTCGCAAAATCGACAGGAAAATTTGTATAGTTCGGACGATACCGCGAGATCGAGTTATAAATTTGTATGTACAAGTGTCTTCCGAATCTCGTTGAACGTTTCTTCCGCGCATGCGCGCGCCCTCTGGCGAGAATCCTCGGCTAAAACCAATATGGCCGACCGCGCGACGAGCGACGACTCTCCTAACCTAACAGACGCACGAGCTCTCTAAGCGTTTACCCTTTTGCCACGATTAATCGGGAATTTCTAACGGTCCTCCGAGTCATTCTCTCGTTGGAGAATCGTCTAGACGAGCACGAGTCCAGACTGCGAAAGTTTTTGGCTAAATCGAGTGGTGTCGGTGTCCGTTAAAGCGTTGTTCAATTGCTAACGATGGACAGAGAGACAAGACCTGCGTTTCGACACTAATTCGCCAGTCAGCTGTTATCTATTAATGGCAGGGGATCCTTCGGCAGCTCAGATAAATGTCCTCGCGCTACATAGACGAATCTAGGTGTTGGTGCGTGTGTGCGTGTGCGCACAAGGAAGTCTAATGGCCGGCGAATTATGCAAATCGGTCCGACGACCTCTACTACTCTCCCCTATCATATTCGAGTGACTTTCTATTCGATGACTTTTATCTCTGGCAGCAGCGCGCGGCATTCGCGATTTTTCTCAACGATTCCCGCGACATTTCTTCTTATCTCAATTTGTTTTAGTGCGGGAAAGGTTTAGCGCGGGGGTCTGGCACATTACTCGTCAGACTGGAGTAATAGCTAATAGCTCCCAAGGATTTCTCAAATAATTGACATTAGAACTTGACGGCCGGTGCGCCGGTGCCCGTGACTTTTCGCCGCGGCAATTGAGCCGAGCCATTTTTCACCCGATCTGCCGAGTGCCGCTGCGATTATCTCAGTGTTGGCTCTCAATCACAGCGCGCCAGATATATAGCATATACATACACTATAGAGAGCTATGGTACATATCTCAGGAATTTCTACATTTACATTCAACGCTGACAATGCTCTCCCTGCAGGACAAGAAAGGTCCAAGCAGCACGATGCAATTCCAACTTTATCGCGTCTACCATATTTTATTGCACAAAGGCACTTTGGCAACGCCTAATTGAAATTCGTCAATGTACGATTAATATCGTTGGCCTTATAAATACATTGATAATCCAACTCTCTGCAACAGTTTTATAATATCAATAATTTATGCCACTCGTAAACATCGAGCAGTGACGAAATACAAGTGCGGAGCGTGTCTTTTCTATCCAATATACGAGCTGTCTCTTTCTTATGGTACGCCTATAATAGGTGTATAAATTCATCTAACACAATAATACCGTTATAAATATGAAAAAGAGACAACTGTGTCTAATTAAGCTAATAAAGATTGAATCAAACTCGTTGATATTTCTTCGAGACGACGACGCAGCTATTAGGGTACCTATATATCGTACGTGCATAATGCTATAATACTCCATACGGCGCACTTGTCTAAAAGTTGTCTTATAGACATCTTTTAGTCGTCCAATTGACTAAAAGGCACCTAACAAATGTCTTTGAGACATTTCGTGCTTTATGGGACGAGTTTTAAAGCAGCTCTTATATATATATATACATAGATTATATTAATAAAGAAGACTCGATTGTGAAAAGGATGACGTGTATATCGTGGAAAAACTAAACTTTCGAATGGGAATCGTTGGATTGGCGAGACTGGTGCTGGTAGTAGTAGTGGTGGGAGCTGGTATAAACACTATATATACATATATACATGGAGATAGGCGCAAAGGAACGATCGTATAACGGAGCGTTTCGTGTGACAGCTGATGGCAATTGCAGGAAACGACGATGCGATTAGCCATGCAGGATCAGCTGAGCGTTCTTGGCTGTGAGTGGCAAAAGTGAATCGACCATTTCTTTGCCTCGTGGAAAGTCCTTTCGCGACGGGACGGGGAGGGAAGGGTGAGGGAGAAGGGGCCCGTAATGCCCGTAATTACTATCGACTCCGCGAGTGCCATTTACAGTCGCGAGGATCATTGAAAGTGGACTCGCGTTAAAAGTCAGGGGCAACGAACGTAATGTCGAAATTATTCAAAACACTGCGGGTATATGTATGTATATTGTATATGTGACCATGCACCGAGTGGTCCCAGTTTTAGCTCGAGATAATTAAATCAACATCACCACATGCACCTGCAGCCAGTGTCCCTCAAACGCGATAGAGAAATATTTGAATGTACACGTTTACTAATTTCCAATTATTTACTTTCAATCTATAACCAATCATTGATTTCCTCGCAATTGCCACCTGCTTCCAAGAATTATGCCAGATATATTCTCTCCACAATTGCATGTCCCATCGTGCTCGGTAATTAATCACCAATCGACTGGGCGATTACGTAATTTAATTACAGCAGTTTTTTAAAGGTTGTATAACCACCAACCATAGGAGCAAAAAGAAAACAAAAAGAAAAGCAAAGAGAGGAAAAATGAGAAATTCCCACGTATCCGCACCTCGAGCTTAATTATGCTCTTAATTGATTCTCATCTCGCCCTTAAATAGTCTCTAGCTCGATAAGATAGACGAGAATTTAAGGCCGTTTTACAAGATAATCATTCCTCGATCGTTCCTCGTTCCTTATACATATGCACGCTATATACGTACATTGTCGATCCCCAAGAGTCGGTGAAAAATGTTCTCTCCGAGCCAGGATTTATTGATCTAAATAAGGACGCAAAGACTCTTTGAAAAACAAAAAAGAACAGACTTCTCGTTGTGAAAGTAGCGTAAAATTTCGCTACGCTATTAAGATATATCATTAAAATCTTAAGATTGCTATCGGGATAAAAGTGCATTTTCAATGCTTCATCAATGTATATAAATTGAAATATTTCCAGCTCTGATTTCCCTTCGTATTTCTTTCCGGTATATTAAATAGCCATGTTACAATCAGGAGAAAAAGGATCGTTAAGAATTCGAGAAATTCGTACGGACGAATGTCGAAAACAAGATTGAACGTGTGGGGAGGGGGGGGGGGGGGGGGAGAGAAAAGGTGGGAAAAATGAAATTCACCCGTCGGAGCGAAAAGGGAAAATCTATCCATCGAAGCACACACTCTCGCCGTAACCCCAACTTTTACCCAAGCCCGCGCAATTTTTTCACAGTTTTGTTTATATATACTTATGCTATGTACAGTATATAAAAAGTGTTGCGTAATGCTAATTGTTATTGGTGGGGTGTACGATTGTCGTTCCGCTCGATTGGGAACGGCTAAAAAACAGGAAGAGGTTGGTTGGTTGGATAGAAACGCTGAAATCTTTTTGATGATAATTATTATTTATCATAATAGCTTCCTAGACGTTTATTTCCGGCTCGATTATTATTATCGAGTGCTCGGGGTGCATGGATGTATAAAAGACCGTGCAAGCGCGCTCTCGCGCGACATTTTCTTATATTTTTCAGTCACGCGCGCCAAGAGAGTGCATTTCCGTTTTATTAACGGGAAACTCCGATAATCCAGCGGATCAGCGTGCAAACGAGCGCGCTCGCTCGTTCCACTTTGCGCGCTACGGCTATTCGCCGTGAATACTTACAGCATATATATGTATATGCGTGGAATATATCGTAAGGCTGATGACTTTTCCTAACCGCGAGAAAGCAGTCTTTCTCGATGCGACTTTGAAAATGCCAGACGCGCGCCGTAGGAATTCTCATATTAAATGGAAGAAAAAGAGCAGAGAGCGATGAATGCGAGAAAAACAAACTGGACCACACTGAGAGAGCTCTTTTCCACGAACCAACAAGGGAAAATTGCCTTTAAACCAGATTTCTTCATAATTCTCTTCATAATTTACTTACCTGCCGATAAGGTAATTGACCAAGAGATTTCTTTTTTCATTCTGCATCTCGTATCATTAACGATTGATAAATCCAGCAGTCAAATTTTGTAATCGAGGAAAGAAAAGAGAGTCTTACGACTTGAAATTCCGTCGGTGCACTGTGCAGTCCAACACTGGACGGATGCAATCTCGAGTAAAATTATGCATAACTCGGTCTCTGTTCAAAGATACCTCGGGCGAGAGTCTGTGCAATGGTCGAGGAAATTGAAAAATGTCGAATGTGATATAACAACGGGCAGACTGTATATATAAATATTTCGCGAGATTTGAATAAAAGTAATGCACTCGAATTGTAAAATAGAAACATGAGGTGTATATGGAGGAAGTAGGAATTAAGGCAGCGCTAAATAAAGCGGGCAAATTAATATATATATATATATATATATATATATATATATGTATATACTATATATGGCATAGCTAAAAGGAGTTGAAAAAGTTTAACCGGTCTGATGGATATATATATATATATATATACTAGAATAGAAGCGATTGGTGAGTTACATAAAATAAGCAAAGCCAGTTAATTTGGCAAAAAGGAATCGTATTGCCGATCGAAGCGATGGACTCGCAACGATAGCCAAACAGACGGACAGACAAGCCCAGGCAGGAAGCTAAGCGATTTAATAATCGAACGAGCTGCCTGTCCACATACGTATTATACGTACCTTGTACTCGGTCTTCTTAACGAGCACACGTTCAGAAGTAGTCTTATATATACTTGTATAAGTATATATAAAATTAATTCCACGTTATTTTCCACGAATTTCAATCATAAATCCTCGATATATATATATATATATTATCGAGAGAGATCCATGGCCTTTCGACTGCACGAAATTGCTAGTTAAATATTTAGGAAAAATTCGTACAAAGCATATGCAGTACAGCATCTATATATATATATATATATATATATATAATCCTCAAGGTCGTCCTGGCGAAAACTGGAGCGTGCTGGATCGAGGCCCAATTGGAGAGATCAATCGCAATCACGTTTCTCGGAAGATACTCCGAGGCAGATAATTTTCCGCCTGCATAGAAACGAAAAAGTCATCTTTTTCTGCATCTCGAACAATGTGCAACGTTGAGTAACCTTATTCTTTATTAAGAACGGAGAGATCGTAAAACCATCTGTATATTATTATTATTATATTGTTATGATTGTATGATTATTTCAACAAAGGTAATTATCGTGCAGAAAATTGTTAGGTGGATATATCGGGAGCAGAAATATCGTAAAACCGTTGGTAATTCCCGAAGCAATATTGCCAGCGTCAAATAGCTTTTTCTAATCTATCGAGAGCGGAAAAATCGTAAAATCGTTATGCACGGTGATTGGTCTTATAAAGGTGCAATCAGTCTAATTTATACGAAATTCTAACGAGGAGTCATTGGAGAGAACGAGTGCAGGAACAAACACAGACGTGGATACTTTCCGTTTTAGGGAGACACGTTGAGATTCGAGCATTGCGAATATGGCCATGCCGAATGAACCTCGCTACATATATATATATATAGCAAAGATCGATTATTATCGAAGAATGGAAGAGTTATCGCGTGCTCAATTTTCCACATGCATAACCTAGGAAAATGTGGCTCCTTAACGGGCGTCTATGCTCTCTTGCTAAAACTCCTTTTCGCTTGTATACTATATATATATGGCCTACGATAATAATAATAAACACGTACTTCAAAATCGTCGTCCCGAATTGGAGCGAGTTGGCGAAATTTCCATTCGAGATTCGATTAGCAGGTTTATCAGCTTGTACCCTCTATCTATATATATATATATAGTTGGATAATCCATGGGATTCTCTAGGAGAACTCTCAACGGGGAGGCAGCACTCGGTGTGCTGCTGGATACTCGGCTCGGCAGTCGAGTGATTCGTAGATTCAAAGGCGATTCGCTCGTTAGACGGTTCCGCGTAGTGGCATTCGCTGCACCGTGTCTGTCGGGATAGGAATCGAGAGCCATGAGCCAGAACTATAGCTGCACTCTGCAGCTACGTAGCTCTCTGTCTCTCTGCAATGTATATTGAAAACGAGAGTTTGCTGCCTTTAACCATTTCTAGCGGCGCGCACCAGCCTCGTCTCTCTCTCTCTCTCTCTCGCGCGCGCTCTCTCGCTCCTCCAAAGCGAGGAAAGTGTAACGGGCGTGGATTGTGTCAGACAACAGAGAAATGAAAGTGCACTCTACTATAACCGATGGACCGTTGTGTCCACTCCATTTCTCTCCGATCGTGCACGTCCCACGCAATTACAATTTCACACGAATGTTTGTTCGATTCTTTCGTGTGTACTGCGCGCACCTTATTTTTTTTTTTTTTTTTTGTTATCGAGTCGAGGAATTAGAAACGGGAACGATCAAAGTTTTCCACGCACGGGACGCTCGTCCGATGACACGAATAAGCGTCGAGGAGGGAATTTGGGACGAGATTCCTACCGGGGCTTATTGAACGAATTTTAAACGACACTCGCAACGTGCTTGGCGTCCTTATACGAAATTCGCGGCGGCCATTAAAAAATGCTAATGTCCCTGGGAAAATTGATGGATTTAGCTGGTATTGTTTCTAGCCTTCGAACGATTTTCTGCATTACCGTTCATTGGATAGTGTGGGTGGAGAGTTTCGAGTTTTGAAATAAGGATGAACATTTTTTAGCGTTTGTGGGAATTTTGTAGCTTTGTTTTCTTATGTTTCTTCGAGGCCACTTCTCGTTCGTTCGATTATAAGTCGCGTTTGAAGAGAAACACTATACGGTGACCCCGACAAACTCGTCCGGCAAGGAATCCGAGAGCCTTTGAATTCCTTCTCGCGAATGGCTAACTCGATGCAATTATATTATTTATTTTCTTCGGTCAAAACTCGGACATTGGTGAAATATTTCCACTGGATGCACCGGAAATTATGTTAAAAGTGCACGGAAGCTTCGGGAAACGATATGCGCGATCCTCATCCTATATATAATTAAAGAACGATCAACGTTTTACTTTTAATTAGGCATATTCGAACAAGCGGAAAGAAAATAATGCTAATTAACGATACAAAAATAACTTTGACTACATTCGTCACGACAAATTGCTCAAGAAATCGTAAAGAAGGATATAAAGTTTTTCATCAGTTTGGGTAAGACCCTTTTGTACTTGAAAATTTGCATAAGTCTCGAGATCGCTTTGCCCAATTCCTAATTAATTACGCGTGAGAGAGCGAGGTAATAGAAAGAGGGGGGGGGGGGGGAGGAGACCTTGCAAAGCATGCGTTGTCGTCAAATGTCCGACAAGGTATTACGAGAAAAGAAAAATGTATTTTTTTAATTTAAAATCGACGATAAATCGCGACCCTTGAACGAAGGGCCCCTCACCTTCTTAAAGAGGGTCGGTGGCAGCTTAGAAAATAAATATTTCGCGATATCACACTGCTTATCGGTATAATTAATATTTCTTGCTTATGAAATTGATACAGGCGTTATTATTCGACGACTTAACGACGTTCTCGAAACATTATGAATATGACAAGCATGACGCACGTGGCTTTACACGAAAAATATACCACGTATAACCATGCGTCCCCCGTTCTTCATCCTAACCACAGTCAAGGTGAGATTCGTAAATTTCAAAAGCGATTCCAATGGAAAAACTGTCCAATAAACATTGTCTGTTTACAATCCTTCGAGATCATCTAACGCGAAAGAAACGAGGAGAAAACCAGTTTAGAGACGTGAATTATCCCTCGTGGATATTTACAGCTCTGTTGATTGTTCAGGGTCAAAGAGAATAGAAGTCAATCAGGGGGAACCCTCCATAAAGAGACAAAGAATATTTTTTAATATAAAAAAAAAAACATTAGCATAAAAGAAGCCAAATAATTCGCGTTATAAAAGTACTTTGGCGAAAGGGATGCACAGGGTGGGAATACGATAATAATAATAATAAGCTCCGCGTGGAGTCTAAACCGCGAATATAACAACCGGCGAACACGCAGTCCGGAAAATTCCTCCCTGGAAAAAAGTTGGTCCGGTGAACCGCAGTGATCGCAGGATCAGAATGGCCGATAAAGGGTGTTCAGGCGCAGTAATGCAAGGAGGAGGGGCATATATATATATATATATATACGTAAAAAAGAAAAGGAGGAAAAAAAGTTGCAGAGAGACTCACGTCATTTATGGTCGATAAGTGAAGATGCCTCGATCAGGTATTTGTTTATCTCCAAGGTCCTCATGTCTCCATGTCCAGGGCGTTCGAGATCCTCGGCATCCTGAACGATGACGAAAACACGTCGTTGGGATTCTCTCCTCCAGGGTGTTTCTTCCCCTCTATTCTTATCTTCTCTTTTAACGCGTCCCCTTCGTCATCGGCGGCTGGCCCTCTCGATCCGGCCGCGTACTCTCGACGTCGATGGCCACTCTCACGAAACTGCGTGCACGCATGGACGAGGTTAGATTTCACCGTGAAAAAAGAACCGACCAACTTGAACGAACAAGAGGGACAGGAAGATTCGAAAGGCGAGCAACGTTCGAACAATTCTCGATTCCCTGTTCGAGTCGAAAGCTCCGACTAATCGATTAGCATTCGACTGCACACAGTATGATCGATCTTGCGTCATTCGACACTTTAATTAGACGCAGCTCCTTCCTATATACTTATATATATATATATACAGAGTAGTTAATTGCTAAACTTCTCTATTCTACCTTTTTTTTCTTCGTTCGATCAATCTCACCGATTTTCTCAACTTTAATTATCGTTTTTTTTCAAGAAACTATGTAATTATTCGTAGAAAGTAATTAAAATGAACATTTGGAGGAGTAATTTCATATAGGTTGACCGTGAAATGGACCAAAGTCACAGTGCGAGTTACGAGTGGTTCTCGGTTCTCCAGAGCCTCGACAAAGAAAAAACCGTAGTACAGGAAGATCGAGGAGATTCATTGGCGAAAATAGCGGCTGTCGAGGCGAAAAGTGACAATTAATGCGAGGCTCGCGAAAGTTGGCTGGTATTGTCCGAGGGTCTAAGCGATAAAAAGCTGCGTCGTTCGATTCATCGTTCGTGACGAATTTGGATGGGAGACTGGAATAGCGTGAAATTTTGACGTGTGTGGAGAGTTTTCTTCTCTATTTATCCATATTATTTGTTAATTGGCGCGCAATGGCGGTTGTAAGGTTCGAGAACCATAAAGATGGACCAGGTTGTTCGATATATAAGAATGAAACTGTCTTGAATATTTGGACGATCGTCGAGGAAAAGAAGAAGCGGAAATTTTAAGGGACACGTATTTATACCTCGTGGTACGCGCACGAATGCGTTTTATCGGCGCGTAACAACTGGTTTAAACGTGCCGCTGTATTTAAATTCGTGCCTCGAGCCACCAAAACGTTATTCTGTATACCAGAAGATTATTATCTTGCAACATATATATATATATATATAAAGCTGTACGAGAAGGCTGCTTTTACCCAATTTAATTGGACCACTCTTCCACACACCTTCCCACCCCCCCCCCCCCCTCTAATTATACTTGTAAAATTAATATGTCGTGTTACCACAAGATTAATTAGGAAATTCCTAATTAACCAAATCGATTAACGCAATCAAGGTACCACGAGAAATTCAGAATGCAACAAAGAGAGAAAAGTCGTTCTCTCAGTTTCGACGGTTCACCTTTACCGTTGTGCGAGATCGTGAATTATTATTGCCGAGAAAAACTTGTGTATAGAGAAATGTCAGCAACGAGAAAGACTCGAATCGGTATTCAGCGCGCGCGCGCGCGCGAGCGAGCGAGCGAGGATCCGCGTGATACTTTTGACACGCGAATTGTCTTGCAAACAATACAATTAGAAATGTCAGCAATACTTTATGGATTACTGCCCGTTAAAACTTTTATCTTCGCGTTAAAGCATTTTTTGCACCGTTGCAAAAAGCAAAGTCCTTAAATCGAAATGGCTTCCACGAGAGGTAGACGTAGACACGGAATCCATGGAGGAAGAGAGATGAAAATATTTTTGTTGACAAAATCGCTAAAAACTCGATTAAAATGCTTCGAGAAATTCCCTCGAGAACAGACTGGTCCTTTTAACCGGTATAGATAATATTCATTGGAAACTTTACGAATCGTTGATAATGGAAAAAATCAAAGGAAGTGCTTGTAAAATTTAATTCTGCAAATAAGAATTCTTCCAGAGACAATGCGTTCGAAGCACCATCAGAAATGTCAGGTGTCCCGAGATGTTGTTTTCTCTGAAATTATGCAAGGCGAGTATCGTCCAGCTTTACGCGTCATTTTTAAAAAGCCTCGGCTAATGTCTATATATATATATGTATAGATATATATACTGGCAAGAATTCCCTGGGCCAGTGAAATGTCAGGCATAAACAGGCAGGTATTTCGTCGCTCGAAATACGCTCATTTTCGTTCGGTCCGCGGGCCCGCAGGCTCGATCACCGTTCTGGTACCGTTTTGCCCCCGGGGATCTGGCGTTGATCTCCCAAGGTGACCTTGAAACATGGACCTCGTCTCCGGTGGATTGCTGCAACGCGCAGCCACATCTTTCTTACAATTTTAACATCAACGAGAATCTCAGCGATCGAATTAATGTCAGAGAAAAATTTCATTGAATTTGTTTTTTTAAATAAATATCGACATTTGTTTCAAGCACGTATATCGGAGAAATATTTTATTATTCGCTCTGTGCATTCAAACACTAATATAATCAAGTGAGAGTGTAGTAGTGCACGTGAATATTACCAGCGTTACTTATCGGTAAATTTGGTAATTTTTATTGAAAATTTTCGTACACGTATACAGTTATACATTCTCACTTTGTTATTATATCAGTGTTAAATGCACAGAGCGAATTCGCTCCGTGCATTCAAACACTAATATAATTAAGCGAGAGTGTAATAGTGCATGCAAATATTACCACAGCGTTACTTATCGGTAAATTTGGTAATTTTTGTTGGAAATTTTTCGTACACGTATACATTCTCACTTTGTTGTTATCAGCGTTAAAAATGCACACAGCTATATAGGGAAATTTTGAGAGCGATCTAACACGAGATTCGTGCAAAATCCTATGACGCGGTACGGGCCAAGGTTGTGTAGGTGTTTCCGGAGAGACAGGGCGACTAGAAACGAACGGAATCGCAAGTGCAATGTAAATGAGGGCTTTTGGTAATGTGAGTGTGCACGGTACACAAGAACGGTAAGAAATGTCGCGGCAGTGCCGCGCGAGGCGAGGTTAGCGAAAGGGAAAACTCCAAGAGTGGCGAATGAACAATCGACTTGCGTCACTCGAGAGGAGTTTCGAGCGCGCGCGCGCCAACGCGAGTTTTTCGAGCTGGTCGAAAAGGCTGTGGGGCTCCAGTCGCGGGCAAAATTTGCTCACTTTCCAACTACCGATCGTACCGCAACCGACCGACCTTTCCTCAGTTCCGATTCCGAGCCGCACAACAAATTGCACAATCCTCAACGAGTTCCGATTCGCTAACTCCAACTTATGTCCCAGCTGTGAAAATCGATCACCGACCACTCGTCTAAACTTTATCAATCCCATTTCGCGTCTACCAACTTTTACCGTGTCTCTATATACTTTTTTTTTTAGCTATAGGTATGTATATACATATATTGCTTTATTGCCAATTTCTAATAATATATTCAATTCTATTCAATAAATCCTTTCCGTGAATTTTTGTATCTTAATGAAATTATTGCAATTATTACAGAATATTGATAGTTGGTATAATGTATTTTTAGCTGAGAGCGCAATAATTTTCCATTTCAGCAATTAATGACAATTTCGTTAAAATTAAATAGAAAGATCGAAGAGATGTAAGATTGCACGATCATTTTTAAAAAGCGAACGATTCGCGAATGGACAATTTTCGCGAGATTTCAATGGAGAGACTGAATCAGCTGCGAGGAATAAAAAGCAAAGAGAGATATAAAAGCGAATGACGTGTATTTTCACGATTAAAAACCGATGGAAATATTTGTCTCGCTTTTCTTAAAATTTAAAACTTTCGAAAGAGTCGTTTCAACTGTGAATATATATATATATATATATACATATATACATAGACAGTGGGAAAATGTGGAGAGAACAAAGTTGAAACGAATTTTACTCTCGTTGAATTTTACTCTTGCTTGATATCAGAATCGTGGATTACTTATCGATGCCATTGAAATCCTATGGCTCTCCAGGCTACATTCGCCTTTCGAACGTCGAGTGAAAACGCGGATATATCTACCGGCCACGTACAAAATCACCGAGCGGAATATCGGAACGGTCAATGCACGATTCTCGCACACACGAAGCACGTTCCAACGATCCTTCGATTCGAAACAGAGGAAAACCTCGAGAGTCTTCTGGATCGTCGAGTCGGAGATCCAAATTCGACTAAATAGAAATTCTCTCGAGGGCCAATTTTTTTTTCAAGTAAATTCTGCAAATACAAAACACGACAAATGCTAAAAATCCAAATATTTCCACGTGAAAAAACCGAGCGTAGATATATAGATGAGGTTTTCGTTTCGAGTGCAGAGTCGACGATTAATAAGGTGAGAGCGGATGATTAATGTCAAGGTTGACGAATCGAGTCTCTCAGCACCATCGATCGAGCTTATAAGCTTGCACGTTCGAGCTTTCGATCGACCAGGTATACATATATACATATAAACACGCGTCTACTACATATACAGCAACACACAGGTTTGATTCGTGCATGCGTTCTTCAAATTCAACCATCTCGAGGCTCTGCCTCCACACACGCGCACCACACATTTCATCGTCTATATATACATGTACTATTAAAAACGCGCGAATAATCAGCAAAATACACGTTTATTCACACCGTTACTCGCCTTCGAAACCTCGCAAGGTTCGCTTACTTTTCAAATCAAAAAGAAATATCCTCTCTGCGCCACCTCTGAGCGATCATCCGCCGGTCCCTGGCACCCGACGAAGAATCCTCTCGCAGGACGAACGAACGAACGTGGCGTCGCGCGATTCGATCGCGATTCCCGCGAATTCGTCCGACGATCTACCGCGCATGCGCGCTCGCGAGGAATCGTAGGGTCTCCAAGGGTCTCGGTGGTGCGCGCCGGTGGCCCGGTGGATGGATCCAGGGATATGCTGCGAGGGTTCAATGGTGGTTCTTGCGCGTGCAGGAAGAGGAGACACACGGAGCGCGCGCGCGGATCGAAAATTAATGCGAATGCGCGAGCGGACTCGGTGTAACTGCGGACGACGAATACGACGATACTGAGCGTCTTTGCTCTCTTCGTAGGTAGGGAAAGAGAGAGAGAAGAAGTGGGGAACGTGGCTGGTGGCAGGCGGCGGCGGCGGCGGCGGCGGTGGCAACAGCCAACTCCAGTCAGTGCGAGTCGAGTGGAGTCGAGCCGAAGGACTGGGGACTCGCCGGCATCGACCCACTCATTCGCCGCCGTGTAACTCCGATACCGATCGTTGCATGGATTTGTATCTGCAAAAGGAGGGGGGGGGGGGGGGGAGGTTGCCTCTCCTGACGACGATTTTCGACTCCTCCCCTCCCTTAAGAATTTTCCGTATTTTGTTGAAAACTTTCATCTTCAAACCCTGTTCCATTTTTATTCCACATTATTTTTCGAGGAAAAACTCATCCGCACAATGTTTACCGATCGAGCGACACACCGCGATCGTTTCGCAATTAAGAAAGCTGCGATCGAACCGACGCGACGCCCTCGTCTTTTACCTCTTTCCAATCGGTATTCTTTATATGTATATATAACGACACGCATCGATGGACGCTGGCCGATCGGAGCAACGGTGAAATTCATCGGAAGAATCGGAAA
This sequence comes from Prorops nasuta, assembly GCF_024137725.1. Classification (NCBI taxonomy): domain Eukaryota; kingdom Metazoa; phylum Arthropoda; class Insecta; order Hymenoptera; family Bethylidae; genus Prorops; species Prorops nasuta. Next base: position 4,535,838 of record NW_027116808.1, read on the forward strand.
AACTTCGCGCGATCGTTTTTGGATCGGTCGCAGGAATGGAATTTATTTCAACGTTGTGCAAGGGAATTTTGTAAGTGGCCAGACGCACGCGCTACTCCTTTATAAATATTAATTTCCCTTTCGAGTGTTATTCGAGATAAGAATTTTCGGCGTTAAGAGATACCCTTTCAAAATGGCGAAATAATTGATCGATGGACGCGCGCGCTGCGTACGTTACGTTGCCGCGATCGAGACCGATGGATCATCGCGCGCAGCCAATTCGAGTTGTGACACGAAATTCGTCAAACAATCTTTCCGAAATTGCTCAATTTCCAGTTAAAGTCCAAAGGTTCGGTGGCTATATGAAAATTGATGGATTTGCAAAGACAATTTTTCTGTAAACATGCACACTTTTTTTATTTTTCTACACACAATTCTATCCTGTAATGTGTAAATATAAGAATAAAGCGCAGTTCGAGAAAATGGATGAGCTGTGCTTCGCGTCGATATCCTCGTGCATGGCTACCGAAAATTGATGGATTTTGAAGGACAATTTTTCTGTAAACATGCACACTTTTTTTTATCTTTCTACACACAATTCTATCCTGTAATGTGTAAATATAAGAATAAAGCGTAGTTCGAGAAAATAGACGAGCTGTGCTTCGCGTCGATATCCTAACTCGATACTTTGTTTCTCTCTACGACATTTTCTTCGAGTGGCTTAATTTTGGTTAAAGTGAAGTAAATGTGATTAACTATATTTATATTTGCATTTTTATACCCTTTCTTGTTTAATTCTCACTAGCATTCATCGCTACTTTGACATATACATGTATAATAAGGAGTGTTTGCCTATTGCGGCATAAATCTAAGACACACGCATGTCAGCATATTATTGGTGAACAGTTTTATTTCACATGTACAATGTTGATAACAAAGGTGAAAACCTGTCGTGTCATCAAATCCTATCGTTAGCTTCAAGAAAATAAACATCAAATATTTCCGGTTTTCAGCTGTGAATGTAAACAAATGACGAACGTTATTTTGTGTTTATTTCGATACGTGCAAACCTGCACAGTGACATTAAACCGTTCCGGCCCAACACGGCACAGATTTCATCTCTTTTTTTTTTTTTTTGCATTATTGGAAATGATACAAAATATGCACTGAACATGCAAGTTTTTCTCGTGCATATATTTTGATGATTTTGGAATGTGCTATTTCAGAATCCGTCATTATTTTCTTATTTATCTCAACGAATTTTTTCAGTATGACCGTTCGAATGTTAAAACATGTGAAATTTACAGATTATTTTTCAATCAGTTATGTATATAATTTCAGTTTGGAAAATAATGTTAATTTTATTTTATAAAAACACTTAGGACTGGGTATCTTGCAGATTTATACTTTAATAAAAACAATTTTCTTCATTTTACTCGTGGTACTTACTCATTCGGTGAATCTTCCACAATTATATATCCATGGGTAGATATATGCGATGACGTGACAGTGATGGCAATGATGACACTGAAAATATTCACTTGGCGAAATATTAATTTTTTAACATTAACGAACGACGCGGAGTTTTCAAACGGCACTACGCGCTAGGGATATTTTGAACGCGCACTTTCACCCTAGTGCAAAGTCGCGCACTGCGCAAAACAAAACAAACACTGTTATTCGCTAAAATTCTATTGAATTAATTTAATATTTTATTCAGCTTTAAAATAAAATCAATGAGACTTGTAGGAATGAAAGTCCTTGACACTTTTTTCTTTGGTCGCTGTAAACACTGGAATAAACAACGTACCTAAACACAATACACGCGTTTGCCACTGGCACTCTATTTACTATTAGTATTTTAATCTAAATACGAATTCTTCGGAAATAGAAAGCTTTTATTTTTAGCAAATTTTACATTTCTTTATTACATGAAACTTTTACAGAAATAAACGTTTTTAATATCACTTCGAACTGCACTTTGTTATTATATTAAATTTTTAAAGAAATAAACTTTTTTCATATCACTCGGCACTTTAATTCACTTACTATATATCGTGTTTTAAGAGATTATTTTATTATTATTAATTGATAAATGTGTGGGAATTTCGGTGAAAATATTCAAGAAAAGCAGCGATGAAAATTCCCTCGCGCGCGATGAGAGCGAAAGATCGAGTTACTTTTCTCATCGCGGGTGGAAAATTCGACGAGCTGTCACGCGATAGCCGTTTCAAAAATAGAAAAAAAAAATGGCAAAGAAATCGGAGCATGTTCCCCCTCCACCACCAACCCCTCCCCGTCATTTTGTTCAATTCTCGAAACGTCCATCTCGTGACAGTTTCTTCAAATTTTCCACCCGCTACGAGAAAAATCACCCAATCTTTCACTCTCGTCGCTTTTCTTCAATAATTTCACAAAAATTCCCACACTCGTCAATGAATAATCCAAAAATCTCTTATAAAACTGCAACGAGTGAAAAAAAATCGTAGTAAACACCAATGCGCAGTACATTTTGGAATACGTATTTGTGCTGCACGACTCTCATGGGTCGGATCGAAGTTTCGATGAATATAGACTTTAATTGAAAAGTGCATGGAAATCCATGCCACTCGTATTTGGCGGTGATTTATTATTTCGCAGGCGTGATCGCTTCGAAGCGCGATAGTCGGCTCGAGGCTGCAGAGTGACGTTTGGCGGGATACGGAGAAATGCGGAAGAGGAGGGTACCACTTGTCGCGTTTAACGGCGCTTTAATATTACATTATATTCGTTCGAAGAATCGTACCTTCTGTCTCCGCGGCGAGACAATTGCAGTATTGTTCGGTTTCACTCGACGTATATATATATATATATGAAACGTACCGGTGCATGCGCTTGTGCAAAGCTCATCGTCCTTAAGACTCGTCATCCTTCATTTTTTGCACGTCAAAATAAAATATCTCAAGATTATTGTTTACAGTGGGTCGGGCAAAATTGCGATTCGAGAAAAAATATTTCTCGCAATCGCGTTCAAACATTTTTATAACTCGAATCTTTTTCTCGCAGAAATATTCATCGGCGTGTCTGTTGACAGCTTTTTCTAATTTCTTATTTTTCGTGCAACGGATGAAACCGTGGCGCGCCGGGGGACGAGGGAGGATCGTTGCATGGAATTGGATAAAAAAACCGGTAGGTTGGTCCAGGTTGTATAGCGGTAAAGAACGAGTTCGCGATAAATTTGAAAGGATGAATCGCATAGATTATCACCATTTTTGATTGTTCTTTGGCTGACTCGACCAGAAACATGCATGGACGAGAGTCCTGGCATTGTGCGGCTTTTCGGATATTATAGCTCGCACAGGTATAATTAATTTTCTTTCTTAATTCGCGGAATTCCCCTGACGAAGCCGAACTTTGACGTTTCCAGCCTGGAGGATATTCGTTCAAGGTCAACCAGTATATTCGAGGGGCTAATATCTAAAAATTAGGAGCATTTATTTGCGTTTCTTTGAACCGCGCTCTCATCGATCGATCGTTATCGATGGTAAAAAGCATGTATATATATTCGGGGCTTAATGAAAATTGCAGTCGTTCGCGATCGATCGTTTGTAAATTCGCGGTGAAAGAACGTTAATTGTCGAAGAGCGAGGAGAACATTGGACAGAGGCTCCGGACGAAGAAGCTGTAAATTATTGAGAAAAATGAAGAAATAAGAGAATTTCATTCCAAAATCAAAGAGAGTTTTTTTATATCGTTTGCATATACCGAATTTCCCGTAGATCCGCGTCCACATCGACGAGCCGAAAGAAAAAAATGAATGATTAAAGTTCCAAGAATAGAAAGAAGCAAAATGGAGAACGGTTATACCGGAAACCGTATACACCGATACAGTTTCCGGATTAACGAGTATAGCTGCATGCACGAAAGAAGAAATGAAGAAATCGCGCAATGTCTTCATCCAACTTCCTTCCGAAGTCCCAATAAGAGAGCTCGCGCGCTTCCTCCTCTTTCCACAGGCCAAAGATGGAACTTCCGGTAAGAGTCCCCTATCTATCATCGCAATCCCAAAGTTCGTTATATCCACGCAATTACGATATTCCACGTACACGTTGAGTTTTGCTCATCGCTGGCGGCGAATAATTCAGCGCCGATTCCACGAGGAGGAAACGATTGCGCCAACGAAATTGCAGCCTCGCAGACCGGAAGTGTGTCTAAAGTTCGCGTGACCGACCGAATTCAACCCGAGAGCTGGGATTCGTTCGGGAAAAGAGAGGGAAAATGCAAAGGTGATTCGCCTAGAACCGAGATTGCGAATGTGGAAGAAAGGTATATAAAGTAGAGGGGGAGGGGGGGGGGGGGGGACCTTGAGGGAAAAAATTTGAATGAAAACTAAGGAGACAAGAAACGTTTTATCGATGTACAATACATATGCGCAATATTAAATTATAGACGCGTAAAAAAACAACTAAACAAAAAATAGAATGCACGTATAGAGTCGATTCGGTTGATTCAACCCGAAACCAAATAACAACGCAGACACAACAATCGAAGTATCCACGACAAAGAATGTCAACGTATGAAAAAAAGGAAGAAGAAAATGGAATATGCTGTTGAGCAGGTTGGCTTGGAAAAGGCTCTGTAGACTATATCTATATATATATATACACTGCCGGTCAAAAGTTTAAGACCACTTGAGAAATTTGGCTGCAAAACAGTTGCTTCTTTAAACGCGCATAGCTTGATAATGAAGAAAGATAAAAGAAAATTCGAAACACCATTGGAAAGGTGATGAAATTCTGCATACGATGGAATTAGATTCATTTCCTACAAGCTGATAATTACAGAATTGCAATTAAATAAAAATGCTGCTAAATTAAAAAATTTTAATTTTTCGTTATGTCAATTCAACCTGCTGCAGCACTTGTAATAATTATGGTAACTATGCGAAACTTTGGTGAGATAAAGCTCAAAGTTTTAGCTTTAATTTGAGCCATCAAACGTAACGATATTCATCGTATTTCCTTATTTTCATAACGTTTTTCTGAGTAATGTCGAGAAAAATTTTAGACCGAAAAACAACTGCCCAAGCATTTAAGACAATTTCAGATCGAAGAATCCGTCGGTATATATTAACGACTTATTCTGCTTATTCCATATTGCACTTTTATTCAAATAACACAAAGCACTATTCAATTTTAAATTAAATCAAAAAATGTAGAGTAATAATTAACCAAATCTATTTTATTAATTCGAAGCTTTACAATTATCATATTTCTTTTAATTGAATAAAAGTGCAATATGGAATAAGTAGAATAAGTTGTTAATATACCGACGGATTCTTCGATCTGAAATTGTCTTAAATGCTTGGGCAGTTGTTTTTCGGTCTAATATTTTTCTCGACATTACTCAGAAAAACGTTATGAAAATAAGGAAATACGATGAATATCGTTACGTTTGATGGCTCAAATTAAAGCTAAAACTTTGAGCTTTATCTCACCAAAGTTTCACATAGTTACCATAATTATTACAAGTGCTGCAGCAGGTTGAATTGACATAACGAAAAATTAAAATTTTTTAATTTAGCAGCATTTTTATTTAATTGCAATTCTGTAATTATCAGCTTCTAGGAAATGAATCTAATTCCATCGTATGCAGAATTTCATCACCTTTCCAATGGTGTTTCGAATTTTCTTTTATCTTTCTTCATTATCAAGCTATGCGCGTTTAAAGAAGCAACTGTTTTGCAGCCAAATTTCTCAAGTGGTCTTAAACTTTTGACCGGCAGTGTATATATATATATATACGATTTTCCGGTTTTCCGCTGGCGAACGCAAGCTTGATCCTGCTTAGCCGAGTACCCGCGACGTACCCCCCTCCCCATCAGCCTGTTCTGTCACTTTCGGTTTCTCGTTCCAAGTGCCCCGGTGGCCAGGCCAGACCAGACGGCAGGCAGCAGGCATCCTTTTCTCTCTCGCTCGCTGGTGCTGTGCTGCTGGTGCCGGTGCCTCTCCATCCCTCCCACACGATTCTCAGCTGCCCCGTCTCGCAAAGTCGTGAGAGGGAAAGTATTTTATACCACGCTTCGCTTGGCAAGAGAAAGGGGACACGGTTCGCTCCTAATTTCTGTTTTAACTTGGTGAACCCATATATCCGTACCCGACGCGTAACTCGACTCGCTCGTTAAACGCTCGTGTGCGAATCTACCTCTGTATAGTATGTGTAACACCGTGTCAACACTCCCTCATTCCATACTTGCATCCAAAAGTGCAACGTACCTCGAGCGATTCGACCGTTCTTCGTGCAATGATCCACGGGATCCTTCGAGTTCGTCCCAATGATTATTCCTTAATATAGGTATATATATATATAAACCACACTGGATGATAACGCTTATCAGTCGATTCGTCCATTGTTCCCGTGTCATTACACGTTCGGCAGAGTACCAGGATTTTTGCTCGTACCTTTTTTTTCCTTTTAATGATTCCGTGTCACGCGAGTCATCCAGCCCAGGTGGTAGGTTTTGTCGTGGACGTAACGCATCGTATCCCGGTGTGCGTGCAAATAAATGTGGGCGTTCGAAGAGATGCACAGAGTTTTTCTCAGACTCGCATTTTTCTTTACGTATTATGTAAAAGTTGCTTGAATAGGAAGGGGGTGACCTTAGTCCGCGGAGTTTGTAATGGGCGCGAAAGAACTAACGGCGCTTAACGCGCGGGAATATTCGAGTCTCGATCGGCTCGAGATTCGAATATCTCAAATCTCGAGCGTTTCTTAACATTTTTTCTCTATTAGCTATATATATATATATATATATAGCTATACGTTAAACGTGCGTGGGCGATACATCGAAACCCCATTGTCCTCCAGTGTCCAAGTTGCTTTCAGTCGGGAGTGCAAAGTGCGTATTACGCAACATCCTCCAATTAACGATAAGACGTAATAAATTTTGACTCGAGTGAATTTTCTCTGCGACCCGCGTTAAATCACGGCGAACCAAGCGAATTAATTAATATATATATATATATATATATATATTGCCAGAAATTATGAGTAGATAGACTCGAAAAGTCTTGCGCAATAAAGTTGTTTCTATTCTAATAATCAGGCTCGGTTAATCGAATATTCGGTTAAATTAGAATAAATTAATTAAAGCCAGCGTTTAACGATCTCTACGGCTGCTTTCATATTAATGGTTTTCGTTAATGCTATTTCTAATGTGGATAAATAATGGCCCGTGTATTCGACTATACACGTGCGTGTGGATACAAGTTGGAAAGGGGGGGGGGGGGAGGAGAAAGAAAGAGAGAGAGAGAGAGAGAGGGAGAGAGAAATAAAGCATTGTTAGCCTTGTATAGCAGAGTGCACGGTTAGAGCGCGTTATATAAACGAGTATTAATATCTCTACTTTTTCCCACTGTTCTTGCAAGTATCGTTCACCCGCGCCCAGTACGTTCCTCGTTTTTATTTTCCAAACTGTCTCGTTTTTCGCTCTCGTCGCGCCATAAAGAGAATGCTTCTGCTGGAAGGATCCAAAGGATTTTTGGCGTGCCAGGTTTGTTTTTCACTCGGTCGGAAAAGGAACGGGTATAAACGGATGAATATAGTGTGTAAGAGAGGGGAGAGAGAGAGAGGAAAAGATGCAGTTAGCTCGACGGTTAAAAGTGAAATCGCTCGTGCACTGCCTCGTATGATAGTCGTTATTATATGTTATGCTGACACGAGAGCTGCAGGGTTCACGGGACTTTAAGCCTTTCCTGTGTATGTTCACCGTACACGAGAGCAAACGTAACAACTATTATCTCGGCAGAAGAGGCACTCGTGGAATAAAATAAGCTATATGCTACGAATGCTATGATCGTTCGGTGCTTTGAATACCGTGGAAAAGTCTCTCCCCCGTACCTATTTACAGAGTCGTAACGACTTTACGAGGCTCGAATGTGTAAATACTCGCGAGAGAGAGAGAGAGAGAGAGAGAGAGAGAGAGAGAGAGATCCTTCCGGTGTGACGTGCTTCTCTCTTGACTTTTTGTCTGGTCGGTTCGTTCGCAACTGAGAATTAAAATAGGTTGTAACATTGACAGTGAATCTTTCGCGAAGAACCTGTCGTTTTTCGCTCCTTATACAAATCGATTCCTTTATAGTTTAGTTTCCTTCTTTCCTAGAGAGATCCTTCCGGTGGTATATACTTCTCGGCTATTCGCCTATTCGGTCCGTTCGCAACAACGATAATTTGTAACATTGACAGTGAATTTTTCGTAAAGAACCTGTTGTTTTTCGCTCCTTACAAATCGATTCCTTTATAGTTTAGTTTTCTTCTTTTCTGGAGAGATCCTTCCAGTGATGCTTCCCTCCAAACTTTTCCTCTATTCGATCCGTTCGCAACCAAGAACTAATAAGATAAGCTGTAACATTGACAGTGAATTTTTCGTAAGGCACCCGTTGTTTTTCGCTCCTTACAAATGGACTCCTTAACACACTTTACTTTCCTTCTTTCCTTTTTCCCTATCTCCGATGCGGCGTATAGGCACATAATGCGCGTACCTAAGCACTAATTACGAAAGTGAAAGTATAGGTCGTTCTCGCGATGTTGAAGTACAGCGGAGAGAATTAAAAAGAAATCTTTGCGCCTCTTCTTTCCATTTCTTTTACGTAACTGATCTTGATATTGTTCAGCATTTTTCATTATTTATTCCCGGAGCGATTGTGAAATCAGTTCTAAGTCGTTCTAATGTCCGTGGCTAATGCTACAACTGGCTGAGTAAAAAAATAAGCCACTATACACGAAAGCCTTCCCGATCCACTCGAGTCGCTCCATTGTGATTTCTGATTAAAGTAGCCTAGCTCTGACGTTCGCCTATCTCGATTCTTCCTATTCTCGATATCCCACTCTTGTTCTTCTCTCAAACTCGTTACAATCCATCCTGCAGCACAAAACACATCCAAAATTTCACCAGCTTCCACTAAGAAATAAACGAGAAACAGTTTAGTTGGAAAATGAGAAAATTCACTGCGATAATTATTGCTCTGAATATTTACCAATAAAAGTGCTTTTCGGATTACGTTAATCTTGTCGTTGTAGAAAAATTAATAGGGGAGTTGCGTTTGCCTGCGAAACTTAGCCATTTCGGGTAGGAAGGGGGGAGGAGAAAGAATAATTTTCGAAGCAAAAAGATTACTAATAATTATTTTGTAATCATCCGGCTGGACAGTGCAGTAGTTAAAAAGTTGAAGTACCTTTCACAACGCATTACGGGGACCATGGCATGCGTACACACGTTCGTCGTAAAGGAAAACCTTGGCCAATTGAGATCTCCAACCCAATCTTGATAATCATTCGCTTTAAAGCAGTCGGTGCATTTCTTTATTGCGCAATTCGATGCTTGAAGCACGCCTCGATTTTCGTCCTATTTGCATCGACTGCGAGTGAAATTATTGGAAGGACCCCTGCACTTTTTTCATATATTCAAAAGAATGGCACGTGGATCACGAATGGTTGCACCTTGCACAGTGGGCATCCACGTTCTTTGCACACTCGAATCTCGACGATTCTGGATTTTCATCACGATCAGGGTTATTTTTTGTTGCAAAATTGTTTAATCGTCATTTACCCCCTTTCATTTATATTTCTCCTATTGTTTTCTCTCTTAAGTTTTTTCATGTTATATAACAATAGTTTAAAGTATTTTCCATGCGTCAGTTTTCGGTAGATTGAACCAGATTTATGGCGTGTTATGCAATCGAGCCATTAATTTCTGCTCGATTGATCATCTGCAACCAAGGTAAATCATTGTTGATTATCACAGATTTATCTTTCCTATGCGAGCCACGGCATATCATAGCCAAGTTTTTAATCGTCTCTAAATCGTATTATCGATTCAAGGTTAACGAAAAATAATACGCTTGTATCGATGTGTATCTTGTGTGTAAACTGGAAGAGGTTCATGATGATAAGCCAATTCTGCACAATATACACTCATTTTCTATCGACGTACAAATGGTTTATCTGCAACTATAGAAAGTTATTATTTTCCAATTGAACCAAGTACCACTAGTAACGGAACAATATTGTATGCACTTATAGTTTTTACAATTTAGTGCATTTTACAAATACGACTCGATAAGGAGTATTTTTAGATGATCGATCATTCGTTAAATTCCCATGTTTAAAGAAAAAATAATACGTTTATATCGATGTGTATCTTGCGTGTAGACTGAAAAAGGTCCATGATGGATAAGCCAATTCTGCACGAGATACGTGTATTGTCTATCGACGTACAAATGGTTTACCTGTAACAATAGAAAGTTATTATTTTCCAATTGAACCAAGTACCATTAGTAATGGGAAAAGTGCATGCACTTATAGTTGTTATACTATTTAGTGCATTTTACAAATGCGACTCGATAAGGAAAGTCTCCTAGATTATCAATCAATCGTTAAATTCCCAAGTTTGACAATCTCCTATATAAATATATATATATATATATATATATATATATATATGAACGTAGAAATATTTTGTCCTTATTGTGATAATTGATGAATATTCATTATCTGCGAGGGCAAAGCTTTTACCGGTTATCTCAAGTAGAATTCATCTTTGTCCGGTGGTATCGTTGTATCGATCAAACGTAGGTATCTATATTTTCTTACACGTGTACCTTATAACTTGGTGCGATTTGTAATATCAGATTCGCGTCATGTAACGGTTAGTTGAAAAGTAAAGTTTATTAATAACCTTCTCTCCCACTTGATCAGCTTCGATTAAAATAGTGCGTAGAACCGTCAAATGTCGTAAAAACCGCCAAACAAATTTTACTATGTTTATGCACCAACAGCAGTGCTCAATTTTCCCCACGCACAATACTCGAGAGTGATCTATTAATTTTATTTTGCGCCTTTCCAATAGAATTTTTACGTCTCATGGACCAATCGTGTCATTCTTATCAACGTCATTTCATTCTCTCGGTATATAGGAAGTAGAAAATTATCAGCTATTTTGCGTAATATCAGATTTAGCACAAGTGTAATGCACAAAAATAGTTCAACTATGACCTACTTTTCTATCGGGCAATTTTTAATCTGTATCGATCGGGAGGAATTTTTAGGGAGAAAATAACGAGATAGAGACAATTCGCCTGGAAGTAGTTTATTGACGCCATTACAAATATTAATTGATTAATAATAAATTCATTAATAGCAATAATGATGACAATAATAATAATGGTAATAATAATTAATCATAATTATAATTTAACTATAAATACAAGAATAAGAATTAATTAAAAACTAATTTTCTTTGTTTCTTGTGACAGCTGCCTCAATGCTTGAAAAGACCTAGCAATCCTACAGATTTAAATTTTCTCCGGTACAGAAATCAAATTGAGAACTGTAAACCACGTGTTGTTCTATATATGCAGTAAGTATACCTAGTTTATATTCTAACAGCTAAGCGTGTACATCTACATTCATCGAAAACCATCTCATCTTTGTCGAAGAAAAATCGTCGTAAAAGAATTGTCCGAATTACATAATGCCACCGACTCGCGCGAAACCAAACACTCTCGATAAAAGCAAGATACCCCAAAACTAGAGGAAAAGAAAAAAATATTAGTTTAAGATACTCGACCGATCATTTTGTCGCAAAGTTCGTCGAGTTATTTAACACTAGCGGTATTAGACTATTTTTCCAACCATTAGCGATTCATCTTTTTCAATGATTAACATAAATCAAGGCTTACTATATAAAAGGAAGTAAGTCGTGTAAACACTTAGAAGAAAACAGCATATTGATAACGTATCGTATAACACGAAAACTACAGCTAGCATACAAGGATTACTCTATTTCAAGCTATCTTTACTGTATAACTTATAATGCTTGTAAATATATTCCACTATTGTAACATTTCTCAATTTTAGTATTAGAAACATGCATGTACGTTCGACATTATTCATTGTGCCTTGTATGATTCCATAAGTTTTCCCAAGATACATATATCAAAAATTTACCGAAGCAAGCAATCTATAAATCTACAAACTTCTTACCGATAAATGTTTGAGTAAGTTAAAAACTTTGTTCAAAAGTTACCTCTGAAATCAGATCAAGTGCTCGGTCATTGGCCCTTTTACGCCTATTAGATATCAGAACAATGATTTAAAACAGAGGAATGTAAAAATGCTATAGAGCGTTGGTAATTTTGAAATTAAATCGAGAAAGGAATGTTACGTTAGATACAGCACTAGAAAAAAATGTAAGACAAATCCAATAAAAATATCTTCGTACGAAATAGTTGATTGTTACAGCCCCAAAAAGTCGATATTTCCAAAGGCACTGTAAAAATGAACTTATACCCCGTACGAGGGTTACATATATACTAAACTCCTCGTAACTTTTGTAAAACTGCACCTTTTCGCTTAGAAACGTGAAAAATGCGTGAATAAAAACGCAATGCCGAGCCTCTCGTTTCAAGTTCGTACAGCAAAGTTCAGTTATCAAAGTGTTTCAGTTAAGCGGCTCAATCTCTACGTAATCATAGATAAAAGTCGGTGAATCGTTTGGAGAATCAGTTAACATTTCGGCCTGTGACAGTTGGATGGCTGGGTTGCTCCAGGGATCGATATCAGTCCCACCGATATCCAAACCAAGGCGCAAGTTGGCCGGAGTATTACCAATGACAAAGTGATCTTCGGTCAGGGGTAATGCATCCTTCAGCAATAACCTACAGAAAGTTCATCAACAGTTACGACGTACTCTCTTATCTAGAGGAAAATAAACAAAATATCTGTTCACGTGATCTTACCAAATGCTCTCATCAGCCACAACGTGAACTTTAGGAACGGGAAATCCGTTGAACGGTGATGCAACGGGCAAAGTGTAAGCTCCCATGTCTTCAAAGATGATCCAGTCTCCTAGCTCCATCTCGTGCAGCAATATATTGTCCACAACCTGATCCAAACCATCGCAAGTTGGACCCCAGATGCTCGATGGGATCATTTTTCCGCAACCATCCTGAATGAATAATGTTTTTTTTTTATACAATGCAGAAAGATACGGAGGATATAAAAATGAAGGGAAAAATTTACCTTCAACGGTAATGGAGTTACATGTTGATGGTCATAAAGCAAACAGTTGAAAGAGCCATATACACCGTCATTGATGTAATACATATTGTGCGTAGTGACATTAGGACAATTTTCATCGCCACGAACTGAACGCTTGCTGTGGATACTTGTAGCCAGAGTAAACGCTGACGCCACGTAAAAGCGTCCAGGCTCTGCGATTATATGCACTGCGTCGGCTGAAACATCAGAAAACAGAAGCTTAGTACGATGAAATTGCGAAAATCAACATTGTAATCGACTTCCAATCACTAATACATTTGGAATAATCTGTTAAAAAGGTTATAACTCACTGTCAAAGTATTCGTCGATTGCTTTATTAACGACGTCTGCAATTTTATCGATGCTGGTGCCTTTATTTCCTGGATAGCCACCACCGATATCAAGTAGATACGGCTTGAATCCAAGATCAATTGCCAAGTCGAAAAGAATCTTTGCGTGACGGATTGCCCTGTGAAACACAGGTGGATCTTGACAGCCAGAACCAACGTGAAAGCTGACGCCGATAACGTCCAGATCTAGCATTCTTGCTATGCGCAATAAATTGGGAGCCTCGTAGATTGGGTCACAACCAAATTTCATACCCAGTTGGCATTGAGCAACTTCGGCATCGCAACGAATGCGAATTACGACCTAATAACAATTAAATCGATTGAATGTTTGTCTGCCGAATGACATACTCTAAAAAAGACTTGATTGATTAGTAGTTCTCGAAAAAGCTTTATTAAACGAATAATAATCTACGCGTATATTAGAAGACACTTGTATCAATCTGATAAGATAAAAAGGGGGAAATATGTGAAAGAATTCAACATCTCTCTTTCTCCAAAAATCAATCGACAGAAATGAGAATTACTTGAATAAAAGATTTTTACATACCTTAGCTGCCGGATGAAGCTTTTTGATTTTATGTAGCTCGCTTTCATTGTCAACGGTCATAGTGTCGACACCCACAGCAGCGGCATGACGAATGTGAGATGCTGGTTTAGCTGGGTTGGCAAAAATGATTTTTGAAGAATCTACTCCGACGCTTAGAACTTTATTGATTTCAGTCTAAAAACAAATTTACGCTTAAATTTTACTTGTAGAGTAATACAGCAAAAACTTGTAGAGATTATACTCACTTTTGATGCACAGTCAAAGCCAATACCAAGTGATGCTAGTACTTCAAGTACGATTAAACTGTCGTTACATTTAACAGCTGAAAATTAAGAAACATATAGAGATATTTTCATAAATACAAACAATTTTATATTTTACTGGCAAACAACTTACCATAGTAAGGCTGAACACGTGGCAATTTTTCTTTCCAAATTTGATGTTTATTTACAATATCTCCAATATCAAGTACATAAAATGCTTCTTCTTGTAAGCCACTTAATGCAATATCTTTGACCACAGTCATAACGTTAGACGACCCGTCCAAAACGTGGATACGTTCATCCAGATTTGTAACCTTCATGTTGAATGATTAAAGTATGTAGTTTAGTTAAATATTCTATAGGTGCTAGGCAGCAAACTGTAATTAAATAAAGAGAGATATAGTAGTTCGTATCCAAAAAGAAACTGTACTAGAAACTTTTTAATGGTTTTTTCCAAATACGTACGAGGCAGCTGTCAATGAGAATCTTGACTGTCGTGGGGAGACGGGTTAAAATAATATCACTGTAGGGGTGCTAGCAAAGCCACGGGGGCTCTGCGTTCAGGGCCAACTTCCAGTTGCAACTGTTAGTCAGACACCCACCAACAGACTGGTTCACCAGCCTATCGCAGATTGAACCCTAAAATCAAACAATTGCATGTTGTTAAACTCTTTCATATATTTGTAATGTACAAATCAACTATAATGATCTAGACTGCTTGGAGCCCACTTCACTGATAACGTATTTTGTACTTCAAGATGATTAATGATTACTACTGATATGAAATTCCAACAGTATTGCTGGAGTTGTAATTCATGACAAAAATAATAATTGTTTGCTTTATAAAATTTCCAATTTCATACAATGTTTTCTACAATAATTCTCATGATAAAACATGTATTACCTTAGCGTGGAACGTAATTCTCAGGCCTTGTATATAACACATACAAAAAATAAATTGCGGATGAAATTTTGGGCAATTTTATACTAAAGAGGACACCAAAGTTAAAATATGTATAAGAAAATTTAAAATAAAAACTTGAAAAATATAAGAGAAAGATTTTATGGAATACTGCAGAGCAGCTTCAGACCCCAAGAAATGCAGGACAGAACTGAACCTGAAGCAACTATTTAGGGCACTATTTATACGAGGAAGATAAGTATTATCAGGCAGTCTTTGCGTGGTTCCAAGTCTACTCCTCAGTATAGCTTATCTGCATGACAGTCAAGAGGTACATGGTTCATAGTGATCCAATCAAATAAGAAGGAGGGTGATGCACATGCCATTTCCAAGAATTGAGCTCCGTAGGGGGCAAACAATATATTACATTTTTCAATAATATTGGCTGTACATTCATCAACATCAATCTATGACAATTTCTGATATAAGCAATGCAATAATTTTATGTACCATGTGACCTAATCTTGTGATAAACATTCAGATATATTACAAAATAAATAATAATTCAAGGAGACAAGTCAATTAAAAAATTGAAAATATTTACCATAAAGATGATTATTCTCTAATTTGAATGATCAATAAGAGGTTTACAGATACTGCCAAATCAATAATTTTTTAAGAACTAAATAATTTCACTAATAATATAAAGACAGTTACTGAGTAATTTATATTATGCATAACAAATTGATCAAAAGACTGAAGCTTACTGATCTTAGTCATTGTTATGAACGCAAGTAATGCACCATCTGTGCAAATATTTGATTCTACTTGACCATTCCTTCAAACAAATTTTTAAAGCTTATCAACAAGGAGGATTCGAGCAGAAGAGTCTTGTTAAATCATTGAAAACACTAATAATCAATGAATAACATAGCTTTTAGCAATTATCAAGCATACTAAATTTCATTAGCAATAATCAGTAAATGTTGCTAAAATACTATATCTGCAATCACTCTGATAAAATAAATTATTTTATCCCAGATTAAACGAGGATAAAAAATTAGATACGTCAAAATATGAGAGAAACAAGGACAGAGTACTGATGGTATACAATCATTCACTGGTTTGAAGAGGAAATACCAGACAGAGTGGGTTTCTGCCAGTCTCAAGGCAATAAGAGATATAGGCTACACGCGTTCCACAAATTTTACAATATTAACCGCTTTAAATCTCATTGAGTCAGCTTATTTGCAAACGACTTGGTAATGCAGCAAGATGCCAATGCGTCTGCCTCTGTTGTAGCTAATGTACATAAGACTTTAGATACGGAGCCATCTTCAATAGTTAAAAAATCAACTAATCAAGGTACTAAAGTAAAATTGTTTTTCTTACAAGTGATACTCTACTAGTCAATTTCTAAAAGTTATTTCCTATATCTAGAAACACGGGAAAATGAAGACTTATTTGACTGAAGCCTGTATTCAAAAGCAGTTAATGCAACTTGATAGATACAATAATAATATAGATTATTAAACTTGATATGCATATTGCGTTTAAAAATAGTGAAGTATGCCAGTTTCGAAGAAAACGTCAGAAATAATATATTTTTATCACGCATACATAGAATCGGATTAAATAAAAATAGAATTCCATCAATATACAAGATGTATAAATGCGAGTCTCTACAGTCAGTAGATACTACGTCAGATCTTTACAAGGCAATGGTAACGGTTATCTCGAATTTCCTTAAAATTTGAAATAAATATCATTGGGGCCGTACTGCGTAACATATGTCTGAAATATGAGTCATCGATAGATATTAAATCTACGTGGTAGCAATGATTAGAAGAAAGATTGACTGGGATTGAGCATTGTGGTGCCATACAGTGAGAGATCATAGTATTATATATTGTAATTGTTAGATAATGATTACCTTATCAGATGATCGCCACCCTACGGGCCGGCACACGGTTATTGACGGAATGGTGAAAGTTTTCGGAGACTGGATCCCAAAAATCAGTCAGATCAATTGATAAGGGTAATTCTTTCGTTCGTAAGAAGACCAGAGCCTGTCGGATTTCCACGCGACACGTTGTTCGTGGATTATTTCGGAATAAAACATTCGTTCACACGTTCGCTTTACCGTTTACGCTCTAGCGTCGGGCATCGCGATTATCTCGAAGTTGAAAATTTTTAATTTCAATGAAATTTTCGGTTAATTCGGAATGTTTAAAATTTGCGAAATTTCATACCACACCACACGACACCACCAGCCAAACCCCAACCAAGAACACTCGAATCGGAAAAGGAGCCCAACAAAGCATAGAACAAAAATTTACGTGAAACGCGTGGGTGTTCTAATTCTGCGAGACTCACGGCGCCATCTATGAGCTAAAAAACAATGCCCAATCTTGTCCATACCTGCCTGGTGATACAAAAGCCTAGTGGACAAATCTGTCAAATAACGAAACAACACAATTCAAGAAAGGTGTAATAGGTTAAAAAACACATAGAAACAATTATTCATATAATTCTATAAGTGATTTTTCCAAACAATTTTCTTGTAAATGGACACAATATATTACAAAATTACTGCGACTTAACAAAATCCATACATCTTACATATCATCTATGTAATACAAAATGAAATAAAACTTAACGATAAAGAAACTATTTAACTTTCATCGGTGATTCTGACAAATAGTTCACAACTAGCCGTATAACCATAGCAGCACTGAAATATACATATATATCATTAACGTTAATATCCATACTTCAGGAAGACAGACTTTTAAAGTAAAATCGGCAAATCACCTTAATATGGTAATAACTCCAGCAGGCATTATTTTGCCCGTATTATAAAACCGATAACCCATCATCCCACCAAGTATCGTGCTTGTCCCTAAAAGTGGCATGATATTAGCAGGCTCTTGGGATGATTGATAAGCTCCATAGCCCAAAGCTGTTCCAAAAAGAAGACCAGCTCCCAAAGATGGAATTGAATCTATGTAAAATAATATAATTATACGAACCATAATCAAACTATCAGCTAAAATGTATCAAATTTATACAAGGGTAAGAAGTGAAAACTGTTTATTAAACTGTAAACATACTTGATTTCACATAACCCAAAATTCCACCTGCAGCTACGGTTGCTGCGTAAGCAAATCCATAAAAGTCAATAGGCATTATTGCTTTTATTTTATGTAAACTTATGACACTATATTTATCCCAAGAGTTGATGAAAAAAACAAATTCTGCTTATCATCAGTCGTTGCATGAAATTACACCGAATTACATACACCACACGGGCATGGCTTATTTGTTTTCAAGACTTTCCTCTATATAACTTTTAAATTGCATTACCATAAGGCGAGTTTACAAGCTTTTGGTACATGACGTAGTCGTTATAAATGAAAATGATTCTATTCAATAATTTTTAATATTTATATACTGTAGGAATAAATATGGAAAGATAATGACAATTAAAAATTTAATAACGACTTTGTACTAATGCGCAATGTAATGCAATAAGATGGAATGTATGATCATTTTTTTCTCGTATCCTCCGAAATTTGACAATCCAAATGAAAGAATACAATATTTTGTTTTGCTATTAATTAAAGAAAGGGGACTGTTACAACCAATGATATATTTATTTAGGACTCATTGAGATATTTATATGTGAATATAATTGTGTTGTTTCCTGCGAAATTTTACAAGAAGAATAAAATTATTCGTAATTTTGTATAGGGGAAAAAAACTAATGAATAAAACGCACTAGATTATTTAAATTATGATTTATAGTATACGTATGATAATTATATGGCAGTTTTTAGTGCAATCGGGTGGGAAATTATATAGTGTCTATTAATCAAATGCAAATACATCTATCTATTTTTGCAAGCTTTCAAACAAAATGTGATTGTGAATATATATTGTTACGTAATTTTTCGCATAAGTCAATATGTCTACAATTGTAATATACAATATACATATATATCTGATTGATGTATGTATATATTGATTCTGTTCTATCGTCAGGCGAGGGAAAGAGAGTAGGGATAGGAATAGGAAATACTAAAGTGTAAAATGTAATTCCAGTTGATAAAGTTGCGCAAGTCATTACAGAGTTAGAGGATAGTTCTCTGTCATATAAATTGACACCCGTAAGCCGCGGATTTTTCTTGTCGCACATGATAAGTCTATACTGCTATCATAATTAAATATTGAAACGTTCTATTGCACGCAATATTAGCAACTATTCTTCTAAATAAAAAAATGTCTCAAAACATATTAGTTCACACTGGAAATATACTTATTCTAGACGAAACAAAGACAAAGGCCAGTCAAAATCCAGCTGATGAGGTAAGATTTTTAATTTATTAAGAAACTATTCTCCTTTCGTTAGATATTTGTAATTTTTTTGGTATAATATCTGTGAAACTTTATGAAAGTGAAGGTAAAAGAATCCCTTTGAGGTTATGTTTATAATTTTTAAATACTCAATTTTTCCAGCTGACCGAAACGCTTAAAATTATTTTACGAGATAGTCCCGATATAAGGGATGGCCTTATCACTGTAAGTAATCAGACTAAGTGAACTCAAAAGATTTCCAAATTTCACTTTTTTAAAAAATACCAATTTTTCCCTATTCTTCTTTAGCAGATAAATAGACCAGAAAATGCAGACCTGAATGAAGTTGATAGAAAAGAGCTAAAAATCACAGTGAAAGTTTATCTTTCTTCTGCCAAATCAGAATTTTTAACAGAAGCATTAAAACATGGTATAAATATAATAACTTTATTGAATATGAAATAGGTTTGTCTTACTTATACATTTGTATTAGTTTTCAGTGTTCTAAATACAGAGAAAATTGAGTCACTGATAATTGCCTATAACAGTAATGATAAGCAAAATGATATTTTACCTTCATTGAAACAATTGTGGAGTTCTCTTGAAAAGCTACATATAAATGGAAAGATATGTAGCCTTGGAATAAGTGATGTTAGTACAAATACATTTATTGAATTATACGAATGGGCTAAGGTAAATATTCCACTAAATTTTTACTATTACTTCTTTTTAATACAAATATCAAAGCTTATATTTTTTTTGTTTAGATTAAACCAAGTATAGTGCAAATTAATTTGGCAGCTTGTTGCGTAGTCCCACAAGCACTACAAACATTTACTAAAGAAAATTTTATACAGTTATTAACCCACAGTGATCCCAGCCGTAAGTATAACTGATCAAACTTTAAAATATTATTATTGTTTAAGTATAATATTATTATTAAAGAATTGGTATTTTGACAGAAATGTTACCTCCAGAAATCTTGGAAGAAATTTTTGGTCCTGCAGTTAATTTAAATTGGATTGTTAAATATCAGGTTCATTTAAAATGTCGTGGTATACTTTCATCCAAAGGATATCTTGTAAATATCAACAAGGAAAAGGACAATAAATAAATTTACCACACAGTATAAATATTGTAGCAAAAAATTCACGTTATTGATTAATATAATATATATTTAATTAAGGTTTATATAGAACATCACAGATATTGATCAAATAGTTGTACATGTATTTTTGTAAAATTAATATGCAAGTGTATTCAATTGTTATACTTTTTATAGTTAGATATATGTAAAAGAAGAATTTGTTTTATAGATAAATAAAGATATATCAATATATTTAACACTATACAAAATAATGTATATTTTTCTTGTAAATTTTTCAACACCATCGTGAATAGAAGCAAAAGAAACACGGTTTAAAGCTGTATCCAAATATAATTAGACGTAAAAATGATGTATCAAAAAATCTTTTTCATAAATAATAAGATGGTAGGCGACGAAGAATTATTTGGCTGATACTGTGAAATAATAATATATTCTACAAACGCATTAGGTACCTGGAATCGCCGGCACACGTATAAATTTTCACCAGCGGCCAGTGAGCGGAAAGGTAAACGTAAAACTGCAAAAGGGACACGAGTGTATAGCGTAGTGTAAGCTACGAATATAAATCGACCGGGTACGAGTAAAAGTTGTCTATAAAAGCCTCAGTTAACTTGCGTAGATGCCCATTTCGCAAAGAGCTTCGATAAAAAATAAAGAAAATACGGAAAGAAACCTAAATAATCATGCTATTTAAAAAGAACTATTTTCCCGCGTCAGAGTAGAGGTTAAAAGGGAACAAAAAAATGATTTACAAATATAAATAAAGGTTGATGGATCATAAGTCGTATCGATCGAGCTCGGGTTAATTGTACGAAGAAATTGGTGAGTATATCGTGCAAGAAGAAGGTTCGATGCCATCGCTAGCAGTAGCAGATCGGGAGCCCAAAAGGCAGATAGAGCGGTGGCTGTGAAGGTGAAGAAGCAAGAAAGCGAGAAGGACGAAGAGGAAATGGAGGAGGGAGTGAGAGGAGGAGGAGGAGGAAGAAAGGACAGAGGTATAGATTGTAGTTTTATGTGTGTGTGTCTGGTGGTCGTCGTCGTCGGCGCGCGGCGTCGGCGTCATCGTCGTCGTCGAGCGGCTCTCGATATATGCGCGCTGGGACTTTTCGTTTTGCTTCTGGTTGGAGATTCTCTCCCTCTGCCTGTGTTGCTGTTGCTGCTGAAGCTGCTGCTGGAACCCTTTTGCGTTAGCCGCACCGCGTGGTACACACACATACACATGAGACACGAGAGACAACGAAACGATGGGGACAGCGCATGCAGCGAAGGGCAGCAGGCCCTTTCGAGCCTTCGAGGGGGAGAGAGCGTATATATATATATATAGGAAGAATAGCTCTTCGCTCTCGTCCTTTCTCTCCCTCTCCTTCCGCCAGGACAGTCCTCGAGTCTTCTTCCTGTTTCGTACTCTCTTTCTTTTGATCCTTTTCCTTCTACTTACATACACACACGCATGGTGCACATAGCACAAATAAACTCTCTCTCTCTCTCTCTCTCTCTCTCTCTCTCTCTCTCTCTCTCTCTAACACATAGAACATACGCACGCACGCACTTACAGCTTCCCGCTCCCGCGTTCATCATCCAACCCTTCCTGCCTCGTCTTGGCTTCCTTCGGGCTCTGTGTCTCAGGAGCAAGGACTCCCCTCCCCCTACTTCTCCCCGTTTTATTCGTCCTCGGAGAGCACGGCGATCTGGTTGGAGCGCGCACGGGCTATGCGAACGCCGCGCGATACTATGTTATGCCTGTGGACCGCGGCTCTGACATACTTTGTATGTTAATGCCACATAATGTCGGTTTTGTTCCTCTTTTCAGCATTTATTTGCTCGGTCCCGCGCTTTTGCCGGAACCCGTATACACACCCTGAGCGCTACTGTTTCGATAGTACTCTCTCTTTCTCTCTCTCTCTCTCTCTCTCTCCCTCTCCCTCATTCTAATTCCCGAAGAACCTTCGCTTCGCTCCGGAGTCTGGACTGGAAGCATGGACTCTGCTTCTCGCTAAACTCCATCGACATGCAGACACGCGCCTTTATCGTCCGTCAATTTCACTGTACTACTAACCAAGTAGCTCCGAGATACCTCTACGCTCGAGATCCATTGAAAGCCTGACTATAGCAGTTTTTCAAGCTACCGGAGGAATTATTGTCACCGCGGAGGGCTACATTCAACTGATTTATCGCTCGACAGTCGTTGGTAAACATGGAACGGACGTAAGAATGATTTTATCAACTGTTCTACATTGACAAATCTTGCCTAATGGAGCGATCTAATGTATAGTTTAATTTAAAGAAGATGGTGGTTCGTCACGAGTCGAATCACGAGGATATATAAATGTCGTAGAGTAATCGTAAGAACGAGTTGCACTGGAAAAATGGAGGGGATTGTTTGGATAGGCGCAGGGAGGTTAGCCTGAATTTTGTTTGGTTCGCGAGTGAGGAAGCACGCGATCAGAGCATAAAGAGAAGAACGCAGCACGCGTGTTGTATACTTCGATCAGGCTCGCGATGGAGAGCTGGCCCTGGCTGCTAAATAAGAAGAAGGTTGACCCGCGGGCCGCGAGTCGTCGCGACCGTCGAAGGAGAGTAATAAAGACTTGCGCGGCGGTGGTGGTGATGGCGCTGCGGTGTTGACAGGTGATGCACTCGAGGAATTGGCGATCGCGAGCGGAGAGTGCCATGCCTTGTCGTCTAGCCGGTGTGTGTGTGTGTGTGTGTGTGTCGCTATAGCAAAAAGCGAGTAGAGATCTCGTTTAGCTTCTCTCCTCCTACAAAAAGGTTACGGGAGCAGAATGATGTAGGAAGAGGAAGAAATAAGAGGGCGTGGATAAGGGGGTGAGAGGGTGGGGGAGGGAGTAAAGCAGAGAGGGAGGGGAGAGAAACTCGATCGAGTACGTATAGGTTAGGGAAGAAGCGGCGAGCAGTAGCGAATAAACGCAAAAGCGCGATGCAAAGACGGGGTATAAATAAGCGGCTGTCGTTTGCGGAAGCAGAAAACGGGCAAAAGGACAGAAATAAAGAAGTAGGAGGGGGAGGAGAGAGAAGAATAAATAAATCGAGAGAGGAGAGGGAGAGGCATGCTATCGCCGAGCCGCCGCGGCTGGAACCGAGATGCAGGATGCAGGAGGAGGACGGTCCCGGAGCGGCAACGGGTCCACCAACCACCTCCCCCCCCCCCCCACCCTCTTACCGTTCACCAACAGTCCTCCTTCCACCCTCTTCCTATATATATATGTATACGTTTTCGCATTGAAAATTTCCCAACGTATGCGGCAGGTGTTGCTCGTTATCTCCCTCCATCCACCTTCGTTCTTTTTCTCTCCTCACCATCGAAAGCTGCGCGAAGATGACCATTTTTATGGAATTTTTTAAACTTTCCTTCCTCGTTTGTGTGCAAATCTCAATAGACTCGGCGACGAAAAATCGCCGCGGAAACGTTCATAAATTCACAACTGTGTAGCACAAACTACACTGTGAGATCCTCATTGAGAATTGGAGAACGCGCGCCTATCTAGGAGATGCTTGAATTTTTCACAGAAATTTTTCCTCGCATTTTTCTCATTCCTCTGCTTTGTACAGCAGTTGTGACATGATTCTTTCGAGAAGTGATCTGGATGACAGTGGTGGCAGTTGATAAAAATTAATTTCAATAAAATATTTATAGAATGATCCACAAACTATACTTATATATATATGTATATAATCTCGCGTGTGCAGCTTTATAGGACAAGTAGATAATACGCAGCGTTTCTTTTCCAGCACGGTCGTATCTCGAGGTTTCTAGCGAGCAGTAGGGGGGGGGGGGTTGGGAAGAAGGTAAAGAAGAATCACATCGGAGCGATGTGGAGGAGGGGAGGGGGAGGAGGCGGTGACGGCAGCAGGTAAAATTGCGGCTTCTGTGTGCGTAATGCGGTGGATACGCTTTGGTCGTTCGTTGGTCGTCGTCGGAGTCTTCTTGACTCGATTTCGCGGCCACAGTCGAAGAGATATATCTCCCAGTGTTTCTCTCTCCCGCGGGATAACCTCTTTGTCTGGCGAACGTCGACGACCGGCGTACCCTCTTTATCTTTATCTCTTTCTTTTCCGCTCGAGCCGATCTCCTTTCGCCTCCCCGTTCCACCCCCACCCCCTAGCGGATAGGGGAATAGCAGGGCCCCGCGTCCAGGAGACAACATAAAGATTTAAGACTCCGAGATGCGCCAATAAACATGCTGTGTGTGCCTGCCTGCCTGCCTGCCTCAGCCTACCTTCCTTCCTTACAGTCAACCTGCGCAACATACTCGCAAATTTTTTTATTTTTTTTTCTTCATCTTCTTCTTCCTCCTCCTCCTCCTCCTCCTCCTCCTCCTCTTTTCCTCCTCTTACAGTCACCAACGCCTTCCAGTTTTCCCACCAAAAATTTTTCCACCTGTGTATACCTATCTATATGTATACATAGCCTAGCTGTTACACAATTGTAAATCGTGCGATAAGATCGCGAGAATCCCTTGAAAAAGAATCGCTAATGTCTCTCGAAGCATTTTTCTATTAGAGTCCACTGCGAGAAGAAGCATATCGAACCGTTATACCATAGCGAGATCGCAGATCGGTTTCTACGATAACGCGCCGATCGCCATTCGCCGACAATATATAAAATGATTTACATTTTTAACGATAATTAACGATAAATCGATCGCGGTAGGTCGTATTCAGCGATAACCTATTTCGCCACGTTAATTAATCATTCTTATCAAGCGAATATTGGCCGGTATATCTATTCCAACGATCCTTACGAAAAATGGACTCGCGGCCCTGGGAAACTCGACGATAAAATCCAACGACGTTTTTGCCCACTGGCATTAAAAAAAAAACCTCAAACGACATGTGTGATTTTGAATAAAAATCTATAATAACAGAGCGTGCATGGTATATTAGAGAGGAGACGTACGTACGATATAGAGTTGCGAGGTTAGGTTAGGAATAATCGAGAGAAGAAAATTACGTTGGCAGATTTGCTCGTGCGATTAAAGAGGAAGGAGTTGGACGTTGATTTGAAATTTGTTCGATATCGAAGTCGCTTATTACCGTTGGTAGATTAAACGGTGTGTTGGTCAGGTATTTTTCACAGTGAGTACGTACTACACTACACGCGACTACGCGTCCCTTTCTTCGTAGAGCGCGGTCGGCCTACGTGGGCGAGAAAGGTGCGTTCGAACGTGGCTCCTGGCATAATAACAACAAGAATAATAATAATAATAACAGCGGCCAAGAGAGCAGCAACGATAGCCGGTTATCAGGAACATTGGAGGCGGCTGAAACTTTATTGCCGATACGTGCCGTTTATCGGACTATGCCGCGTTTCGTTAATTAAACAACCAACTCGAGCATTGTTTATTCATCCGACGCGACGCGACGCGACGCGGCCTAATCTTACGTGGCTTTTTCCTGGTCCGTTTGAAAACACCACCAGTCACCCTAACCTATTTCGCGATTCTTATCCATTTTCCCGCCAATTTCCCAGCCTCGCGTGATTACGCG
Organism: Prorops nasuta; assembly: GCF_024137725.1. Taxonomy (NCBI): domain Eukaryota; kingdom Metazoa; phylum Arthropoda; class Insecta; order Hymenoptera; family Bethylidae; genus Prorops; species Prorops nasuta. The sequence goes on from NW_027116808.1 coordinate 4,561,927, forward strand.
TGACTCTAGGATCCACCACAGGTGGCGCCACAATTAACTCCTATAGCGACCTGAAATATGGTAATTATTGTTTGCATCGACTCTCTCGTCTATTGCGAATATTCCAATTGTCGTTGAATCTTTTTAAAAGATAAATCTTGAAGAATTCATAAGAAATTCATTATTACATCGTTGGGATAAAACGAGACTCGATGGAGCGTTACCTATTTTCGGTAAAAACATAAACAAAGGAAGTAAATACCTATATAGAGATGGTGAAATGTCAGACGCAGGGACATCAGGGTCGGTATATTTATCGGGATGTTGGGAGGGTGAACTTTGACCTTGGGAAAGTCGGTGTCCCGTGGCGCAAATCCAAAGTGAAAAAGGTCCCTGAGGGAAGCGGAGGGACGCGTTGGATGAGCGGGATCGAAGGTGAAATGCGAGTCGCAAGGATCCCGCGCCAGTTGGCGCGCGAATCAAAAGTGGAAAAGGTCCCCGCGGGAAAAACAATGATACACGAAGGAACGACGGAACAAACCTTACATCCTACATACCTAAAACACCATCCATTTAAACAAAATTAAACCAAAAAAAAGAATTAAATAAATCAAAACAACGACCAAGACCCGAGGTGTCGCAGACATAAACCAATCGAATAAAACAATTTATAAAAATCAAATGAGACGAAATTAAAAGAAGCAGTGACAAGACGCGGGATCGATGCGGAATCGAAGGTGGAATGCGGGTTGCGCGAATAAAGCAAAGTCGAAAAGGTTCCTGGTGGGGTGGAGGGGGGAGCGAGGGTGGGCCTGCAGGGCCCGCGGGTCGCGACGTCGCTCGGGTCCTCCGAGTGCGGCTGGCTCCACTCTCCGCAGGTCGCAGGGATGAGCGGAACCGACGCTTGGAATGCGACTTGCGCGCGAAGAGCCCGCAGAGTGCGGCCGGAGAGCCGCGGTCGCCGGCGGCCGGTGCCCGGAATCAGAGAAAAGTATTCGCCGCTTCGATCGCTGGCGCGGGGGGTTGCGGGGTGGGGGAACCGGGTGGGATGGCTCGAGACCTGCACGCTCACGCAGGAACGCGCGCGCGCGCCATTGCCGTCGATAAATAAGCTTCGGCATTTTCACCAAGATCCCTCCGCGCGCAGTCCTCCGAGACCCGATAACGTCCACGGGGGGAGAGAGAGAGAGAGAGAGAGAGAGAGACTTCCGTAAGGATTCGACTCTACATCTTATCTCCCGCGCTACGTGCGTTCCACTCTTGGAAAAATAAGACCACGCTCTCGAAGCTTTTGCGTATCGAACAACAAATCACTTATACCTCCCCCCCCCTACACACACACACACTTTACTCCTCCCACTCGCTCATTCTTTATGGTCTCGTTGCGTTCAAATCTCTGTACGTTATTTACATATATATATATATATATATATATATGTCTTTGTTGAACCTAAGTTCATCGAAATCCGAAATAAGTTTTATTTTTCTCTTCTTCTTCATTGTGAAACTATAATCATCGATTTTTTGCAGGTTTTAGCGCTGCGAAACATCGGAGGATCGTGCATCGAGCGTCTCATCCTCCACGGATTCCTCGCAATATGGCGGATAGGAAATCGCGCAATACTTTTAGGCCGATACGCCAATTGCGAAAAAGTGAAATGTGTTCTCTCGTAGTACACTGTTGCACTTCCATTGTTATATCACGGGGAGGTGTAAAACGGGGCAAGGTTGTATTTGTAATCCTATTTGTTAAAAAGTCCCACACTGCGAGTTTTCAATGGTCGCCGAATTGTCTGCAATGCGATCGTTTCTGCATGCACATGTATATTTTACACATTATGTACTGTACACTGGTACTTTCCACTCGCGCCATATATACAAAGTACGAATGCTTTGAAACGATTCATAAAACGAATTTTGATCTTCCTCGTGAGTGTTAATTAATCTATATCTATAGTTTGTATATAATAACACGATTCGAGTTTTCCATTGAACAATTGTGAAAAAGATTTACTATATTTTACAATTATAATATAAAACTAAGGTTTAGTCGCCCCAGTCGAAAAATAAGACCTGCTTTTGGGCTGATTTCGCCCTAAGCAGTGCAAAACCACGTCTAAAATCTTTGAGCTGGTTTTCAACTAAATTTTAGGTTAAAGTCGGAGCAAATTTTGCGGCTCGGGGCGCGTGCAAGGCAAAACAAAAACTGAATAAAAAGGAAGGAACGCGCCTACTGGTTCCAGACGCACGTTACAGGGAGGAAAATAATATAAGCGCGGAGTGCTCGAAGGATCCACGCGAGTTGGAGGTTAAGTATAAATGAGCGGTTTAATGGACGACAGGCGTGGAAACATTGATGGACGATGGGTGCGAAGAGGGCATTTAGTGGATGGATGGGACAGCGATCGGTTACGCGTTGCCACGTCGTAAAATGGCTGGTGCAGCCGTTGCAGGATAGCTACTGGGAGAGTCGGAGAAGAGAAGAAGAAAAAAAAGGAGAGAAGAAGCGAGGAAGAAGTTTGCCATGCGCCTTTCAGCCACGAGCATACCGCAGAGGGCAGACTCGCATTAGCGCGGGATCGACGGGATGCCCCAGGGCCGCGGAACGACGCGGAGGGCTCGCTTGCGCGGCGCGCTTCCCAGCCCGACTATATATATATATATATATACCTCCGTAGTCGTTCAGCGTTCTCCATTCGTCCTCGCACTATGACAGTTTTCAAAGCCCTGCGCAGCACCTTCATTACCGTCGCTTCCTAAAATATCGCGCGCCACGTATATATACTATTATACAAACAATTACTGCGCGCTTTTTATTTCAATTCCTCCACTTCCGGTCGGTCCCACCATGCCACGCCACGCCACGCCAAGTCATTCGGAGGAAGCGACCTTCTTTCGCAAGAAACTATGCCAACTCTCCGAGCCTCGTCCCTTAATTACTGTGCATCTATATAGCGACTCTGAAATTTTGCAGAGTTTATATATATATATGCATGTATATATATAGCAAAGAGACAGACTCGCGAGAAAACAGTAAAGCCACTGCATAGCCTGCACTATTGACAAAGAAAGAAACGATCATATATATTTTACACCGTCGTAAAAGTCGTTAATATTCTGCCAGACTTTCTGCATTTTTTCTCTTTTTTCTCGTCGGAAGACGCGAGGAGAGAGACTCGCGCCGTTTTGCCGCGCAATCGTTGTGCAGATTTCGGCACGAGGACGTATTTCGCGAGTGAATCGCTGTAGGAGAGTTTTTTGGATTAATGGCCGCAGTTGGATGGTTTTCTGCTCGTTTGTGTAGGAGAGAGTGGAGGTGTGTGTGTGTGTGTGCGGCGAGCAAGCGAGTCATGAGCCCCTTTTACCTTACGTATAACCCTCCGCGTGCCTCTCTTCGCATCGCCGCTCTAGATCTACGGATAAGAACGAACACCATTTTAGCGGTTCCTTACACACCAGACATCCGCTACCTTCCTTTTCTCCTGTAGGCGAGCTGCAGCAGCAACGCTGCATTTTCTCCGACGCGACGCGCCGAGTTGGGATTCTTCTAGTCCCCCCCCCCCTCCTATTACTTGGTCCATCATGTTCTCCATAAAAGTTCTTCCTCTTTCTCGACAAATTTTCCATATACTCTTGGTCCACTTGGCCGGAAACCACGCGTTCTCCAGAAAATTCTTCTTCGTTCCACGAATTTCGTTGGTTATTCTAACGAAGCGTGATGACAGTCCCCGTTGCATATGCATACTTTCTCCTCCGAATAAGGGAACCAAAATCATTAGCGGATTCCAGGGTTTTTGTTGAAAGGTTAGAACCATCGTTATTGGTATCATATATATATGTATACAGAGGTCCCGTTTCCCACGTTGCGACAGCAATAATCTTCCATCTCGGTACCGATGAGATTCGACAAGTTTCGACGCTGAAGAATCTGTCGAGTCAACCACGATACGACGCAGCCGCATAACTCGTTGAATTTGCCGCGTGCGTCGATCCGAAACTACCACGTCGAATCTTTCACTCGCTCGAGTTGCTACCGACGTGTCGTAAAATGTTAGATCGATATCGTTCTTCCGCAATTATATCCGCCATAATCGCGAAAGATGGAATCTTTAACAGTCGGAAAAAACTATGATATAGGATTCAGCCTAAATCTTCTAGATCCCTCCGTTCGAAATATCTCGACAAAACTCCAAACTATCCTCTTCTTAAAAAGGGGGGGAGGGGGGGACGAAAAGAAGAAAATGTTAAAAAAGTCCATTAGAATTTTACAGCGAGCGAAGCGTGAACACCGTTAGGTGGAAATTAGTAATTTTTAAGTCGAACCGGATTGATTTCGGGTCGGGTCAGACGCCTTGGGTGCAGCACGAAGAAGCCACTGCAGACTCGGCTCAAGTTTTTCCACGCGGAGGACCAAACGGTTGCGGGTGCAGGTTCGCGTGCGAGTAACTCGATTTGCGTACGAATCCCGCGGCGGAGCGTTCGATCGCGCATAAAATCTCCGCTTCGCGTGCTGATAAGGCGGTAAACGAGGTGCGTGTGTGCGTGCGAGAGCCACGCAGACCGCCAGCGGGGTTCGCTCTGCCCCTCTTTTCGCTGGAGAACGCCCGATCCCATCTGATCTCCCCACTCCCCACGCGTCCTACCCCCCCCCCCCTCCCCATCCTCCTCTCGCACACAACTCTCGAGTTTAGCCTACTAGCTACTCTTTCTCTCACAGATGCCGCACGGCGATGTGGCTATAGGGTTATTAGCCCAGAAAGCAAGGCCCCTGCTTCCGGTGTAGGCACTTCGCTCGTAGAGTTTCTTAACCCCTCGTTGGTATAGGACTCCCGCATGCCTGCTTAGGCCTCGGACCGCTCTGCCTGGCTTGCCTTGCCTTGCCTCTGCCTGGTACCTCCCCCCCCCTTCCCCTCCTCCTCCCGCTTCTCTCTTCGTGGCCCGACTTAACCTGACCCGGCCTGTCGGTTGCGGGTGGTAGAACGTCGCAGGGAAACGCGGCCTCAGGATCTACTCGCTACACACCCACGTGATCTTACGTGTGCCTCTTCCGAGCCTTTCCCACTGTGTACGCGTTACGTCTCTGACGCAGACTTCATGTATATATATATATATATATATATATAGTGAAGAGAACAGCTCCTACGCGATTCGCCAATAATAAATAACAGACTTAAATATTTCCGAGATGAATAAAAATAAATACTCCCATTATTAGAGTTTTACTCCGACCAAAAGTCTTATGCAGCTTCACTTGTTTCAGATCGACTCTCAGATTACGTTACATTTGTTAGATTTCGCATGCTATATTTAAGGTTCGATAATATCGCCCGTGTGTGCGAGTGTGCGTTTGGTATATCGCTTGGAACTAGGGATAAATCGTTCGATTAGGATCGCAGGCAGATTTTTCCGGCGCGGATAGAGTTATGCAAGGCGAATCGGCTTTCGCCAATCGCGGGACTCTCGAATTCGCGGTGAGATATAGTTGTTTGACGCGTGTTTGTTGAGGTTTGGTGGGAGGAGGGGGGGGGGGGGGAGGATTGTTGGAACGGCGACAAGAAGCTAATGGCGAAGCGATCGAAAGGTCGCGCACCATCCGCTGTAACGGCAGCGAGATTTCTCGGCCGTTACGTTGGATCGGAGAGTCGCAGGTTCGCCAGTCGATATAGCGAGAATAACGCCGGTCGCCGCGGCGGCTTGGGTCATGAGCCGTGCCACGAAGAGATGCCCGGTTCTCTTCTTGTGCCTCCGAGTCTCTTAAATCTCGCAACTATGACCTCCAGACATCGCGCGGTAGCTGACCAATCGATGATCTTCGTTCTGGGATCTTGGTCCTCTTGCGAAATTTCCAATCTTGAGCGACGGACCATATATATATGTATGTATATATGTATATACCCGTACAGCATCTAGTAACTTAAAGACATCTTTTAGACATCTTTTAGTCAAGTGTACTGTATGAGTATATGTCGGAGAACAGTTGATTTTTCCTTCTTCAGCCTAAATTCTTTAGTTTTTCGGCCTTCCTATCGTGAAGCTGTCACTTAACTGCCTTAGCATATTACTTTCCCCCTTTCTGTATACGTCTTGTTTATTTGCTATCCCACTTTATTAACTCCGACTTGTTTACATATGGTTGTACCTAACGCTCGCTAGTTGTTCTCAATATATTACCGCTACTCTACAATTGTCTATCCATTTTCAACAATATTTCCTTAATCAATCACTTGCTAACCTATCATCTCCGACATATATATATTTATATATGTGTAGAGTTCGTTGATAGCCGGCTGGTCGGGGGACCATCGGTCGGGCTCTGCATCAGGTCGCGATGAGGTTTTAGTTATATATATATATGGATTTTCCATATATAAGAATTTGCAAAGTTCATAATTTTTAGACTCCATTTTCACTTGGAATAGTTCGATGGAGCTTTACGAGTTTTCTTCTGCACACTCGCATAGAACCCACGTGTCTTTGACAATCTTGTCAAGTGACTCAGTTTTTAGCTATATATATATACCTGGATTTTCCATATTATAGAAATTTGCAAAGTCCATCATTTTAGACTCCATTTTCACGTATAGATCCGATGGAGCATCGCGAATTTTCTTCCACACACCCGCACAGAATCCACGTGTCTCTGACAACCCTGTCAAACGATTCAGTCACGCTATACTCCTCGGATCTTATTATCGCACACCCTGATCTATTATATATATTTCATTAAAATTTATTACATGCGATTGTGAGATAAAAATGATCGTGCAGTCTGTACAGCGTGGTGTATAATTATGCAATGTCTGCGGAAAAGAAGAAAAATGAATTATCGCGTTTGCAATGGCCTTTCGCTGCATGGGTAATCGCGATAGTGCGTATGAAAATATTGACAATTGCAATTACAAGTATATATATATATATATATATATATATAAGAGAGGCCGTGAGGTCGTTGAACCTGAGAATTTTTTAACGCTCTATCGCGTATCGCACAAGTCCGCCTTTGTTTGCAAGATAAATTAATTTATGTAACGATTGAAAATTCTATTAAATTATACGCGAGTGAGAGATTAGAATATTGCAGAGGTACATATATAAAGTGAAATAGTAGAATGTTATAGTTGAGGCAAATAAGCAGTTACATTGTGCTCTCCGCGCGATGCTATGATATTACGCGAAATTGCAGGAGCAACCTATAGCACACACACACACACACACACACACACACACACACATATATATAAAGATTACGTCGCGCAGAAGGTTAATACATAAAAAGTGCTCGAAGGTGTTTTTCTCGTAGGACTCGGTGTACGCGAGGGGAGTTTTCAATGGGGATAAACGAGGGAAAGGAGAGTAGGGGGAAGGGGGGGGGGGGTGAAATGTGCAGTTATACGCAAGATGGCGATAGTTTCAAGCGGCGCATCGTTAATAAGCTCATTAGCGATCCGGAATCGTACAATCCCCACCAACCTTGCAATTATCTGTTACACCCAAGGCTCGCGTAGGCACCAGGCAGGCGTAGACGCCGCGCCGCAGATCAGCGGAACGATTAAGCTCAAAAATAGTTCATGGGAAGCCCGGGGAAGATAATCTTCGTGGCATTAACACCGCGCGCTGCCGAGCTACCGGTGAATACGTAGAAAATGCCAAGAGGAAGCAACACCATCACGCATCTCGCAGCTACCTACCTCCTTACTCGCGGGGTCATCACTTTCGAAACCCGCTAGCCATGCATATATATATGTGTGTGTATATGTGGAATCATTAGCGAGATATCAGCAAGTACCACGTGTGCGAAACCTTGGTATGTTTACAACTGTAGGGGATCAAAACTACGTCTACGATTTGCTCATATATATATATATATATATATGTATGTTTTAGGAAATTGAAAGAAATCTTGTGCGAGTAATTTTTATTCTAAGAAATTTTTCGTTTTTTCATGACTGTGGGGAATAAAAACTATATACGTCTATGACTCGATTATATATATAATATATATATATATATGTTTTGGAAAATTGAATAAAATCATGCAAGAATAATTTTTATTCCAAGAAATTATTCATTTTCACTCTACCGAATAAAAAACATATTTAAAATGCTTAGGGATAGAATTAATTCCTAATTATCGACCTTAATTATTATATAATCTAAGTATAAGTCATAAACGTTGGGAATAACTTCCATTATAAGACACTCTTATCAGATTTGAATACCTATACGATCGCTTCGTAAGTTTAATGCGGTTTAATGCTTGAACGAGTTCACTCCAAATGCAATGTTTGTGTGTGTGTGTGTGTGTGGATGGTCGAAATGGATCTAAAGGAACAGAGTTGGAAAGTAGAGGAAGGGGGGGGGGGGGGGAGAGTCAGAGACAGGAAAACGTTTAATGCCAGGGGCAGTTGGATCGACCGAGAATTCGATATTTCATTTTGATGGTAAAAATGAAGATTTAAATGGTCGGAGGATATTCCCAGGTAAGGGCGTAAAGACGGCTCGCGGAGGAGTAAGCCTCGAGAAGCAGGAGAGTCGAATCGTGAGCTGTGTTGAGTGTTTTGCAAAATTTATGAGCGTCCGAGGGAGAAGCACGCTGCCGTTGCAGTTGCCGCAAGCCCAGCCAACGGCCCCTTGCAAAAAATCACGCTCCGCTACTGGCGACCTACCTTACATTGTTTACAGGCATTCGTAGTACGTTATACAAAATAGCTCGCTCGTGTACGTATCCTACCGATGCGTCATATATATGTATGTTATATATATATATATATATATGTAAACCTTTTTCCGCATTTTATCACCAAAGACGAGTGTTTCTCAATTAAGTATAAAAAATGCAAAATTTTCAAAGCAAATATTCGCTGCTCTTCAGCAACTCATCGACGCTACTCGTTACAGTCCCGGGCCACTTTGGCATGGTCGATATAACTCGAGCAACGGGAAGATCCGAGGTAAAACAAGGAGCGACTGTTTGTATCATCTTGACGAACTCGACAAGATTAGACGTCGAAAAGTATCGCAATGTCGGAAACGGCGATGCTCGGCGAGCGTACGGTTCTCAAAGGGTTAATTGGGCATAGTAATTCAGCTCAGGTGACCAAGCGTCATGGGAGTGGAACGAGGAAAACCGTATTTCGTACGTCCAATTAGAAATTATAACCCCGCGTAGATGCGATGTTCCTGGAGCGGAACTTAATTATCCTTCATCCCCTATATCTATTTTCAATAACATATATATATATATATATATATAAGAATAGATTTTTCGTTTATTCGATAACTGTCCATTACTCTTTTGCTAAAACTAATGGGTGACAGGAAGTTCAAAAGTATATAGAGACAATTTAGAATAAAATTGAATCAAAGAAATTTGTTTGTAAAAAATGTAATTATAGAAAAAGTAAGAAGCAGGAGAGTGAAAATTACGAATGATTAATTATTATATTATAGATGAAGCGTGTATAATAACAGCGGAGGACCATAAGTAGTATTTATTACTATGCACATATACGGTACGTATATATACGTTATTGCAGCGTATATATATGCATGCGTTCATTAGTGCTCTCATTATTTGCACGACTTTGTTGCGTTATTAAGAGGCCGCGAGTTTCCCGCGCGCTAAAAGCAAACGTTGCGTTTAATTAGGCATGATTTTGGTCAGATTTTCATTTCCCCTTGTTTATATATATAGGCGCGGAATGGCGCACGTAGGAGTGACCTGAAAACGTCGTAGCGTGACTGCGCGTTTCGTGGCATTGTATTTTCTGCCGAGGAACATATTGTTTTCCCTGCAGCTCGATCGTTCGCCAATGCACCCAACCTTCGTTACCATCCATGCTCGCGCCGTTTCCAATCACGCGTGACAAATTATTCTCCGTCACTTCCGGCTGCTCGTCGACCGCCAACCAATCTGCTCGGCCACTCAAATCAAACTGATGGGATCTCTTAAAACGTTCTTTCGCTCGGGATTCGCTAATCGGAGAGTCTATATATATATATATATACATGGTACAAACAATTAGATTGGGTCTTGTATACGTGCAATTGATCTATATATATTTTGCCAACTTATAAATGCGTGGAATACAATTGAGGTTGAACCAGAAGTCAACAATACGAATACAACCATTTGGAGAGTCTATATATATACTGTATAAACAAATAGATTGGGTCTTGCATATACGTGCAATTGATCTATGTATATTTTGCCGACTTATAAATTTCTAGAGATACAATTGTGGTTGGACCAGAAATCAACAATATAAATACAACCAATCGAAGAGTCTATATACATATATACACGGTACAAACAAGTAGATTGGGTCTTGTACACGTGCAATTGTTCTATATATATATTTCGCCAACTTATAAATGCGTAGTGATACAATTGAGGTTGAACCATAAATCAACAATACGAATACAACCAATCGCAGACGTTGAAAATAAAAATAAATATTGCAAAATTGTATAATTGCGCTCTATACAATTTTGTATATACATATATACAGAAGTAGAAAAATGCTAGGAGAGATTGCGTGCAACGCGGCTGGCACGGTGAGGTCGCGAAGAATCGTGGTACTGGAAGTTGGAGTTGAAGGTGGCGAGGAACAGACGGCGCGCGACGTACGTACACGTATAAAGACGGTGGCAGCGTCGGTACGGTATAAGTCAACACTCAGGATATTTCGTCATTTCCTGCTTCTCACGCGATACAATCTAAATTAACTATGTTCGCTTGGCTAGGCCTCCTCCCTCGCCGCTGCTCGCATCTCGAGAAAATTTCTTATTTCCTAGCGAGGAGGGCACACGGGTACACACGGCCGCGGCGGGGGCACCCGTCGCCGTTCCGTTGCCGTTGTCGGTGGGGAACAACGCCACCACCCCTCCTCCTCCACTATACCCCCGACCAGGACGACAAAGACCGCGCGAGCGGCCCGGAGACTCCGCGGCGGTGCTTCTGCGTGGGGCCAAATGGGGGATATTGCTGTGAGGGGGGGGGGGGGGTAACCTCGAGCACAGAGCTACCTATACATATATATGTGTATACACACTCTTTCGCAACGCTCCCGTTTCAAAGCTGCGATATAATTCATCCTAGCCAACTCGTCTTCCGCACCTGCCGCCTGCTTTTCCTACTTTCATACAACCCCCCCCCCCCCTCCTCCTCCTCCTCCTCTTTCCCACAATCAAATCCTCCAACTATAACTCTCAAACGCTGCGTCGTCGCTGCATGCGCCTCTCCAACTTTAAATCATCAACCGACTGGATCGATGCCTCAATGCTCACTAAATCATTGCAATTTCTTGGCCAACAAATTTGCATCGCTCCTTCTTCGTTCCGGAATCGTACGTCGAGTGTTGTATATTGCAGGTTTGTATTCTTTCTTTCTTCAAACTTTTCCGAGAGCTGCGAGCACTCTCTCTTGCGTTTCGACACTTTTTATCTTAAATCCTATATATATAAGAGGTAGAGGTTATGGCGCAAAGCTTGGCGTGCTTTGCATGCAATTAAGCAACCTTTGCTCGGATGCAATCTGTTTCTCGAACCGTCGCGTACCTCGCGGTCTGGGATGGAGGGGGGGGGGGGGGGGGGGGAGAGTTAGGATGCACCGATGCACCGACCACCACCACCGAGGAAGACTCGTGCTTTTTTCCATCGATGCATGCACAACCACGATATTCTGGATTCGCTAAACTTTAATATGGTATATATATATAGGTATTTCATTATGGTTAAACCAAGGTAAATAAGGGAGAAATTTTCCAATAACGATAATTGAACGAAAGCGAGAAACGACGAATCGGATTGGTGCATGGAAATTCGATATTAAATTGTGGGAATAAAATTTTACTTTACAGTTATAAAAGTGTGTGGAGGGCGAGAGGCGAGAGGCGAATGGCGTTTACACCACGCGGATGCGGCTTTCACAACGCTCCGATTTCACGGCGTGAATAATTCGCTTGGAAAATCTGCCTTTAATGTCCCTGCGAGCGGAAGTGAGTCCCCTAGGGAGTTGTGTATATACGTGCGGCTGTTGAGGAAAATGAATTCGTGGAAAAAGTGCCAACACCTCGCGAAGATCGTTTGCTTCGTCGACTGTGACTTTTGCGAATTCTTCGAGAGAGTACCCCCCCCCCCTCCCCCTCCTCTCTTGCTTTATCCACGAGAGGTCACGTCACGGTCCGCTCGAACGGAAAGGTAGCGGACGAACTAGGCCGTGAAACGTCCCAAACTTTGCGTATTTTAGAAAGTCTCCTATGTAAGAACGAGCCCTATAGCTATATATATATATATATATATGCTACTATCATATCTATATCTCGATCTTTGTTCCTGCACCTTCTCGCGATGCAAGTTCCTCATTGGCTTCTCTCCGATATTTTCGTCGAAAACCACAATTATCCAGAGATAATCCTGAAGTACGAGAGAGAAAAAATGAAAATGTCTGCGAAAAATGCTTCAATACCACTGAAAATAAGGGATAGAAAGTATAATAACAACGACGGAAGTAGTTTTGCAAGATTTTGGGCGAGACGCTTCGCATACGTCAATCGTAACGAGAAAGTTGAAATGAAATTACTGCAGCTGAATTTAACTAGCAAGGGGGGGGGGGGGGTGGATCGAAATATAGTTTCGAAATTAACGAGACGGGTCTGGAAGCGTGACAAGCGCATTCCGCGCACAGATTGGAAAGTATGTGCTCGGAACTGTTACGTCACGACGGTCCCTAAAATCTGCCAATATCGTTGAAGCGTCCGCGGTTCCCTCGCGTTTTCTTCGCTCGAGCGCAATCGGAGCGGGAGATGAATCGATGCGCCAGTTTAGCGTGCGGACCTTAATGGACACAATTGGTTGGTGCTCTTCCGCGAGACTTATCGAGATATTCGATGAGTCACCATTTTCTCCGAGGATTCCTCCGACGAAATTTCGGGTCCACGGGCGAGGCTGTACGGTTTCGTTGAACCGAATCAAAGGCAATTGTTATATATATATATATATATAGAAACGCTGGTAATAACGAGGATGATTGTCCGGTGACCGTCGAGATTCTCCGATGACGAAGCAGGAAAGGTGAACTACTTAAAAAAATGGAGATGGCGAAACATTTTTATTCGGCTCCTTTTTAGGAAAATATTTTAAGAGAAAAATGCGAAAATTCCAACTGTGCGATGGAAAATGGAAAATTGGTGGATTTTGCGGGAGGCGAAGTTTGGCGAACGTCTGACCAGTGGTGGACTTTACCACTGTCCGGCATCGGGCCGCGCCGGCGCGTTTGACCGACGACGATTCGGCTGCGTGTAATCGCCTGTCCGGAGCAATTAAGGCTTTGACTGATCGAAAAGAAGCTCGTTATCTCGAAGGGGGGCAGGAACGAGTCGTCGACGGGTCGCAATCGCGATCATTCCGGAAGTGTGCTCTCGGCGAGATTCGGCCGGTCGATTAGCATAAATTAAAAAAGCGACAATTCTACTTTAGGAGTGAGTGATTTGGCGGAGCGAGGAAGGTACCGAGGTCATTAGCGTTGGGCATTAATCGTGACTCTGCTTTTGAGAGCCTGGCTGGGGAAAATGGGGTGGGGGGGGGGGGGGGGGGGTACTGCTGAGAACGCTTGGTTAAAACATGGAAAGCAGCTGGTAGATGATATCTGTTATGGAGTAGCGCGCAAATGTTCTGCTGCGCAAGAAACGTAGGAAGGAAGAGGTGTAAATGATCACGCGTAATGCACACGCCTGAAAAACGTCGATATCCCCCCTTATATACATATATATATATGTATATGAATACACAACACTTTTCGAATAAACAGCAGCACGATTAGGATCGTCGAGAAAATCTTGGATAAACTCAGAAAATGTTGCATCTCCTTTCATGGATTTTCCTCGATAACTTAACGCTATTTTGCGTAGTAATTAAAAAACTACCAAAAAATTAAACAATAATTCTTTTATTTACCATCTCGTGCATCGATACTGAATAAACGAATAAATTCACATTTATTTCTTTAATAATGCAACAAAATTGATCCCGCGATTCCCAGAACGGAATATTCGGTCTTTCGGTTCGAGAAACGTCTTGAATGGAGTGTTTTTCATTGTAAGGGGGGGGGGGAGGGTTGCGTAGAAACACACAAGTCAAACGCGGATGCAAACCGCGCACGGTGGCTGTCGTACAGCTTCGGAGGCATGCGCCGGTTGGAAAAGAAGAAGACGAAGCGGAGGAAGATGGCAATAGCGAGGAAGGAGAGTCGAGGCAATAAAGTTGAGGAGAGAGAGAGAGTATCGGATCCGGCTTTGAAAGAGCGGCGGAAAAGGGGAAAGGAAACGCAGCCGCGCGGCCGGCCGTGCATTCAGGTTGAAATCGACCGTTCGGTGGCGTTTCTAACAAATTAACGGGCGATATCTCGCGGCGTCCCCCCTCCTCCCCCCTCTCTCTCCCATACACACACAGGGGCACGTACGCTCGAAGAGCGGCTCCTGCCTCCTGGCTCCACCTCCTCCAGGGGCCGCGCGCATCTTGCGCGTGCACCGCCACTGGAGATCATTTTTGCCACGTATTTGCAAACTGAATAATAAATACGCAGATACGCGAAGAGGCCGCGTTCCGCCTTCACGCAGCTCGCGCTCGCCGCCGATTGGTCGCGCTCGATGCGAGGGGACGGCAACGCTCATTCTCCTTCATTGCACTCTCTTCCTCCCTCACCCCCCTCCGCCCCCCCCCCCTCTCGTGCGCACACGCGTTCTTTGTCCCACTCTCTCGCTCCCCCCCCCCCCTCCCCTCCCAATCCACCGCTCTTTTTCACTCTCTCTCTCTCTCTCTCTCTCCACTCTGCTACCTCCGCACTGGACCTACTTTGTACGCGAACATGCGCTCACGCGCGACGCACCGACGCAAAAAGCCGAGATGCGCCACTGAGCACACCTCGCTCCGAGTACTAGGAGCTCCTTTATCTCCCCCCCACTTAAACACAGTTTTCCTAAATATTGTTGAGATTGGTTCTTTGGGTTGTGATCTTCGGGTTTAATATATGGCGAGGTGCAGAGTCTTTGTTCTTTTATTGTTTGACACTTTGTGTCGAGAATTCTTTGTTCTTTTATGTCAAGCGTGTTTTTGAATAAATTTTATCGTTTCGATTTTCCTTAATAACTCGATGCATGAATTTTTGTTTCCAAATATCTTCAACGGTTCCGTTTACCTTTTCTATATATACTCGATTAACTTCGAAACAAGCTCTTTATTCTCCTCCACGCAGCAGGTCAACTCTTCAAGAACCAAAGTCTGAACGCTTCAACGTTATTTTATAATAAAGATTCTGGTTCGGACTTTCTCGCTGTATATTCTCAAAGCTGCACAATTAATGCAACGTTTAAGGCGAGTCTCGATCCACGCCATGCGTAATTTACTCGATGCGTTGCGCAACGCGAATATATACATATATATACGTCGAAAGATTTAGCGGTCGGTGGATATGGGGAGGCGTGAAAAATACGATTGCATTTAGGAGTTGGAACGTGTGATTCCGGTGAACCTCCCTGACAACCACGATCTATATATACATATATATAACAAACGTTATCAATATCCATGGGGCAGTTCTCCACCGAGCGTTCTCCACCACCTCCAACTTTCATTCCGGTGAACCTTCCTGACATGCACAATCTATATATATATATATATAACAAACGTTATCAATATCCATGGAGCAGTTCTCCACCGAACGTTCTCCACGCGGCAGACGCACAGACGTGGCGCGTGATGCCGCAGATACGAATGAATATTCATCGAGTGAACACACACACACACTCGTGGTATATGGACCGGTAGGCAAGAAGCGAGTATAAGTGGATAGTGTATACGTGTTTACAAAGGCATTAACAAGTGCGCCGCGGTGCATTTCTGCCGTTTTAGCGAACGGAACGGGCAAAGAGGCAAAGAGGTAGAGGTGAGCGAAGGCCGGCGGAGCGTGCTGTTTTTCTCGGTTTACTTTACGGTTCTTTGAATGTCGTTCGTCTTCCGTTTATTGTTGCGTCTCGTGTACATGCACGCCGACCTGCTTTGCCACGATCCTTAATCAACAGCGGGATAACATTGTCGGTCTCCAACGTCTAACGTATATATATAACCTCGCATCGCATCGGTTCGCCTTACGCTTCTGAAAATGGCCGACCGCGAAGTACGCGACCGACGAGTGTGTGTGTGCACCGCGCATAAATTCCGATATAACAAGTACATTTGCAGAGCTGGCGGATCATTAATAGTTGGCGCTTCGATCAAGATACTATAACTTCATTAGTCCGGCCACCATCGCGCGCGTATGCGCTCATCTGCGCGTCGACTAAATCACAGCTCGAGGCTTGCTTTATTCCAGGCTTCTCTTCCCTCGTCTCACTTTTCAAACACTTCCTTCGTTTCTTCATTCGATTCCCCACATCCATTATTTATCTTTAGTTTAATTACAATTTTACACTAGCTGCTGTAATTAATTCTTTTAACGAGATTTTCGTCCCGCTGGCAAACCCCTGCATCGATTTAGATTTTATGATACTTTGTTTTGCAGTTTACTTTTCTTGGTACGTATAGAAGGTTTTTCGTTGTTAATCGAGGTGTGCTCTATTAATTAGCGGAATTGTTCATTTTATTGTTTATTTTGTAGTTTTATCGTTGCACGTTATAACAATGTGGGAGGTATATATATATATATATATAGGTGGTAGGATTTGTTTAGTCGTAAAAAGTAAATTTGTAAGATTCGGCGGTGATTATAAATAGTTGCTTGATAAGAGTTAAAGAGCCGTGGAATTGATGCATGGAAGGTCGTTGATTATGTTGAATAGCGAATAATTATGTTGCTCCGTGTTTATGTGTGCGCTTTGCAGAAAAGTGTACATAATAAGTATAGCGCGAGGAGATGGTCTAATGAGAGAGAAGAACGCGCAAGGGGGAGGGGGAGAGGGGGGGGGGGGGTAGAGAGAACATTAGAATTTGCAATTTGCTTTATGATCTCTTAAATATTCAATTCCTACGGTCCATTTTGCGCTCGGCATGGCGTATCGTCAGACGCCTCACGCACCTGCATGAATCTTCTTGCAACATTCGCGGTGGTTAAAGAGATTTTTCACTTTAACCAAATTGCAGTTATATATCGATTAAAATCCTCTTTAAGAAATTTCTATAAATTCCTATACAAACTAAGTTTTTTTATATTCGATGAGTATTTGGAGACTCGAATGCCTGGCAGGAGAAGAGCGATCGAGGAATGGGCGTGTATCGATTGGAAATTCAAAGAAAAGCTGCAGGGTCCTTCATATATATATATTTATATATATATATATATATAGATTTGTTGAGAATTCTTTGGAGGGACCACTGCATGGAAGTGCAAGAACTGCGTTAAATGTTAAAGTACGCGGGTGTAGGCCATGCACCACGCAGTGATGTAATTATTGCCTTAAAGCACGCAGCGTGAGCAGGAGAGTTTAGCTTTTGCACTATCGATCCTCGTATCATTTACAGTGAGTTAATTCGCGTTGGTCAATGCTCGTATTTTGCTTCTTCCTCTTGCGGTCCCTCCCCCTCCTCCTCCTCCTCGCTTTCGTGGAACCTGCGCTATTGCGTCCTGCGAGTTTCGCGTAACGAAGCGTTGGACGTTAACGAAGCGTTAAAGTGTAGCAGGTGTGTTGCATTAATGCGAGTCTCGAGGGTACCAGGCGTATAATTATAAAAGATCCTAATAATAATGCTATAAGATAAAATACCATGCCACTGTCCTTCCTTCTCTCGTCTCATAGTCAACGATTTTTTATTACGATTGATTTGCTCAAAGATGGGGGAAAATGTGAAAATTCGGATAAACTTGGTAGAGAGATGACGAGTATACTGAGATGGAGTGAAGGAGCGTGATTCGAGGGAGCAAGAGACACATGGTAGTGTCTCGACGGCAAGCAAACTCGATTAAACTCGGTAAAAAGATGTTGGGTACCGAAATGGAGTAAAAGAGTGTAATGATGCAAGGAATCAAGAGACACGGTAAAGTCTCGACGGCAAGTAAATTCGATTGAACTCGATATAGAGATGGATATTGATGAGATGGAGCAAGTGAATATCTAGTGATCGATACGAGGAGTCAAGAGACGCCCATGGCAGTGTCTCGATGGCAAGTAAACTCGAATAAACTCGGTAAAAAGATGTTGGGTACCAAAATGGAGTAAAAGAGTGTAATACGAGGAATCGAAAGACACCAAAGTGTCTCAATGGCAAGTAAATTCGAGTAAACTCGGTAGCAAAATAGACACCAAAATGGAGTAAGAGAGTACAGCGATACTAGAAATACCGAGGTAGAGAGTACGTGGTAAAAACAAAAGCTGTATATCTCATTTCTCGACTAAAGCGCGCGAGCGCACGGTAGTCTCCATTTAAATGGGAAACATCAATCACTTTGACGCCTGACAATGCTTTGTCACAGGCTGCTCGGGGGGGGGGGGGGGGGGGGCTCTCTCGGTCAAACTCGGTTCGAGACTCTCTCGCTCGACCTGTGGATACACCGCGTTGCGGCTAGACAACGCTATACATTTTCCACTCGCGCAACTCTCTTCTTTTTTTCACGCTTTCCCGATGACACCCACGCGCGAGGCATTGCACAGAGAGAGAGAGAGAGAGAGAGAGAGAGAGAGATTCGCGCGCGTACACCTCGAGGAACGCGCGCGGACGCTGCTGCAACCTTTCTCCTCGGGTGTTAATCAATCCGCGGCCTACGCCGCAATTATATAACGCGCCGTATAGTTACGGAGATCGTAAAGTTTCGGGAAAAACCGATAATCCGAGTGCCTTACCAAGAAGAAGAAGAGAGAGAGAGAGAGAGAGAGAGAGAAAATACAATTCGTATAAATGCCTCGTGAAAAAGTTCATTCCGCCGTGGCGCATCTGCGTACGATGTACGGGTTTTCTCCGGAGGTTCGGCAGTTGGGTCACTGGAAGAAGGGGGGGGGAATGGAAGAGGCGAGGCGTTTGGTCGAGCGTGGAGCGGGTCCAAGGAGGAACCGAGAGAGAGAGACTCGTGTGTACACGTATACATATATACACGGTTGTAGTTGGAGAGAGAGAGAGAGAGAGAGAGAGAAGCGAGGTGGGGAACGCGAGGGCACCACCACCGCGGTTCGTTCGCTCGATCCTCGCTTCGTCGGCCCGTTCGTTCGTTCCGTTCTCGTACACGACTAGTCGCAAGTCACTTAGTCACCTCCGCTCACCTCGGCAGAGCTAGCTCCGGCGCTCGGCAGTCGGCCCCAACTCAACTCGCCGCCAGTACGCTCGCTCGGCTCAGTCCGCCCGAGTCCCGAGTACTCGCGTCGGCTCGTGCAAGTCTCGACACGCTCGTCGCTGTACGCTCGCTCTCTACTCTCGAGAGACACTCCTTGCGCGCGCCGCATCGCCGCCCGAACGAACGACCAGCGAGAAAGCACGCGACACGAGAATATCGAAGCAATCCGCGCGGATCGATCGGTGCATCGAGTCGAGATCTCGCTCGGCTCGACCGCGATGGTGTCGCGTCTGCTGGGAGCCGAGGAAGCAGCGTGCGTCGAGTTGGAATTCGCGAATCGTTCGCCGGTGGCACAGTGAGATCGAGGGACTGGCAGTGCTCGGAAAAGTTTCGACACGATCGTTAAAAATCGGGCCGCGAGTGGTGAGAATCGGTGCGATATTGGCGAGCTGGCCGCTCGCGCGCGGTTATGTCACACTCCCACGCGAGTGACGAGTCGCTCGGCGTTTTTCCCGCTTGAAGCGGCACGCAATTTCCCGCGGGAATCGATGATTCATACCGATCTTCGACATTCCGTCGAGAGGAATCCAGCCAGGCTCCCGCAGGGATTAAGTGTTTTTCCTCGGCTCTGTTCTGCGAAGAGGGAGATAGACGATGGACTAACCTGCTTCGCGATATGAGTCTCGTGATAGGAAAGGATTAAGCGTGATCTACCGATCCCGGACCATCCACGATCCTGCTCTATACGAGATCGATCAAGGTGCGATATATTTCATTCATGCCTCTCTTCCTCCGTTTTATACCAGCTGCTAACGCCATTCTTGCTCCAGCGATTTCTATTCTCTCTCCTTTTATTATCTCCTCTGCATTATTAGTATATACAGCCGTGTGCTTTAATAACAATTGCATCACCGCCGTTCCTCTCATAAATCCACTCGATACTTCGTACAACGTTGCAATTGACAATTGCAGATTTCTTTTTACCTCGTTAAACACAGCGATTCTTTATAACAGCGACGGATTTGCAAGTTTTCTTTCTCATTGATTATCCCTTTTCTCTACACGCTCTTTATCGTTACGTTCTTCACTCTCGGTTGCTCGACCAATCTCTCCGTCCCTCTCCTTTCTCTCGGGTCATACCGTACGAAGCTTTTTAGTGGCGAAAAATCGATTTATGGATAAACGTGATGGTTTTGCGATCCGGGACGTGGGTTTGGATCGAGGTATTTAATGGGTTGTTGGAGGAACGGGACGTACGTGGCGGTTGATGGAAGCCGTCGGAAGCGAAGCTTGGCCAAGTGCACGGCGATCGATTGTTGTATCGTTGCACGGTGGTGATGATCCTAAGTGTACGCGCAAGGGGGACTCTTGGGGGGGGGGAAGAAACGAAATAACGAGACGAAATGGAAATCCGCGTAGCTGTCACGCGCTGACGCCATCATTAACGGTCGGTAGTCGAGCGTTTTTTCCGCACCTTTAAACGCAACCGATCCGTTGCCGATCTTGCCACTAGCGCTCGCGCTGCTTCAGCAGAAAACCTTCAAACTCACCAATTACGTATTTTCCTCCCATTCGAAACTCTCGTTGAGTCAAATACCGATTAAAGAGTCTGTTTTTTGGGAAATTTCTCACTTTATTTTTTTGCTTTTCAAAATAATTCCTTCACTCGGATTTAGATTATAATTTAGCTCGAGAAGTACAGGTTGAATTGAAAAGAAATTCAAAGTCTTCCTCGATAATGAGAAACATCGATAGAGCGAGTTTGAAAAATGATGAAATCCTTTGAGGAAAAATTCCATCGGGTTTATTGCGGGTTAACGAACCGTCGAGAGCAATAAAGCTGGATGTTTTTAAAAATCGGTAGATTTGTTTGGAAAACTTTTACAAAGATTCCTGTGCACCTATATATATATATATATACATAAATGAGTATTGATCGGTATCATTACTGGTATATCAATGACAAATTGGAAGCTACCAAACGGAGTTTGTATCATTGGGCATTCGAAATGATTCGGTCGTGCACTCCTCTGAAGGCTGCTGTTGGTAAATTGGGGAAAAAAGTGCGGGAGAAAACGTGGAAATGTCAATATCGAAATCGATCGAGCAGTGCTTATGATACTTGTATCGAAGAGAGCGTTGTATCTCGGGTCGAATGGAATGTAAGAACAAGTGTAAAAATATAATTGCAGCACGAGATAGATATAGGTTAATCGTTATTATTTAGAGGCCCAAAGAGCTCCACGTGTATATATATACAAATTTTAAAGCGATCGACACAAAAGTAGCGACATGGTGAGCAAAGTACACAAACGTGCAATATAAAACATAGAGATTATATGTAAATAATTTAAAGTAACATAAACAAATGAGAAAACAATACTGCTTAAAACTGGGTGGGATGAACGAGCTAGATAAATATGGAATGAAATCGGTAAAATAATTCAAAAGTGAATTCCAAAAACGAGAACCAGAAATAAGAAATAAATCGATAAGTGAAAGTGTGGTAGTTAAGACGAAAGAAAAATGAATTTGCAAAAAAGAGAGTGGGAGGAACTATTTATTAATGTCCAAGGTCAAAGGTCAATTTACAAAACATCTTTAAAAGCCGCAAAATTTCCAGATTTAATAACGATGTGATATATATACACAGCAAGTAGATTACTAAACAACTATCTACAAATCGAGAGAGAGAGAGAGAGAGAGAGAGAGAGAGAGAGAGAGAGAGAGAGAGAGGAATAGACGAGGAGAAGAAGCATCGATAAGCGGGTGGCCGGCGCTTTTCCACGAGTGAAATTCAATCGGCACGCGTGCCGTCAGGTGTCTGGTATCGGGTGTCTCCTTGTTTCCACTCTTGCCCGGTGATCGGTGGATCGCGCATGTCCGGAGGCAGCCAGCCGTCGCAAACGACTCTTTCACGCAATCCAGTCGCAAAACTATCAACCTCTTCCCTAGTTCCGATATCGGGTCCCGCGAACCGATCTCCGTTATCACCGAATAAATCCAACGCTGCACCGCAACAGCCGTGCAACTATGCGAAATGACCGGTGCACATACCGATATCGATAGGAAGCGTGCTCGACCGAAGGATTTCCAAAGGTCAAAGGTCGCGATAGAGAAATTTGAAAGTATTTATGTATTATAAGGACGCGTGGAGATTCGTGAGTAGGAATAAGGTGAATCGGTGTTGGAACCACTTATATATATATATATATGCTACACGTGCATGCACGCTTGCTATATATATTGAAACAAAAATGTACCATTGTGAGGGGGGGGGGGATTGGTTTTAATCTCGCTCGTACGATCGATCGCTAGCGCACGGAGCCAGCACGCACAGTCACGAGGATCCTTAACGAAGTCTGCAATTTTTCGAAAAATTCCAATATCTACTCCCCCTCCTCCTTTCTCTATCTGCTCCTTTTCTTACCGATCGAAACGCCCACGCACGGACAACGACGAACCGGCCGCCGGGAGAGCGTATTTCTCGCTTATTATCCTTTCCTTCGATTTCCTTAGAAAGAGAAGAAAGAAATGCGCTATTGGCGCAACTATACGTGTATATATATATATATATATATATAGGAGAGGCTGACTCACTGCGCTCGAGCTCGCTACGCTCTCCCTCTCCCTTTCTCTCTTCTCCGTCTCTCGCTCTCGCAGGCGCACGCGCACGCGCCCAAACCGACAGTTTACACGCCGAGATTTACAGCTCATTACCGATTTCATACTCGGCCTCACGATCGATCCTCCGCCCAACGCTCCGTTCTCATCTTTTTCTCCTTCGTTCTTCTTCGTCTCTGGATGCCTCCCCCCCCCTTCTTGAGTGTGACCTTATGCTTCTCACCCCCCTCCCTCCCCCTCTTCCCAGCTGCCGCCTCGCACGCTCTTCAGCAACGCACGCGCCCGCCATCAAACGATTTCCGTTCACCAATTTCTCAATTTTCGATCCTGAGGAAAACCTCGTCCTCCAATCCCCCCCCCCCCCCCTTCAACACCTCCTAAGAAGAAAAGCGTCGTTTTTCATTTGTATTTGATTTTACGACTCGAGCTATCGATAGTTTAACTGCATAAATATCGTTTCACCATCGACGTTGGAAGCTTACTTATATTTATTATCGCTAGAGGAGGATGTGAGATTTTACTGTTAAATTGTACAGCTACGATCATCCGTCGATTTCCAAGTTGCGGCAATAAAACCCTATGATTTATGGTACAAATTCACTTAGGCGATTATTGAAATGGATACGGTGTTAAGAATGCAGTCTCTCTCTCTCTCTCTCTCTCTCTTTCTCTCTCCTGATTTAACCCGTGGCTATCGCTAATTGCGAGTTTTACTCGGCGATGCACTATCGGTTACGGTCAAGATCGATCCGATAGCCTTTTCGCGATACGATCGTTACCGGATATCTCGAGGATCGAGTCGCCGAGTGCCGAGATATATACACTGATAATGATTGATGACGCTGCGCGCGCAGGAGAGTCAGTGATAACCCGCAGTCGAGCCGGAAGCCAGGAATCATCCTGGTGTATAACGCATCTTCGAGCTACCATCCATCATAACATTCACCGAATCATTCATTCCTACTATTTATATATATATATATATATGTATATATAGGTATAGATTCGCGAGCCACACATCCAGCCATTTTCTTTGCTCTTTGAATGAAAACTGATTCGATAGCTGGAAAAAGTTTGTATATTGTTAAACATTGATGAATTATCGAATTTTTCTTTCACTTCCTGTATACATGTATAGTGCATTGATGATAAGAGCTGTGCAGTGTATAATTGGAAAAAGCCATTTTCTTTGCTCTTTGGATGAAAATGATTAAAACTGTTTCGATAGCTGGAAAAATTTGTGTATTGTTAAACATTGATGAATTATCGAATTATTTTTCCACTTCCTGCATACATATATATAGCATATGAATGACAAGCTGCAGTATATAATTGGAAAACGCCATTTTCTTTGCTCTTTGGATGAAACTGACAAAAACTGATTCGATATCTGGAAAGATTGGTGTATTGTTAATGAATTATCGAATTATATTTCCACTTCCTGTATACATATATATATAGCATACGAATGATAAGCTGCAGTATATAATTGGAATGAAGGAACTGGCGATTATTGATAAACGATAGTGGATGTAGTCTCGACAAGAATACGCACGTTTATATGCGTGTGAGTGTGTGTGTGTGTGTGTGTGTGTGGAGAATCGCGGTCGCAGCTGGTGAAATATTCGAAAGGATGTCTGTGACGAAGAAGAAGGCAGGGACTTGGCAGGGACTGACTGGATGCAGGGGCACGTTCGCCGAATGTTGGACGAGTCGAGTCGAGTCTACGCGATGCCGCCGCGCGCGCGGATGATGGTCGTCGTGCTTGCACGTGTTA
Source organism: Prorops nasuta (assembly GCF_024137725.1). Classification (NCBI taxonomy): domain Eukaryota; kingdom Metazoa; phylum Arthropoda; class Insecta; order Hymenoptera; family Bethylidae; genus Prorops; species Prorops nasuta. The sequence goes on from NW_027116808.1 coordinate 4,586,562, forward strand.
CCGCTGCATCGGAGGTCTCAATCCAGACATAACGCAATAATAATCATAATGGCAGATCGATAGGCGACAGTTATTGCATAGGTTGATAGATTTCATTGCGGAGATGCATGCAAGAAAACCTGGAATGCCGAGCCGTCTAATATTCTCTCCTGTCGACGGGGAAAAACTGCTGCAAATTATTGGTTCCCCCCCCCCCCCCCCCCCTCCTTTTAACTCGATACCAGCAGAATCGTTCGTATTAAGAAATATCCTTTGAAAATGTTTCTGAAACGCATAAAATTGGTAGGATTTTTTTTAGAAGGAAAATGAGTTCCTCGACTCTTATATATATATATATAGTGGTGTTGGAATGTTTTCTTTTGTTTCACAAAAAATTTCACAACTGTTTTTCGAAATTGTTTATTAGCTATATATATATATATATATATATATATATATATATATTAAGCGGTGCAAGGAGAATATATTTATATTGCTAATTAAGAGAGTCGAGCACAGTGCGGTATACGTATATACGTGGCTGACGAAGCTTCTCGAGTTGATTTATTATTGTTGGACGACTACTGGGTTGGGCGGTGAATGCAGTTTATTCTTATAGTTTAAGCGATTGAGTGTTAATCGACGACGCGAGCGTGATATCGTAAAGTACAACCAGTCGCCAATGAATTACTATCGACTTACCTGCACTCGCCAAGATAGCGAGAAGCATTGAATTTCCCTAGTCGCGAGTTGCAATTAACTGGAAAATATCCTCTAGTTATATATATATATATATAGGAAACCATGTGCATGTGCACCGGAAGATGCACCGTCTCGCGCTCCGACGCTTCTAATGCAAAAGAGAGGGAACAAGAAAACAGTAAATTTTGCAGAAACCAATAATAAATTTGCACTCGCAAATTCGATAAAGAAAATTAAATATCCCGAAATCGTAAATGTTTCACTCGTTGATCCAAACGTAACAATAAGAGACTTTACTGTTACAAGGAAGCCGTGCAAGCTAATTCATTCCCAGCTCGATTAGCTTCGATCAACGAAACCTAATTTGTTAAAGAAACATAAAATTTCCTTTTTTATTTCCGCAGATTGGATTGGTCCGATAAAGAAGCTAGGTTTTATAAACACCACTGATAAACATTTGAAATATGTAGAGTTTATTTATAGCGTTGTCGTGATTGGAATTAATTTTATTGCAAGTGTAGTACCCTCCCCTTTTCTTTTCTCGACACTCGCCACTCCGCCACTTACACCAGCAAACCACGCACATAATTAAGATAGCCATTGTCGTTCGACCTTCTTTCGCTATATATATATATATATATATACGTCATTGTATCACGTTTAAACTAGTCAACCTGATTTTTCCCCATTAAAAAATTTTCTTCCATGCGAGAAGAAAGTACCGATGCAAAATTTGTGCCCAACATTTTTCCTCTTTGTTTTTCGATAAAAATTTCTAACGCTCTCGATCGACACTTGGATACAACGATTTAACCGGCTGCATAATTAAGATAAACATTATCGGTATTTCAACAGCTGCGAATAAACTGTAAACGAGACTCTGTCCCAGGGTTTTTCTCTAATTTCGCATGGTTCTTATAAAAAGAAAACAGTATAAATATTATTTTTTACTCACACACACACACACACACACACAACAAAGTTAAAAGAATGTATTGAATAGTGGTAAAGATACGTTATATATCTGACACCAGGTTATTATATTTGTATTTGTGGAAGAGTTCCAACAGGATATACTAAACCCATACACACACACACACATATATATATAGAAGAAACGATAGAAATCGATCGATCGATGCCCTATCCAGAAGCCGATTATTATCTGCCTCGTTCGATCGGGCCTTACCGGGGCCCTACCGTCGCTGGGCCAGCAGCAGCCGGCCCAGCGATCCTTTTGAACCTGCTTGACCCTCGTCGTTAGAAAGAGAGAGAAAGAGATCAATTACAGGCACAAGCTTCGACTGAAATTATAGGAAAGCACAGACTAAACGTTAGTAGTTAAAGTGGCAGTGGGCAGCCACGATCAAACGTCGTTGTAATTCACGCGCCGATAGGCAATCGGATTAAAGGCGAAACGCAATTTATATCGCGCTTGCTATTTCCTTCGTGGAAAATCCTTTCGTAATCCTTTCGTATTTCTTCCTTAATTAATTTATGCGCCTCGCTCGGTATCTTTATATCCTATAAATGGCATAAGCGATCCGAGAGATCTCGCTCAAGTTGGCCCTTTCGCCCACGTTGCCTCCAACAACCAACCTCCACAATGTATATAGTTATATATATATATATATGTGTGTGTGTATACCCCCCCCCCCTTTACTCTTATATGCACTGTACAGTGTACAGACGCTGGGAGGGGGGGGGGGGGGGGGGGACCAATCGAGCGATCTGTCCCAACTCGAATCTTCAATCATTTTAGTTGGTCAGATCGATTCACTCCCGCGTATATAAAGGAACGCCGATAAAAATTCAAGATTCGACGAAGCTCGACAATCGCACGAAATACGAGCTCGAGACTCTTGCGTGGTTTTTGATTATTTCCACGATAATCGAGTGTATATATATATATATATATATAGTATTACAATATTTTTGAATTCTTCGACGTCGTGACTTTTATAGCACTTGGCAACGATTTTAATATTACTGCGTCAGTGGATGTTGATGTATGCGTGAGGAGCGAGTAAATAGAGTCTAATTATGGAATTGTTTTGTTTGGACAGGGCGAGTGGTGGATCGCGGGTACCGGAATGGAGGATCATCGGGGCGACTCGGAGGGTTGAGAACCGCTGAGGAATCGCACGAGGAAGTTGAGGAGAGAATGGGGAGGAATTATGGGGGAAGCTCAGCAGTGATTTTGCAAGTTTGACTCTGAAGAGGGATCGAGGGTGTCGCGTGGGGGTTGGTGGGTGGGAGGAGGAGGACCAAGAGGGAGTGCTCGAGTTTCAAAACGTGTGTGAAATGGATGGTACGCCAAAGAAAAGCGAAGCAGTGCTAATATATGGATGCCCATGGGTGGAACTTGGCCGAAATGTGCCAGCGCTACCACCACGCTGTACCGCCAGCACAAAACTCATCGCCAGCTAGGGATCCCTCGGCTGCCATCGTGCAGGCGCTGCCACCGGCCTCGCACATCGAACAATCCAGCCCCTCGTCCTACTCTCATTACACGTAAGACTGTGTTGATTTTTGCTTTGCTCGATCGCTTAAATTTTTATTATTATCCTTATTTTAATGTAGTTTTTTTTTGTAGGGTGTTGGGTAGTTAAAATGAATACATGTATGCATTGCTTCGTCGTTGTTTGAGCTTTGGTTGTAGTGGAAAAATGTTTCGTTGGTTCTTTTTTTCGATAAAACGCGAGCTGCAGTATTTTAATGTCAAAGGAGTGGAGGAATAAGACCATGTCACCTTTGTTTTATTCAAAGTTGTATATTATAGCTCGCTTCTTACATTTTTATCATTATTGTTATTTCAGTGCAATTTTTTATAGGGTAGCGGATAATTAAAATACATACATGTATGCATTGCTTTGTCGTTGCATCAGCTTTTCTTCCAATGGAAAAATGTTTTGCTGGTCTTTTCTCCGATAAAACGCGAGTTGCAATATTTTAATGATAAAAGGAGTGGAAGACTAAGACCGCATCACCTTTGTTTTATCCAATCGCTTCTTAAATTATTATCATCATTATTATTTCGATGCAATGTTTCGTAGGGCATTGGATAATTAAAACACACACACACACATGCATTATTGTTGCTTATTCCATCAGTAAAATATCTTGCTCGTCCCTTCCCCGATATATAGCTCGCTTCTTAAATTATTATCATTATTATTTCAATGCAACGTTTCGTAGGACACCGAACAATTGAAACGCACAAACTGCACATGGAATAATTATTACACTAGCATTTATTCGATTAAAAAAATGTCAAGCTCGTTCCTCCCCGATGAAACACGAGCTCGAATATTACGAGGACAAAAAAGGGGAGAAAAATATGCGTTTGGAACGTCGAAGCTTTTTCTCAAGGAACTCGCGTCTCGCGCGTGCGTGGCATGCGACTTATCTGAAAAGGGCTCGCCGTATCGTATATATATATATATATATATATTAATAAGAATAACGATAGGGCGAATTAGAGATAAGTATACGATTGCTGGATCTCGGGCCCCCGTAATCCTGTTATTAGCGCGGCGATTAGGCCAGGATGATACTCGGCCCCAAATTGCATGGGGCGTTCACTCCGGTGTTTGGTTAACGTAATCGCCAATCGCTATCGTTCACTCGCGTTTCATCCTTCGAGCGACCGCATAAGGCGATCCCTTCTTCCTTTTGCTCCTCTCGCAATTGCGCATTTTTCTCCGAAAACTGGCAAAAAATTCTCTCGCACTTTTTCGCTCTTTCGACGCGCTGATATATATCGCGCGGGGAGGAGGAAAAAATGTGAAACCTTGCCGTTTCCTGGCGGCTAAAATCATCTTCATTAAAATGGTTCCGCTTGGTTCCGTGCGGTGCTCGCGACCGTCATCGTCGCCGTCGCCGTCGCATGCATCGTCAACCGTGGCAATAAGATATTTCTATATATATATGTATATATATATATATATATAGTTTTACGTATTCCGTAACGGTTCCTTTATTGTATCGCGCGTTTCAAGTGTCAAAATCTGTCAAATTTTCCAATTTCACTTTCCTGCACTATATATATATATATATATATATATATATATTAGGGTGGCCATAAAAAAAGAAAATTTTTTCCGGTGCTTTTATTTTGTTAAGAATGATGAAAAAATAGGAATCAAATTTTTTTAGATTTTTTTGAAGCCGTTAAATGGTGCCGATATCGTTTTTAAAATTAAAAATTTAGATTTATTGAAAACGATTTAACAAAATTATAAATTAATATTGTGCTGGATTAATGTTTTTTTTTATTACATTTTCTTGTAATTTAACTAAAGGACTTTTCAAAACACAATATTAATTTATAATTTCGTTAAATCGTTTTCAATAAATCTAAATTTTTAATTTTAAAATCGATATTGGCACATTTAACGGCTTTAAAAATTCTATAAATTCGAAGATCTCTTTTTTTTTTATAATTTTTGAAAAATTAAAAGCTTATTGGAACTTTCGTTTACATCTAACCTCGAAAAAGTGGAAGAACATCGGATTTTTAACTTTAAAAACGATATCGGCACCATTTAACAGCTTCAAAAAAATCTAAAAAAATTCGATTCTTATTTTTTCATCATTCTTAACAAAATAAAAGCACCGGAAAAAATTTTCTTTTTTTATGGCCACCCTAATATATATATATATATTATCACGATCAAACTCCTCTACTATACATATACATAGACACACGAAGCAACCATATAGATTGTATATTATTATATTTAGTAAGAAAGAAACACCTCTGTATATCGAAAGAAAAAATAAAGAACGCACGACAAACGATATATTACTCATCGAGGATTTAGTATCGAGCGAGTATTTAATGTTTCGTATACCAGGAACGATACATTCACGGTAAGCTCGAGCTCGTTTTCCAAACAGCGATTATACCGATGAATTGTCAATATTACCGTGAAGGATATGCTACACCGCTTCGATAAAAAAATTCTTCTCGGTATATCCACGGATACAGCGATCGAAGAACCGTGCAGCGCACCCTGCACCCGTCGCGCGTTACTGATAAAGCTCGCGCGCGCGCGCGCGCGCGTCGATCGTCTCGAAACAACAACTTTTCCCTCGTCCGTCACACCCACGCATTTGCCCCAATCCAAGTTTGCACCGTTATTCCAATTGCACGAATTTCCCTCGCTCCTCCAAGAAACTTTAATTTCCCCCCAAAAAGAATATCGCAGAATTTGGCAAAAAATATTCTTCATCCCTCGTTATGTTTTTCGATACCGCGCAACGTTGAAATAACGCGGGATCGTCGCAGCCACGTGTTCGCAACGAAAATTCTCTTGTTAATGGCGCAACGTCGCGAGGGTAAAAAAGGAGCGAGAAAGAAATATATACACGCGCGAGCAAACCCAATGACACGAACTATGACCCTTGCTCGCTTTCGTATAGCTTGTCCTCGCCTGCCATTTTCTTCTTCTGCTGATTCGATTAACGCGTTCGACTGAATAATGCGAGTTCGCGCAGTTTCCACATGTTTTTTACATCGTTTTCCACAAGCAAACTCCAAATACTCGAAATTACGCTTATAGGAACGGTATAGAGAGATTTTTCCCAATTCCTCTTCGAACGTTCTCCAACCGATTCCCCGGCTCGAGAGATCGACGCTCCACAACGCGATACACAATTTGACCAGCAGTCGTTGCTTTCAATACAGTTGAGCGAGTCGCGAGCGATGTATATGGCGACTAGCGTCGGGTAAATTTGCTTTCGCGAAACAATAGCTATAAGGATTAACCAATTGAAGCGTTTAACGCTTTCAGCGGAAGTCGTTGGAAAAGTTCATACAACTACGGGTGGCTCATGAATATATCCATTCTCGGTTTTATATAACACGTTGCTCGTAGGAAGGTTCCCTTTAATCGTCGGTGATAATGGTGGATCAAAATTGTAGATATAATAATGATACAAGAATGTCGATCGAGACACATATATATATATATATTTTTTAAGCGAATACAGCTGTAGTCAAATATATATGCAAGTAGGTGGTTTATCGCGCGAGGTTAGTGGAAGAAATCTTGGGTTGAGCTCTTACGCGGCACAGGAAGTCGTACGTAATGGCTGCGGGTCCCTCCGTCGAGGAGAGCGAGGTCAGAAGGTGTCGGTCGGGCCCCGAGCGAGGGAGCGCGAAGGAGGCCGAAGCGTTCAGCCGCGAGAACAAGCCGAGAGAGAGAGAGAGAGAGAGAGAGCCGCAAGAGCGACGGAGGCACATCCGTTCCGGCGACTTGAGCCGGTAAAAGTTTCGGGGATGCGCTTTCTTCGTTCTCAAATCTGAAACGCGCCGGAGCGTTAGTAGTGCCGAGGTGAGCGACTGAGGTCGCCATTTCCGCTTGCCAAGCGAACCGCATTGGTCATTCGATTTAAAAGTTTAATCAGGGGCCTATAAAATTACAGTTCCTGCGTGCTGGCTGGCTGGCTATATCGACGACGCCACATGGCGAGGCTGATGCGTTCGCTCGGCATTTCTTTAGAAGCTTTCCGAACGTTCATATATATATATATTTATATACAGCATATCATAGCTCTTTAAATGGCGACAATTTTTCTCCAAGTATCCCCATCTCCACCAATACAAACCTACTCGCTCTCTATATACATACACACGCGCATACGTCAGGCGTGACTCGAGCGGGAACCTCGAGGAGCGCTGAAATCCCGGACGACGCGACGGTTATGCGCGCAAGGGTGTGTTCGATCATCGTGCGATTATTTGAATAAAATGCGCCGAGCTACGTCAGCGTCAGCGTCTGCGTCAGCCGTCGGACCTTCTCCGATCCGAAGCTTTCTCTCTCCGCACATTTCTCCTCCTCTTCCCCCCCCCCCCCTCCCTCCCTCCCTCCCTCCATCCGCCTCTATATCGAAGGTTGACTTGACCCACCCGGGAATAATTTAAACCGAGAGTATACACACACACACACACACAAGTGTGTCGCCGAGAGAGCGACGAGTCACCTTCCAGGCTGCTCCCTTGTCGTCGTTGTTGTTGCTGTTGTTTGGTAGCTCCACTCGTAGTCGCTCGTGTTTGGGGACGGCTGCTCGCCGAAGCGTGTAGGACGCGCGAGTTTTCTTTATTTACCTTTGCTGTATATATATATATATATACTTACCCCCTCCCTTCTTCTCCTTACGAACGACGCAGCGACTCCAACGAGATTCATGAGCCTCGACAGCGCCGTGCGTCGATTTAGAGAAGCGAAGAACCGTCTTCGTCCTCTTCGTCCTCGTCGTCGTGGTCGATGTGCCCTTTGTCTCCCGAGCCGTGAACGCACTTTGGAATGTATTTCGGCTCCCGAGAATACCAACCTAACCCTTCTCAACCTACTTGGATCGGCCTGATGTTTTCATCCTCGTCCCCACGGCCCGGCCTAAACCGTAATACGCGCTCTCGAGCCCCCCCTCCCCCCTATTCTTCGGAGGCCGTCGATAAAGGAAAAAGAACCGCGGCGAACCACGCACGCAAGCTGCGGGATAAGCGGAATTAAAAATTCAAAGCAGTCTAGCGCCTCTCGCGCGCGTTGTAGATATCGCGCATAATAACAAGGTCCTGGAGGTACAGTTAAAGGAAAATTATTACTGGTACTACGGTCAACGATGCTTGAAGCGTACTTCCCAATCTTTACGCGAGCAGTTATACCTTTGTTCGAGGAAGAACGGTTATTGTATTGAATAGCACGCTCTAATATATGTACTTGGCGCAAACTTTCTTCCAACCGAGTCGAACCTCCGTTCAACAGTCCTCGTCTTCGTTCTTCGCTGATCCATCTCGAAAAGTATCGCCGAAAAAATCGCGCGTCCAGTTCTTTTCTCGATGCAAGGATCGATTGTGCTCCGGCGGCTCTGGCGCACAGTGACAACTTTAACGAGTCTGGCTGCCTTATATATATTCCTTCACTCTCATTATTGTCCAATCATACGCAAATTTCTGATAAATAATTTACCACTTTGTAAAATTTCTCAATGAATTATAAATTAATTATCGTCAAAAAAATCTTTTGGCTCTTTTCAATGTGAAGATCGATTATGCTCCGGTGGACCCTCTAACGACACAATGACAACTTTAACGAATCTGGCTCCCTTATAATACATATTCCCTTTCATCATTATCCAATCATACGCGCAAGTTCCTAATAAACAGTTTACTACTTAATAAAATTTCTCCTTGAGTTATAAATTAATTCCTGCTTTTCGTTTCGTTTTATCATCCAAAACAATTTATATACTATTTTGTTAGATGTAGTAAAAGAGGGAGTAGGGGCTTCTACAAGAGAGTACTTATAAAAATGCTGACCTTTCCAACGATTTCTCTCTAGCCGATTACGCAAAGATCCGACAAAAATGTTAATGTTTCCCTTTTTTTCCTATTTGCTCGATCGAACGCATCGACCGACGAAGCTTCCTCTATTCCTGGTGCAATCACCCCGTATGAATCATTAGAGAAACAATGCCGAAGGCGCAGTGGCGTATCTATCATACGCGTGGGTGGTGCAGCTGTACCGTGCGGCCAACGGGGAAGAAGAATCCTCGCTGCAGCGAGAGAGTCAGCAGTTTTTCATTTTCTCTCCATAGATTTCCATAAACCGAATGCATCTCTCGCTGCACTCGTCTTTCCTAAATCCCTGATTTACGCTCTAATCCTATTATGCTTTAGAAAAGACCGTACGAGAATTTGAATCAACGTCGTTTCATCGTAAACAAATCAGCTACCGGTTTAATGCCTCGTTCATACAGCAACAAAAAATAAAAATAATCCACCGATTTTTTTGTTATCGACGATAAGACGATTCGACGCTTGGAATTTGTCAGATCGATCGCAGTGACGAAAAGAGTCTTGTGTCTGGGTGGCGTATTAATTCAGCGAACACGATACCCTCTCGAATAGGCCGGTATATCGATCTCGATTATCGACACGCTCGGGCGTCGAGCAACGAAACACGCGGCTTCTCCCCCAGTGGTGGAGGCCGCGGGGACCGCGTGGTTCGTGCACCGGCCACCTTTATTCAATGAAAATTCCGCTTTATTTTTTTGCCCCCACCCGGCGAGCATCCCTCCTCTCTCGAGCAAAGCCAAACAATGGCCATTATGCGGAAGGAGGAACTCGGGGATTCCCCGTTTGACGAGCAACCGAAGCTCCGCGACCACCAACCCCCCCCCCCCCTTATCCCCCTCCAACCATTTTTTTAAAAAAACCTCGAACGCTATATTTGCATTCTACCATAGTTAAACCATTCGCGATAACGTTAATTCCAACGTCGTTTTCTGCTTGGTAAGGAAAGAGGTTGTGTTGAAAAAGTTTGCTACTTCTTATTATATATATATATTAGGGTGGCCATAAAAAAAGAAAATTTTTTCCGGAGTTTTTATTTTTTTAAGAATGATGAAAAAATAGAAATCCAATTTTTTTACATTTTTTTGAAGCCGTTAAATGGTGCCGATATCGTTTTTAAAGTTAAAAATCCGATGTTCTTCCACTTTTTCGATGTTAGATATGTAAACCAAAATTCCAATAAGCTTTTAATTTGTCAAAAATTATGAAAAAAAGTGATCCTCGAATTTATAGAATTTTTTGAAGCCGTTAAATTGTGCTAATATCGTTTTTAAAATTAAAAATTTAGATTTATTGAAAACGATTTAACGAAATTATAAATTAATATTGTGCTTTGAAAAGTCCTTTAGTTAAATTACAAGAAAATGTAATAAAAAAAAACATTAATCCAGCACAATATTAATTTATAATTTTGTTAAATCGTTTTCAATAAATCTACATTTTTAATTTTAAAAACGATATCGGCACCATTTAACGGCTTCTAAAATATCTAAAAAAATTTAATTCCTCTTTTTTCATCATTCTTAAACAAAATAAAAGCACCGGAAAAAATTTTCTTTTTTTATGGCCACCCTAATATATATGCTACACGTGTATCGTAACACGCGAAGAGTACAATTCGTAATTTGTGTGACATTTGTATAGGTAGGTATGTACGATCCAGTAGAGGGATTCGAGTGTGCAGCTCAGAGTCCCGTATATAAACACACGCAAACACACATGTGGATCGAGTTAAAGCTGCGTTTGTGTATACACAAAAGACTCTCTACACACACACACACATACACACACATAGCAGAGCTTGCAACTCGTACAATAGATTTAACCAGGAGTCTGTGGAGAGGCACCCTGGCGTAACGCACGGATTGTGTTTTCTCTACATACCATATATATATATATATATAAATGCAGGCAAGAGCATCGAGACAGCTGTTCGTAGTATTATACCTGGCACGGTCGCATTATGCCTTAAGGACAATCGTGGGAATTCCATTAAGTGGCCTTGAATGGTTCATTCATGTCGATCAACTCTTTTCTTAACGGGGTTGACAGATCAATCGGCGGCACGAGCTATCCACTCCACTCTCTTCGTCTCCTTCTTCATCTTCTCCTACCTCCGCTTTCCTCCCATCATCCGTCAAACTCAATTACTTCCATTCCCCCATTCCTCCATTCACGACGATTCATCAATCCGAGCTCCATAACAGCGCGCAAATGTTTACTCGTCCATCATTTTTCCTCCCCCGCGCAATTCCGTTCTTCGTTCGGCCACTCTCTTCATCATCGCGCGACCGCGTTGGTTCTCCAGCCCCGAGAGACACTTTGCGCCGGTTTAGCTTCATGGAGGATTTCGATACGTCCGGATCCCTCGCGAAGGTCAACCGGTTCAACGTGACTGGTGGAAATGTTTTGGTAGCGCGACGCTATTTCTCTCCGGAGACCTCGAAGACCTCGGAGACCTCGCGGAAGACTCGATATATATGGGTGATCGACGCGCGGTCGAATGCTTCGCGATCAGTTTGATAAACAAAATTCGGATTACCCTTCGGACTACTACATATATCTATATGTCATTAGTGGTATTTACATAAACCTCGTAGAGAGATAAATATCTATCGCAACTGTCGATATTCATTCGAATACCGTGCATGTAATACCGTACAACGTTTATTTGCTCTATCACTCTTGGTGAATTGTGAATATCTGGATAGTTTTTTAGTGTTTTCAATCAATCTAGAATTTTTATACTATATTCAAGCAAAAAGATTTTTGGGTTGTGACCAATCTCGAATAAATAAATTGCTGAAACATGATGAATTTGGTCTATTATATATGTAAATATATATCTATATATATTTCGATGAGTCATATTTTGGATGGAACATAAAGATTATTGTGATATCTTTCAGAATGCTGGATAATTATGAGAGGGGAGAGGTGACACCACCACCAGTAAGTAGCTATGGCGGTTCTCCAGGACTCTTGGCACTTCACTCCTCGCTGTACGCCACGCCATCTTCGAGGGGCTACGATCTCGATGCGAATATTGAACCAAATGACAGCTCCATGCCAATCGATACACAAATAATTTCGGTACGCAATCATGAATTCTTATATATATATATATATATATATATATATATATATATATTTATGTAATTTTCAATAATCTTCGTCGGTGAAATGAATTTTTCACCAAAAAATGATCCTCGAGTTTGCAAAGGGTCATTGACATCGGTGGACCAAACTGACAACTCCACCAATTTTCATATTGCCAGGTGTATAATTTAAGGACGTAGGACGATGGTCGCTGAGGAGGGGGAATCGCGCGCGTTTCGGATGGCAAGGAATGATATACTATATATATACGCACGTATAGTTATAAGGGCGACCGGGCAAGAATCAAAGTGTCACCGCGATTAATGTAAGAGTTTGCTCGAAGAGACACACGCGAGCTCGTAATCACTCGTATATAGCTGGGAGACATTGTTAATGACTCGGCTGAAAAGAAAAGGGGTCAGATCGTCGACCGTATGATTAAGTTAATCACAGCGATATTCCTGTGTCTGCAGTCGTCTGTCGTCTCTTCGGCGATCGCATCTCTGTGTAGCGATATATGTATATGTAGTCGTGGATCCTGGCCGGTGTATATTTCGAACGAAACGAAAGAAATACATCTTCATATATCCTAAGAAAATTTCTGTCTGTCGTTTTTCTTCAGTAATCACATCTCTGTGTATATATAGCGATATACAGCCGTGGATCCTGGCCGGTGTATATTTCGATCGTTCAGAGCGAGAGAAAAAGAAAAAACTGCAACGTAAATGCTGAAGAAGATTGTAAAAAATAAACTTTTAATACCCAACAGATCCCGGGGATGCTGGGCGGTCCAGGGCAGCAGCGATTGGAGGACATGTCGTGGCTGGCTTCCGGTTCCTCTCTGGACTACCAGCAGGGCATCTCCTCGGGGATTCCCGCGGGAGTGAAGATGTGCCATCCAGGCAGTAGCGCCCAGCGAAGTCTGAAGGAGCAGCGGATCCGACGGCCCATGAACGCCTTCATGGTCTGGGCAAAGGTCGAGCGCAAGAAGATGGCCGACGAGAACCCCGATCTACACAATGCCGATCTCAGCAAGATGCTCGGTACGATTTACCGTCTAGACAATAGCATATTCCTCTCCTCTGGCTTCTTCTATGATATATATATATATATATATATATATATAGGTATACCGTCAGTCCCGTCACACGGCACTCTCCCGCACCTTCGTCTATTCTTCCCATTCCCGTTCTCCTGGTCCCACCTCTTTGTCCCTCGCGCGAGCGAGCGAGCGAGCCAGGAGCTTCCTCCTCTTCATCTCTCGTCATTATAGTTTTCTCTTTTCCTTTGCTCTCTCTCTCTCTCTCTCTCTCTCTCTCTCTCTCTCTCTCTCTGCCATAAAACCTAAGTGAGTCGTCGTAGCTGTACGACCATCCGCCAACATCCCCGGCGGAGTGAGAAACCACTGGTACCTACTCGCACTACTACACCAGCTCCCATTCATCCAACTAATCTTCCATACTTGCGTCTGCAGCTACCTTAATCCCACCACCACCCCCCCCCCCCCTCCCTCACTTTATACACGTGCAATTATCCCTAATCGAATATATTATATATACATCCTACGTCTTTCATTGCGATGCATCAAAGTTAAAATATCAAAACATGCGTTATTATATAGTTGGAACGGTGATCCGAGTTTGCCTCTCGATTTAATAAAGGAAAAGTCGATTAACAAAGCTGCAAATCGCTCGAATCGACTCGCGAGCACTAGAGTCGATGCGCGTGTGGAAACAACGAGTCTCGGCGGTGCATGGGAATAAGAAAGTGAGAAAAGTCGTACGTGGCATCCGTTATTAGTTTAATTAGAGAGGTGCCAGGCGTGTACCAGCGCTCGAATGGAGATATTCGCTCCCGCGCATTTTCCTTCTTAATTCCTATGCGAGGACTCGATTGCACGCGCGTTACACTTTGATAGGTCGAATACATATATATATATATATATAACGATGAGGTACAAGACGCATGTTCTTCGCTAAAACCATGCCGCTACGTAAACTCTACCAGGCAGCAATATTTATTATATTATCAGACCCTCGGAAGCTTCGCGCAACACCGGAAATGAAGGATTTCCTCCTCGCGGTAACGAGCCGGCCTGGCCTCACACTTATCGTTATCATATGCAAAACTTTAAACTTAATAGACGACCTCTGGATGCTTATCTGCAGAATTAACTCTCAGTATATATATATCTCCTTTGCCTACACTGGTATCTCTTCATAAAACTAGCAAACCGTGTAATTTCTCTCTTCTCTTTTCCAACGACTTGTGCAGTATATATATATATATATATATATGCGTTCATTGTCATTCTTTTACGGCGAATAGACGAGCGAATGATTATTAGTTTTATCGCATCGTTGGGATTTATTCACAGGATTTAAGATTCTTCTGGTATATATATATATATATATATATATATCGTAGGATTTTCGTTAGTAACGGACCGTTGATAAAGTTAATAAAACGGAGATAAATAGGAACGTTTAAACGCGATTTGTTTGGAGCGATGGTTATATATATATATATATATATACTTTAGGGGGAGCCAGATTGCGATTATGGAAATGGCATAAATTAAAGGTTTTTAGGTGGATAATATTTCTCGTTTGGAAGGTAACGATCTGTCAGCAGTCGCGCCGTGCGCTATCGTGGGTTACACGTTGAATTATCGGCAATTGCACGGAGTTCGCAACGTTATTGGCATTTCTACGATCCGCGAGTGGCCATCGTGCAGAAAATTGTTGAGTCTTCGTGCATGCGCCCACCTAGCAGTGCCCATTTTAGCGCGGCAACGCGTATCTACATATATATATATATATATATATGGGTGTGTGCGTGGAACGGAGAGACGCGCGTGTCTACGCGTTGTTCCTTCATCAGTGAGTTCCACCTCGCCACCTCTCGATTTTTCCTGGAAAACTTCTCTTCACGTAATCCATCGTGCGTTTCGTTCGCTAAACCTTGGTCCTTTTCCTGAATCTTCTCCTCTGCATCTCCTCTCAAAAACAAACTCTTTATTCGTTAGAAAATACTCTTCCTCGGTCAAGAAACAACTTTCGAAATTTTCTATCGTTATACGATACGAGTCGAAAAATAAAACCTGCTTTTGACTAACTTTCCCCTAATTTATATAAATAAAACAGGTGTAAAGTCCTAATTTTCGAGCTCGTTTTCAACTAAATTCGTTTCAATAAAAAACCTTACTTTTTAACTCGAGAAGAGAGCAGTTTTTCTGGATCTCTCGAGAAAAAACTTTATGCACGATCGAGGGTTCGATGAATGCATCTACAACCATTAAACGCTACAGATAGAACCTTCGCGATTCAAGGAAACAAACCTACCTCCCAAACTACAAAAAAAAAGGAGCACCACGTACAAAATTATCAGAAAAATTCCTGAAAAAAAAAAGTCCCCGTGCAGATTCGACTCCGGAGACCTCGAACCGTGCGCATTCTTCATAATTCGACCGTGCGCGTTAATTTTTCTCTCGGCACGTACGTAGGGCTCATCGAGACAACGTCGAACGAGAAAGAAAAAAGATTCGTGCGCGACGATAAATAAAGAAACTGGAGAAAGCAGTTAACGATCGGATATATCGCCGGAGCTGATCAAGGCGGGCGCGATGTTATTGGCATGACGCGGCTATATAGGATTACTATGCGCCTTGGGTCTTACCGCCCCCACTTTTCTCTCCTTTTTTTCCCAGACATCCTACATATTCATGCGCGTGCTGTATGTCGATCCGTCCGTCCGTTAGTTCGTCCATCGCATCGGCACATATATATATATATATAGACACGCGAGCGTTTCCTTCGCAGACGAGTCGATCGGCGGCCCCTGCGTCGTGTGCGTGCATAATCGTCCTCCTATGTAGCTACGCACACAACCACGCAACGCGTACCTCGACACCCTCGCAGAAACGCGTATAGCCAAAGCCAGGAGTTTTACGCTTGCTTGCATCCACGCACACGTGCGATGCTTCATGCTTTTGTGTGTGTGCGTTGTTGTTGTTGCAACAGTGCGCTCGCGTCCATACGCGATCTATGCAAACACACACACAGCAAGCGATACACGCGTGTACTATACACATGTGCTATATATATGTAGAAAATGCGATGGAGCAATAATAGTTGGGACCAAACGCTCACGCTCTGGATTCCAACGTCCAAGATTCGTCTCCGCTTGTATATATATATGTTCATCACCTTATACTACCTTTTATCTGTATATATATGTATAGATGTAGGAAATAAGATGGAGCAGTAATAATTGGGACCAAACGCTCGTACTCTGAATTCCAACGTCCAAGATTCGCCTCCATTTGTATATATATGTTCATCACCTTATACTACCTTTTATTTGTATATATATATATATGTATAGATGCAGAGGAAATGCGAAGGAGCAATAATAATTGGGACCAAACGCCCGCACTCTGAATTCCAAGGTCCAAGCTTCGTCTCCGCTTGTATATATATGTTTCATCATCTTGTATACCACCTTTTATTCATATATATACTCTAAGAGGACCAACTCGATCATTCAGCTACCAAAATCATCGAGTCGAACCTTAATGAACCGTTCCACCGAGTTCCACGGTGGTCCTCGAGTTCCCTGCGAAATTTTCTGAGCGAACGGTACGAGCGACACCCTCCCCCCTGGTTCTCGTACATAACTAACAAGACGCAAGAAGATGGCGACACACACACACACACACGAAGGAACAGAAACGCGCGCGTTGAGGGCCTCATATCCGGTGACGCGCGTGCTCGCGCATCTTTATCAATGCCCGATCCTCTTCAGCTTTTAAACTCGCGCGCTGACAGTGGAAAATCAACGGCACTCCCCTACACTCTATATATATATATATATATATATGTAGCAACATGCGTTATATCGCGAAGGTGGGGTGAAAATTTGGAGAACCGAAAGCTTCGAATAAAAATGGTATTTTCGCGTGGTGCGCGCTACGCCACTGTCGTACGACCACCTACGACAAATCTGGCAGCTTGCGAATAATGGCAGCCGTGTTGCGTGTACCGTGCACCAGCGACAGAGCCGACGGGACCAACAGAAGAGATAGAGGACTCGGACTGGGGCCGCAGACAGTATCGTTCTTTAGTACCACTGATTGCACGCCTCTATTTTCCCTCGAGTACGTCACGAATATCGCTGTCGTTGGATCGGTGGCAGCAGCCTCTGCTGCAGCGCCGACCAATCGCAAAACACCCTATATATATATATATATATATATATACAGGGTGTTTTGCGTAAAACGCTCCAGAGCATGGATACAAAATGACGAGTATCTCTTTAACTATAAGAGATATTCAATTTTTTCATATGACCTTTTTGAAAGCAAATATCAAGAGATTTCGAAAAGGTCCTATGCAAAAATTGAATATCTCTTATAGTTAAAGAGATACGCATCATTTTGTGCCCATGCTCTGGGTCGTCTTACACAAAAAACCCTGTACATATGCAGTGGCAATAGCCGTGCAAGAAGAGAGCCACGGAAATCACACTGCGATCGACGATTACATCCAAGAACGTTACGCACTAACCTTTTCCATTCCGACTAATCCTTATGCAAGCCGGCTAGTGTCGGAGGAGTCGTAAATAATATATATATATAGGTATATAAACCGGTCGAAATAGCTTCATTCCGCTAAATCCGTGTCTCTTTGCGACGCTCCTGCGAGGAATCCTTGTAACCTACCTAATGGCCGACACGATAGTGTATCATACTGAATATGTGCTGTATTGTTGAGGCGAATGTACCTCAGCGTATAGAAAGTAACGAAACGAATGCCATCCCAAGGTTCTCGCGAGACTAAAACTATATATATAAATGCAATAATCTCGGTTATCGCTCGTATCGATCTTCCAGGAGCGAGACGTTATTATGTTTTTTGCTTTTTCATGGCGGAATCTCGATGATAAGAGCGGAGAGTCGAGAATTATTTCGCGTTGGGTCGGAGTTAGACGCGTCGGTGTCGAGGTCCACTGGCGAACGATTCGCAGCTGGGAGAGGAATCACGACGTCCAGTATCTCGGAATAATGGTGTCCGGCGGTGGCGAGATAAGGCTGCTCCTTGTGGGATTTAAGGGACAGGTCGCGCGGCGCGGGAGCGGCGAACGTACGTTGCGCCTGTAACGCGCCGCGGTTCAGAGTTATTGGCGCGTGCGCTGCCAGCCGTTGGTAATTCTATTTTCCTTTGCCATTTTTCTAATCGTCTGTCCTGTGAGCTGAAAGAAAGAGAGAGAGAAAATTTTATTCGAATCGATCACCACGTGGTCCAACTTTGCTACGGTCATGGGCTGCGCTAAAATTCGGATCTCGATTATATATATATATATATATATATAGGTAGGGGGCGTTAAACAACGCGACCAGTATCTTACTATAATGGTGTCCGGTTGAGTGCCGATAAGGTTGCGCCTTCTGGAATTTAAAGGACAGGTATATAGGGACACACCGTAAACGTTTCTCCGATTGAGAATTATTGGCACGTATGGGTACCGTCTCTCAAGCGTCATTATTGTGTCTCTTGTGCCGTATCGCATTCGTTTCTCTCTCCTCTCCTCTCCTCTCTCCTCTCCCAGTCCTATGAATCATAGTTAGATAAACGCTCGCGAGTAAAATGTCAGCACCGTTTGAGTAAATTCAACCAGTCCTTTGAGATACCTCGCTCTCCACTGCTTCTCCTCCACACACGTGTAATCAACGACCCCGAAAAATATCGAGTTGTAAATTTCAATCGTGCTTCTCGGATGATTTTTAATATTTACACGTTTCGAAGGAGGAATTTTTTGCTAGAAGTAGTGATGAAAAGTGTCTTTGGGAACAAATGGAAAATACGGTCGATTGTATTACAGTAATGTAGGATGTTCCTTGGACGATGGCCATGTCAATACCATTGGATAGGAGACAAAAATCTAAGTAAAAAAGTTGTAATAACTTTTTTGCTAGCACTTTTGGTTAAAAAGTTATTTGCAATTAAAGAATATCGATTGTAGTATGTAGTTCCTTTCTTAAAGAGGAAGATTGTTTTGGTCGCATTATAAGGCCAAAATTGCTAAGATTCTGTGAATTAAAATACTAAGAAAAATACAAAGCCAAACATCCACTTGAGTCTATTGAAGTGGTTGAAGGCCGATCGTCAGTTTCGAGTTTGAGCGCCATAAAAACAATCAAAACATAAACACTTTGGAGAAAAGCTAAGGGCTAAGATTGAAACATTTGCAACTTTCGTTTAACAAGTTAATTATTTATATTTTGGAATTGTTCGTATTTTTATGATGAAAATGAGTTCAAACGCAACATAATCACATTAATTCTAGAGTCAATTAAAAGTTTTAATTGATTAATAGTATCGCTAAAAATAGTCGTAATTATGTCACGTTTCGACTCATTTCCATCATAAAAATACGCACAATTCAAAAATATAAATAATTCATTTGTTAAACGAAAGTTGCAAAAGTTTCAATCTTAGCTTATAGCTTTTCTCCAAAGTGTTTATGTTTTGATTGTTTTTATGGCACTCGCACCCGAAACTGCCGATCGGCCTTCAACCACTTCAATAGACTCAAGTGGATGTTTGGCTTTGTATTTTTCTTAGTATTTTAATTCACAGAATCTTAGCAATTTTGGCCTTATAATGCGACCAAAACATTCTTCCTCTTTAAGAAAGGAACTACTACAATCGAAAATCTTTAATTACAAATAACTTTTTAACCAAAAGTGCTAGCAAAAAAGTGTTTACAACTTTTTTACTTAGATTTTTGTCCTCTATCCAATGGTATTGGCATGGCCATCGTTCGTGGGACACCCTATATAGTATGGAAACTTTCTTCGTAAGACAAATTTAAATATTAATCTCTGATGGATGATATGGATCAATTCAAAACATCGATATTTCTCCATTCGTGTAATTATGCCAATTAGAGTTTTTGGATATCGATCGACAAACGACAAAACCCTTTGAATTAGCAAAAATAAGAGGGAAGAAAGGTTATATAACGAGGATTGATAAAGAGCTTGCGGGTAATCACAGCTGACGGAGAGACATTTTAATTTAGCGCTTTGGTTGCCACGGTCAAACGCTTGGCTAGTCGCTGAGGATTTTAACAAGTTGATCCACGAAGGAAAATGCGCGCGCGCGAGCCGATATAAAGGAACAAATGAGTTTCGTGATCGTACGAGAGCCGATCTTGTCCGGGTTAATCGAGCGGACTCGGTGGAGATGGGGAGGAGGGGGGGGGGGGGGAGAGAGTCTCACTAGCGACCGAATCAACGCAACTGACGCCAGACCAGGCTCCTAAAGAGAGAGAGAGAGAGAGAGAGAGAGAGACGACACAACAACAAACAAAATTCCAATTACAATTTCAAACCGTGATCCAATGTATATTATAATTTTTAAAAATTTTCTCGATCCATCCGCTCGAATAATTCGTCGATGAGGCGCCTCGATAAACGAGCCGCGGTTCGACCGAGCAAAAAACATCCATCGTTTTCCCGTAATTAAAGATAAATCGGGACCATCGGTGAAAGCGAACCTTACCGCATACAAAAGCGTGTTTTCTCGCATTACCGAAAGTTCGCCAGCGGTTTGAAAATATCATCGACAGGTGGATCTGTACCGGATAGATTTACGGTTTCGATATAGTTTACGGCGAAGAGGCATAAAAAGGCATTTATTCGATGGAACGTCGATTGGCATTGGCCGGCCTCTCTCTCTCTCTCTCTCTCTCTCTCGGACATTTTTACCTTTAACCAAATTCGCAGAGAGTGGGCAGAGCCATGCAATTCTTACCTCAGAAGTTCATCCGCCGTGTTTATTCCGAGGCGCGGCTATTGTTCGATCCAGTTCGAGGCCCGTACCGTCCGTGCGCGCGCTGTTCCTACGGAATACAAACTCGGTGGGATCGCTGGAGGGTGGAGGGGGGGGGGGGGAGGGTAACGAGAAAGAGAGCTGCTGGAGCTTGCGTCGATCCATGTTATCTTTCACGCACAAGGAAAATCTTTTCCTATATTCGAATGTTATTTCGTCACTACGAACGCTATATATATATATATGTTCTCACGGAATAGAAATTATTTCGGTGGGAGGGAAATGAGGCTGATTCGACAAAATTACAATTTTTGCTTTAGTCTCTCTCTCTCTCTCTCTCTCTCTCTCTCTCGCTCTCTCTTGCAATAATTATAACAGTCTGCCTGGAATCACGCGCGCGCAACGGAAACGAAATTATCGGCGAAGCGAGTCTCGGCATCGATCGTTATGGCATTTCAAGTGGATTACAAAAGTTTTCGATCGCTTTTATCGCTCTTTCGTCAGACGGGCGATAAAAGCGAGTATTCCGCAATGCATTTAGACCGATCGCGTATTGTAGCAGGCTGTATACATGTATATAGTCTTGCACGCAAATGTACGAACGCGAGCGAGCGATTTAAAAATGGAGGAATATAGTCTCGTTGCAAAAGTTCTTTTCAAAAAATTGGACAGTGTGTGCGTGTGTATGCGCGCGCGCGTGTGTTCTTCGAAGCGTGACCTTGGAACGAAACAAGCAAACGCCGCGACCGGTGCATAACGAGCCTTTGGACGAGATCGGAACCAATAATTGCGCTTGCATATACAAATTGAGTTGCGCGCATCTCATGGTCCACATCGAGCTATACGTTTATTCTTAGCAAAAATCCTGTGTACGTACACCCACCAGCTCGTATCGTACGGTACACGCAATATTCCTCCGATGCATCGTCCGCTATAAAGCAAACCCCTGCCCCAAGAAGCAATCTCCGAAGAATTAAACCATCGATATTCATTAGTATTGACGTGTTTCAACTTATAAACATTTCATTTAAATTTTAAATATTGTTTTGGTAAATTGTAGTAGATCGTTAGATTGGACGATAATTTATGGTAAATCCGTGAAAATCTCGTGTAATTCGTAAGGGACGTAGATCGAGTTCTGCCATGCACGTATCGGAAAGAGGTTGTGCCAATGAGATCGCATATTTCCACTCGGAGTAACCATTCACACATACAAGCCGCCGTATCCGTGCGATGGGACAAACGTTGTCACTTCACATGGATACGC
This sequence comes from Prorops nasuta, assembly GCF_024137725.1. Lineage (NCBI taxonomy): Eukaryota > Metazoa > Arthropoda > Insecta > Hymenoptera > Bethylidae > Prorops > Prorops nasuta. The sequence continues at coordinate 4,608,808 of NW_027116808.1, forward strand.
CGATTGGTACGTGTGAAAAGTTACTCAGGGTGGAAATATGCGATCACTGGGTGGTGCACCACGCAACGACCCGGTTCACCAAAGATTTGTTTATGGCAAATCCGTAAAAATCTCGGTGTAATTCGCAAGGGACGTAGATCGAGTTCTGCAACGTATCAGAAAGAGGTTGTTCACCATGCGCAACTACCCGGTTCACCAATGACTTTGGCTTCTTCCGCTCGTTGATATATTTATTCCGATTCGTCCTATATATATATATATATATGTGTGTGTGACCAGACGCGCGTTAGTCGAGGTGTGCGAAGTAAACATGCAAAGGGGGGAGAGGGTAGAGGAAGAGGAGGTGGCGAGGAAGAAAAAGAAGAAGGACCAGGCGAGGAATGGGTTGGCTAAGCTAAGCAATAATAAGCCATAAGCGCCGCAGTCTCTGCATAGAATGCCGGGTAATGAGGTGGAGTCGAGCCTCGACTCTGGCCGCACCCTTACCTAACCTAACCTTAACTTACCTCCCGACGACGACGCTACGCTCGCGAGCCGACCGACCCACCTATCCCGACGACACACCACGAAGATTGCAACATCCTCGCGTAGATTTACCTCCGGAGAGAAATAAATTATTATATTTATGAAAATACACGCGAGGCGATCGCGCGCGCGCGCAGAGTCCGTACACGTAGCCTTCGCAAGGGCCCCGAGCCGGTACGTAATTCAACTATCGCGACGCTCCTGGACCACCTCTTCCGAGGCGCCCCGACGCCTCCAGCGAAATTTTCCTACGTCCCCCCTCTCCCTCGTAACGCGTTACAATACAATTTCAATCTCGAAGGGTCGAACGTCAAAGTCGAGGAATTCGATCCACGAAGATCCTCGCGACGTTCGAGCGATTCCAGCCTTGTTTCCCAATTGCCAAGTGATTCTTCCGTTCTCCAGGAAAGTCTTCGATGAATCGACCAATCGAGTTCCGTCGCTGGTGAGGATTCTTTAGTTTTTCTCCGAACGCACGTTTATTACGGGGAAGAACAAGCATGGGGTGGGGTTATATCCACGTGCTGGGCACGCGTGCGTGATGTGCCTACGGCATGGAAAACACGCGAGTCCGCCGGCCGTTTCTTCGCTCCGCTCTTCTTTGTGTACGTCCACGGACAGACCGACCGATCGACGCTCCGTGCCTCGCGCGCGCCTCTATATCTATATGTATATGCGTCCATATACGCAAAGGCGCTCAAGTTAATTCGCTTATCAGTGCATCTCCGATATCGCGCTTCGATACACGAGCATCGACTATTGATACTTGCGTCTCCTTCCAGTCGATCGAGTCAACTTGCTCTTTCACTGCGCAATGAAAATCTTTACGAGTCGACTGCCATACAAGCTTCTACCAATTAAAATACATTTCTGACTGCGATGACAATGAGACACGACCCGTCGTCGTACATTCCCAATGTGTCCCCTTTTTTTTTTTTTTTTTTTTTGACAAGAGCGGCAGAAATTGAATAGGGAGGATCAACATTGTTTAGGATTATTCCACTTGCCGAAATTGTCGAGTTCACCGGAAGTCAACGAGTCTCCTCGTTCTTTCTCGAGGTCGTTTTATAATTCCTTCAGTTTCAACATTTGGAACCGTTCTGCTTTACCGGTGAGATGACTACTTGCCGAGGCACGTATAGTAGAGTGGGAGAGGGGGGCGGGGAGTTCTTTGTTGTCCCAAAAGTAACTGTCAGAGTCGACGTTGCGACCTCGTGGCGCTGCAGCAAAACTCAACGACGCTCTTCACACACCCCGCAACGTCACCTCCCACATTTCTACACCGTCGGTCCTCGCGAGCACAAAAAGGACCAATTAAATCTGCTAATTTCACACAATACCCGTAAACCTTAACGAGTTACAAAGTTAATATTTACGACGAACCCCAAAGAAATCCCAGCAAATTAGGCAAATGTTAGAACGCCCTCTTGCAACGACCAAGGCCACGAACCTACCTACTCGAGAGTACCAGCTAGACTCGCACACACTGCAACATCTAAAAAAGCAATCTGCTTGGTACCGAGCGATAAATCAAAGGCTATGGAGAAAAATGGAAGCAATAAAGTTGCAGCGATAACGCAGCTTTGAAACGTAGAAATGTAAATGCTGAAATAAGGGGAGGAGGAGGAGGAGGAAGAAGACAAAGACGAAAATGAAGCGGAGGAAGCGCAAGAAGAAGACGCTCGCGCGCCAATGTTTAGCGAAGCCGAACCGAGATGCGGAGTGTGTGGTGGTTGGTCACTCCTATCAACGCACGCGTTAGGAGGGGATTCACGCACACGCGCACAGAGGTTGCGTTGGTGCGCCAGTCCGTGCACGCCGTGTAAAGTCTCATCGTGGATCTAAACGGTGAGAGACGCAGGGCAGCCAGCGCCGAGCCAACGGAGATGAGATACATCACGAGACGGGAGACGTATTATTAATGGTGACAGTGGGCGACCCGAGTTGGGCGGGGTGCGCACGAGCGCGCGCAGTCCTGCATATCCAACCTGGTCCTCCTCCTCTTCCTTCCCCCACAGCCGCTATATCGCCTCTTCCATCTCTCCCTCCCGCATCCTATGTAATTCACCAAATTTCACCATTTCAAACGATATATATATTTAAATTAATCCAGCCATACTACAACGCTCATCTTATTCTCTCTCTCTCTCTCTCTCTCTCTCTCTCTCGATTTAATCGCGTTTCCTCTTCCGCTTTCCGCTTTCTCATCATCATCTCTACGTCTCGCCCACCCACAACATTTTTTTCTCTCTCCCCCTATCCATGCTACTCCCCCCACCACTCTTCGTCCTTTTTCTTCCATCTGCGTCCTCTGCTACCATCCTGACAGCCTAGCACGCTCAGTTATATATATATATATATATACCTAATACGCCATTGAATACACACGACCACCGCGCTCTTTATCAACCGAAACCAATCTCCGGAAGATCGTTGGGGGGGGGGGGGGGGTGGGACTCTGCATGAATATTCGATCTTCGTCCAGGACGAAATTCCTGTCACTCGTCTCCTTTTCTCTTTCGACCTGCGTTATTCTATCAATCAGCTCCAAATACGACAATCTTTAACGAAAGCACTATATGCAATTTTTCCTTTTCATATATATATATATACGTAAAGAGGAACCTGCGATGTATACGATGTCCGCGTTCTGTAAAGTGCGAACCAATCCGGGACTCGTTTATTCGAAGGATTTTTATCGCGTGCGCATGCGTATAATATATAGTAATAGACGAGTCGTTCGCGAATCAGAGAAATCTAACTGTCCGTGTAATCGAAACCTGTAATGGGATAATGTTTGGTCTCGTGCAGTACGTCCGGTAAAGATACATATCGAAATCCGAATCATTCGCTTCGCTTACGTCATAAAAATTGAGCTGACGCGTCGCATTTTAGATTTAAGAAAACCTCCGATCGCTCGTGCGTGTTTTCAACAGCTGGAATATGGGGTATCGTCCATTTCTTTCGATTTAAATTAGGTTTCCTCGAAGATCGTGCATGGATCAATAAATTATGTATGTATATCGAAAAGGTGCATTAAAAATTTTCCTGCCACTTGCAATATTGTGGCTAAAAAAAATATAATAATAATAAAAAAAAAGAAATTAATACTCGCGATACATATGAGCAAACGCAGAAGGGAACTTGGCATTACAGAGTGCCGCACCCCCTTTAACTATACACCACGCGCGCTTTTTCTACACGTCTCACTGATTTTTACTGTTAACAACTTCCAATCTTCCTCTCGCTCGCCATTGAAAATGTTATATCCTGACACGATTGCACCGTTACGCGAATATGGACAGCTATAGTGTGTGTACAATTCTTTCTATATATATATATATATATATATATATATACTGATGAATATGTCCCGGGCCATTTGCCTCGTTTTACAATAATTCTTCAACGCGTTTCATATTCTGCAATGATCACATACCAAATGTACCGTTCGTTTTTGACAACTCTTTAATCGTGACCCTGCGTTATCCAAGTTTCTCGAACAATCGGCGAATCCGACACAATGAAATACGCGAAGGATGAGCAATCGAAGAATTCGATTGATCGATCGTTGTGCGCATGATTAAAGGGGACACACTCGTTTGTATTTAAATCGTTCTCTCCTTCGGCTTAAGATTATTAATTTCGCGTCGATTTCACTGACCGATTTTCAAGGGGCCAAGCTGATCATTCGATTTAGAGAAATTTTGTAGCTCTTTATGGGTTTTCCTCGATACTTGACCGAACACTTTCCATAAAACACATGCTTTGTCTGTAAAAAAAGAAAACGATAAATAAATTAATTTTGATAAAAATTGTCCTAGTAAACATCAATTATATATCATTAAATTAATTCTTCCAAGTAAAATATATTCTACAGAAGAAAAGTAATAAAATTAGAATTTTAGGCAAGCTTTTTTAACACTGATAATAATAATTAATAATGAGCCGCAATAGAGAGTGTGACGATTCTAATCTTTTTTTCCATAAGCATTCTATTATATATATATATATATATATATATAAGCATTACAATAAATATATGACTATAAAAGCGAGCTTTCGCCTCGAATGTTAATCGGCTCGACTCGGCTCGGCTCGGCGGTTGGACGAACAACGTACATCGGCATTTCGCCTGCATCTGACTCTGACTCTGACTGAGTCACGACTCGGTCACGGAGAGCCGTGTGCCCACAGCTCTAATTCGCGTTTGACTCGCGCGACAAAAACTTTCATCGAACGAGCAGCCTGAAATAAGCAAGTTTGAAATTACGAAAACCTGACGGGGGCGGCGCGGGGCCTCTCACCGAAACGCTCGCTGCAGCACGATTAGAAACTCTGCGGTTTCGGTCCTTGGTATATATATATATATATATATACATGTGCGCCTCTATAATATCGATACGCCTTATTAGATAATATCTCGAGGAAAGCGTATAGATAGTTTCGCGAGAACAACATCGTAAACTCTTCTTTCGTCGATTTATCCCTCCCCCTTTTCCCTAATTAAGGTTTTTTTCTTCAAGAATTACGCATGACAATTTTTATATATATATATATATATATACACATGCGCCTTTGTAATATCGATACACCTCGTTAAATAATATCGCGAGGAAAGCGTATAGATTATTTTCGCGAGAACAGCCAAACGTCAATTTATCCCTCCCCCCTCCTTCTAGTTAAGGTTTTTTCTTCAAGAATTACGCATGACAATTTCTTTCAGTCCGCTGAACTCGAACGTGACTAGATTCGACGTTGAAGAATATATATAAATATGTCGAAAGGTGTTAATTGAAATAATCTGAAAGATTCCGTAGCAAGAATAAGGTGGTCCAGTCGCGTGGTACGATTAAAGAACGAGCGGCTGAGCCGGAACATACATCGTTTGCTTACCGGGTCCTAAGAGGAACATTCGGGATCGTTCGGTGTCGCGGTGAACTTATTTTCGCGTTCGACCAAACCTTTAATTGTCACGCTCGGTGTAGAAATTCGTGAAAGTTGGATCGTTGCATGCACGGAGCTCGGATGCATGGCTTTTCACGATCCTCCCCCCTCTTTTTAACGAATCTCCTTAATTGTCAATTTTTCAGCATTATTTCATGTGTATGTTGCTTCATCGGTATATACAGAATTAATCGGAACCACACAAAGACCACGCGTAGAGGCGTGAGCGTTACTTAAAATTTCAATCGCGTTTATATATATATATATATTCGGCACACTAGTAGCTATAGCTCCGCATTTCTCTACGGTTCCCCCGCCCTCACTCGCGTCTGCCATATTTCATACAATCAAACTTCGCTTTGACAACTCAATCAGATCTCGAAACGCAAGTAGCCATTGACTCGACGACCGAATTAACGCGCGCGTCACTCGTGCACCAACTGCGTAATAAATTAAAAAGAAACCAAAAAATTAAAACTATAGAAGACAGCAATTGCTCGTATGGTAATTTCCTCGAGCCCCCGACTGGTTTCTCAGTTTCCCATTGATTTTCGCCGATCGCGTCGCGCTTCGAGACACTCGAGCTCTCCATACACTTACACACGCGTGTTCCCTATAGCTGGAAAAGAATTTCTCGTCCAGCTGAACCGAATTCCGCGCGTCTCCCGGACGCTCGGCGGCTCTTCTTTGTCCTGCCGTCTCTTCCCGTCGGCCACTCTGACATTTTCTGGAGAGGTGGAAGGCCGGCCGGCCTCGTTCCGTCGCTTAATTAGCCATTCCAGGCTGATTTACAAACGCGCGATATTTTAACGCGTCACGAAAATTTCGCGTTTTCATCGAGGCAAAACCGTGCGTGTATACGTGTGACGTGTACCTTGGTCGATCGAGGGAAAATCCCTTCGGAGGAGGATCGGTATTATCGATAAGGTCCTCAGCCACGCGGGAGGGGATCCGAGTGCTTGAAAATCTAATCGCGCTTGTCCGATCCGTGTGGTAACGTTGACTTTTGACAAATTAATCTTGTACACAGCGGGAATGATTGGTTGAAACACGAGGTAGTTACGTATTAACTAGTCTGCATTTATCTCCACCCATCTAGGATGCAGATACGTACAAGCTGGCGCATGTAGCGACGGGTAGGAACTGTTGGTGGGAGGAGGGGTGGGGGGGGGGGGTATATCCGCTGCTGCCGGCAGAGAGAGAGAGAGAGAGAGAGAGAGAGAGGGACAGCTATAGGGACTACTTACGGTGGAAGGGGGAGGGGGGGGGCGGTAGAGGCTAAGGCAAGAAGGAAGAATACATAATAGATGTGGTATAACTATATATATATATATATATATATATATATATAGAGAGAGAGAGAGAGAGAGCGAGGCTTGGCAAAGAGGATTTAGGAGAGACAATGCGACTGATCCGTCATCACAGCGCTGCTTTTCGCGAAACATTCAAATTAATGAAGTCGTACGGGACAAGGGTGGGCTAAATTAGAGATACACGCAGACCATTAGAATACTTAACGAGGACATCGTGGTGGGACGCAGTGCGCGGGTGTCATGATGAATCACGCCGGGATACCACAGCGAGCGCGCGCGCCCAAGAATATCAAATTAACTTTGCTTATCGTTGTAACCCCCTAATCCTTCCTATCCCCGAAACCATTTTTTTTCCTCTCCTATATACTACACTCGACTCTTGCATATATATGTATTTATCCATTCGATCCTCCAATCAAAGAAACCAAGTTGTTTATTCCGGGGGGGGGGGATGGAAGGGCAATTTTTAAGGCAGACTTTAAAGTTTTTTTTTTTTTTGTTCGTCCTTTTTTCGTGGCCAGGCAAAGTCCTTTAGGCTCGAATCTCCTCCGGAGTTGAGACACAAAATGAAATATGAAATAATGGTTCGTGCCTTGTGGCTGGATGAAGGTACGGGCGCACCCATATCTACGCCCCCATGCGCCTATGTACACCCATACCATAGCCACGCACACACTCGTAAAGTTCCACGTATACGTATACTCGAGTCCCATGAGGCACGCTACAGCACAACGCAAACACATACATCTCGAGTTTGCCACGTACACTCACCAAGATTTATGTGTGTGCCAATAACCATGGCCATATCCATAAGATACTTACGTGTATGGGGGACTTTGCGTTTAAAATTTGTTTTATACACTTGGAAGAATCATGCGCCAAGAAATACCCATAAGACTCCGTTTCAGCGCACAAAACAATTTATTTCTGCACAACGGTTCACGTATATATAGAATATCGAGCTATACCAGCGATAGTGTATATATATATATTTGTTATATCTACAACACACCGTATACGTGCGTCTCGATCAGTTTTTCTTCGTTTTTCCGATAGTCCAGCATCCATATTAGCTCTTTTCCCTTTCATCGTAACTTTGTCGATCCTATACCAATTCTTGCCAATTTTTTGCATCGATCTGTCTTGTCTAATTGTTGCAACGAGCCTCGTTAAACTTTCTCTCCTCAATATTTTCCCTTTTTACTTCGTCCCTTTGATAGTCCAGCATCTATGTATATTAACTCTTTTCTCCCTTTATCATTTAGCCTTGTCTATCCTCTACCAACTCTTACCAATTCTTTCCATCGATTAATCTCGACTAATCGTTGCAACGAGCTTCGTTAAATTTTCCTCAATAATTTCCCCTTTCCTTCGTCTTTTTTAATTTTCCAAATTTACATCTGCATTAATCAATAATAACAATTGATAAATTTTTGTCACGCTATTCAAGGACGTTCGATCATGGTAAGACGATTAGTGATAATAACATATATTTAGAGAGAATATTTTGGAAGGTCGCTCTCGTATGATTGGATGGTACAAAATGGTTGGTTTTGCGAATTTCAGGGAAAAAATGGCGAAAGCTGACCCCTCAGGAGAGAAGGCCGTACGTGGAGGAGGCAGAGAGGTTGAGGGTCATACACATGCAGGAACACCCAAACTACAAGTACAGGCCGAGGCGTAGGAAGCACGCGAAACGGGCTCCTGGGGCATCAGCCTCTCCCCCCTCCGCGACAAATACCGCGGGCAATAGGTCCAACCCCGCTGGCAACGCGATTCATCATTCCATGTAAGTGATCGATATCTGTATGCGGTTTATATATATATATATATATATATATATGTAGGATTTGATGCGTATCGCTCTCTCAGCCACCACTCCAGCTGGCTCGCCTTTGCCTCCGCTCTCTCTCTCTCTCTCTCTCTCTCTGACTAATATATATATATAGATACCTATACCCAGCTATACAGTATTTTTCCAATCGCGTATTATATCTACAATCACCTATACGTCTTATTTCACTATATTTACAGTACCTGTGAACTGAAATCATATATATAGTACACGCTATCATGTATTTAACAAAATTGTAATATATTCATTTTCACTCGCTGAAAAAGTATGGTTTTTTTCAATATTCTATCTCGTTAGTTTTAATAATAAATTAATTGGAATATTGTGACACGTCGAGTGCTGTATGTAGTAAAATAATATGAAATTTTTATATATTTTGGTCGTTATAGAAAATCATTCTGTATATATATATATATATATATATATATATATATATATGCTTTGTAGAATCGCGCAGACTGAGAGTGCTGCCTGACACTCTCAAGCATATATATATATATATATATATATGCCTACAACGTCACTTTGTCCATTGTCCGTTGAAATCCCGACAATAAATTTCCATCGCGCTAAATTGATTTAGAAAATCATTCTCGTCGATAAGCAATCAATTATAAGGCGACAATCGATGAACTCTCCGCTGCGCTACCAGCGCTAGAGACCTTCCGTATTGGCGATCGGTCGAACATATGTTAAAGTCAGGCCTGTGAAAAATTCGCCAATAAATTATTAGCCTTTGTACAAGTTGATTTAGAAGATTGCGGTGTGTGGGAGAGAGGATGGAGAAGGAAGATTTTTCTCCCATCTCCGCGCAGGAGGAATTATTCTTATAGTTAGATTTGTTGCACAGGTCGAAAATGGAGAGCTACCAAGGCATTCCACAGATGCCATGGGGTGGCCATTCCCCGATCTCAACCCTCTACCATCAGCAACAGCAGCAACAACAGACCATACAGGAGTATAAATCTGAGAACAACTCTCTCTATGGCTCCCCCTACACACCCATCATCCATACACCGGATATTTCACCCGTGGCAACGCCAGAGCCCGACGGTGAGCAGTATCAATTTTGCCAATAAATCTATATATATGTGTGTGTGTGTGTGTGTGTATAGAAAAGCTTCGGTTCTCAAGAATGGATATTCAAGTATTATTCCTCCTTGATGGAAATGTTCAAAATCTATCGAGTGTCTTGTAGCATGTTTATATATATGAGTGAAACGAAAGAACGAATTTTTGTGGTTCTAGGAGACGGTGCTCATTTGACGTCCAATCAGAATCCGGATCCTGAGAGGGATTTGATGGAAGGCAGCTCGAAGCAACAACAACACAGTGATATGGCGGAGCAAAACAAAAGATACGCGTTTATGAGCGACAACCATCAGATGCACCAGAGTCACGGTGGTCACGGTGGTACCACCAGCATATCCTCCTGCCAAAACACAGGCGCATACACGGATACCTTGACCTACAAGAAGTCAGTGGGGTACCTAAATTTCGAGAGACAATCGTCCAGCATAGCCGCAGTTGGGATCGCCAATGGAATGATGGTCTCTTGCAACAAATTGCGTTCCGGTTTCGAGAACGTTGGTTCCGTTACCGGAACCTTTTATCCACCTGTCGCGTCTCCCCATGACCAGTCGTTGCAGCACTATTCCACCAGCCAATCCTCCAAAAGCTCAAACTACCCGATGCAGTCGAACGTCGAGAGTAGTTACAATTCCGTGCAATGTAGCAACAGGCAGCAGCCCATGGGAATACGTGGGTCTGCGGAGGGCTGCTCAGGTTGGTGTGGCTTTAGGAAGCCTCTTCTTAAATTTCTAATTCTTCTTCTCTGTAGCTGGCAACTCTTCAGGTACATGTACAAGAGTTTGTATATACCATTTGAGATTTTTCATTTCAGGAGTGACGCACAGATATCAAATGTCCCACCACCAAGAGTACCAGCAGGAGAACCCTGTATCCGGCCAGCAGCAACACGTGATCATTGGCCACTTGGAAGGGAACATGACGACCGACGAGGAACAGCAACAATCCATGCAACTCGAGAAGTACTTCAAGTACTCTCATCCGCCCAGCGTCGGTCATTCCAGTTTAACCTCGCAGAACCTCCTGGACAGCAATCACAACTATGCCAGCGATTTAAGATATTACGCGCCCCAGCAGACTCAGCTGGAAATGTCGAATACTCAGTGCATCGTGGACGATCAGAACAAGGACAGTCAGTGCTCGAACGTCTCGATCGTCCACGGGATCGAGCAGTATCATCAAAGTATGGATGTAGCAAAGTATCAGGACCACTCGCAGCAACAGCAACAACAGCAACCGCAGCAAGCAAACATCGATCACGCCTCGAAGCCTGATGACGATTTCAGCGTGATTCTAGCAGATGTGCGTAAAACGTGTTACAGCAGCTAGTGATTTTCTTCTTCTTCTTCTTCTGGTACTCCGGTGGTGGTAGCAGCAAATTACCAGAATATCACCAGCAACGACATCAGCTACGTGGAACACAGTTTAGGGAAGTAACACATAAGGGTGATGAAATCACGTTGTACTTTGGATGTAGCAAAGTACCAAATTCTTGTTATAATGTCATTCTTGGCTGGGACCTGGTCCCCCTGGCTGATGAGCACGCAAGCGAACCTCCTGTACAGCGAATAGTGCTTTCCTAAGGATCTCCCCCTATCTATTCCTGTGGATTGTTCTGCTACCAGATTTTCCAATGCTAGATATGCCTCTACTGCTCTCTACCAACTTATTTTAAAGTTATTACAGACTCGTGACAATGTAGCATATCTATAGTACGATAACTGAAAGTAGGAAAATTTTTAAGAATTTGATGGTAAGAAGAGAACTTTCTTGAGGGGCACGGAACGGAGCGTTAAGAGTGGTCCCCACTTGGCTCTGGTGGTACTGCGATTCTTCACGAAGAGAAAAACATGCCACAAATTAATATATATATATATATATATCAATGAAAATTGAGAAACTTTGTGGGCACTAAACTACAATGCGACGTGGTTGTTACAGAAGGTACATTTAGATTTAACGTAGCTTTTAATAAAACCCGCAATATTTCCTTCCTACCCAATGTCCATGCATTATTCCCTTTTTTACACTCTCTTCCAATAACTGGACATTCCAATTTTTAATACGAAATTAGACGGTGCGATGAGATTTTCGCAGCGCGTTATTATTGTTCAGGTAGATTTTGTTGTCTGTTGAAATTTACCATATTATAGCAAATGTAGGAGTGCAACAAAATTCACGTACTGATACAGTTAGTCCCTTCAAACGCGAAAGACAAAAGTCTCTTCATTATACGAATGGTTAAAAAGTTACGGTATATAATACAGACTTATTTTTACAAAGATAAGCATTCACTTGCATAGCTTCGTTATCATATGTAGCATATGGTAATATATAGATGAATACAGATGACACGTTAGTTTAATTGTTTCGTCATTAGATGCTAATTATGTTTAGAAAAACTCGTCAGATGCGTGTAAAGAATACTGCGACGTACTAAATTATTACAATTATTGTATGGTACTTAATAGAAAATGTTATGAGCAATATTTATGTATATATTTTTTATGAATCCCGTCTTGTTGATCTACGAATTAATTGCGAAGCGCAATCTATTATACATATAAAAAGTAGTAAAATTTACACTGCCAACATGTACTGTCAGCACGATTAATAATCGCTTAAGCTATATAACCTTTATTTTGATATTATACCAATTTTTTGACAATAAATTAAACTTTTTTCAAATATTATCAACATTCTTCTCGGCTTTGAACAAAACGCAAGATCGCTGCCAGGTAATTATTCATTGGAAACTTGTTAAAAATTCAGTATATAATAGTTCTTTTTATTAAATATATATAAAAAATATGTGTATAAATTACAACGTCATATATAAAGCGAAAAAATCATTATGTAACACTACATACTACGCTTTCGTTACGTTCTTCTCTAAAAACAGACCAACCAACCAGTACACAGAAGAATACGAACTTGACAAAGAAATTTCTCTCGGTACCTACAGTTAAAAGTATTCCACGACTATGAGAGAATAGAAACTGTATAATCGCTCCTATGAACAATATTAATATTGAGATAAGTGATCGATCATCGCTGAGAGTGTGAAATTGCAAACCTCTTAATCCATATCGTAAGTTATCTTTTAACTCTGTTCGCGTTTGTATCTCATTTAATCAGTACGACATGAACAATGCACGCACAGTTTACACCTTGAAATTATTTTATTGGTGCAAGTCAAATAGAAATGCAAATAAGGGTAGCATGCGTAACAAACGACAGAAAATTTACGATCGGGGGTCATCAAATTTCACAGCATGTTCTCTGCGAGAATCGCCTAGAGAATAAAAGTTTTCTGTCTTTTTGTCGATTAGCTATTGATAAAAAGGACCACGCTGTATCATTCTTGTTTCAGTGAATAATAAATAACGGTAAGTGATATTAACAAATTATATAATTATCTGAAATTCCTAATTAAAGTTACTATTAGCTATATCGTGATCTCTCATTGCTCGTGCAAATACAAGAGTATATAATATTTATCTTATTGTTTCATATTCGATAAGAGTTCCTTCGTACCAGCTTTTACAAACATTCTCTCTATGGACGCTTAATATAAAATTATTTTATTACAATTCGGTACAGATAAATTCATTGATGCGTAATCAATCGGCCCTAAGCTCGAAGGAACTCCGCTATGTAAATTATTTGCTTATATGTTATTTCTTCAAAAGCTATGTCATGACATTTTATCCCTCCTTCATATACAATTGCTCGAAACATCTTCGCTTTTTTAGCAACGCCGGTAGATTACTATAATATCAAGATTTATCACTATTGATTTACCAACTAAAATATAATATAGGTACGCAGAGGCGTCCCTTATAAAATTACCGAATTACCTTTAATATGGCTATATACATCCTAAAGAAATGTGTGATAAATTCGCTTCTATTATTTGGACAGAGATTTTGCAGTCTTGCTTATAATGATATTACAAAGAGCATCCGTCCTTTATACAAATCTTGATAGAATGATTGATATACATTTGTACATTCTAAATTCAAATCAATTAATATCATCTATATATATATATATATATTAGAGTGATTCAAACAAATTCAAAAATTTGTTCCCTTTAATGCACAATTTTTTTGATATTTTATGCATTAAAATAAAAATCTTCACCAAAATTGTGTGCATTTGTGTGTGAGCTCTGTAGGTTAATTTTAGAGGGTGGCGCAATTCATTTCATTATCATTTTTTTACTGCAATAACTCTTTTTCGTCACCACTTATTATGAAGGTAAACTCTTCACACAAATGCAGTACCATTTTGTTTCTTTTAAGCATTAAATCGCTTAATAATCATTATAAAGCGGTTTAATGGTTAAAAAAAACAATATGGTACTGCATTTGTGTGGAGAGTTTACCTTCATAATAAGTGGTGAGGAAAAAGAGTTATTGAAGTAAAAAAATGATAATGAAATGAATTACGCCACCCTTTAAAATTGACCTACAGAGCTCATCTTTGATGAAAAATTTTTTAACTTTTTTTGAACCACCAAAATATATTAATATATATAATATACATATCTATGTACATAAGCAGGCAATTAAATACAAGTTCAATGTTATTATTTATGTACAACTAGAACTATAAAAACAAAAGTTTAATTTACAAATGGCAGCTTTATACGTCATGTATAAAAATTTCTATAAATATTTAAATAACTCATTAAAAAACTATCTACCGATCCGTTAGAGAGATTTCATTAAAAAAGTAACTTTTATGGCCTTTTCCATATTTTACGTTTATCGCGCGTACTTGGAATAATTCTTTTTATGCAAAGTTAAAATGTCTTTTCTCCAATTATGATTGAAAAATCTAAGAGAACCAACATTTGAAAAACTTGCAATGCACGTGTTTTCCTTATACAAAGATAGCAGTGCAATTAAATGTATAAAAGTGATCAAAAAGTAAAAAGTGCAAATAGTACAAGTCATTAATTGTAATCGTTTATGATTTAAGAGCTCAACAGATTTAACTTGATTATTTAAAGTTGTATCATATTTAGAAGTTATTATGGCAAATGTTAAAGGATTTCACAGTATGTAAATGATGATACAATTGCAATTGATATATGCAGTTTAAACTTGATTTCCTAATTAAATTCTGCTAATTTCCTTGTTTACATTAAAATATTTACACTGAATCTTTCTTAAAAATTTCATAAATGATATGCTTTACAATTGCTGCTAATGACTTGGAATTGTTCATTGACTAAAAAAAATTATATTGGCATCGACACGATGAAGAATTGATTACTTTACAGCAATAAATCAATCTACTCTGCAAATTCAATTGGCAACACACGCCTATTAAAATTAATTTGCGTCAAATATCCCTAGCTTTTAATATTTACTAAATTACACAAAAAAAAGAAACTTTCTAAATGGTCCTTATATGTCATTCATCCCATAAGCAGTTCTGCTTCATTTTAGAGTAGTAAGAAAACATGAAACATTTCTTACAGGTCTTAATACCACAACGATAGGTTGTTACTATCTTCTTGCCATCTTCTTTACCTTTACAAAATTTTAAACCACAAGGATACCATCCTATGCATAATTCTAATGTACATGTGCATGCTGCCCACAAATGAGATGTGTCAGCACACTTAGTTATCGAAGATGATCTAGTATCACTTACTGCCTGTGGCACGGAAGTAGCATTAAAACTATAGACTGCTGCAGCAAGTGAACCATCCGAAGATCCTGTAATAAATTACAGCTTAATAGTGGATAAAGATCTCTTCAAGTACAACATTTTTCAATTACCTGGTCTTTGAACCCATTGCTTAATATCTTCATTCCTCGTATAAGTTGTTCCAGCTGCTTCTCCGCAAAGTGTGGCAATGTGCTTAGAGATTACCATTGACTGTGAAACATCTAGGAATAAATCCATTGTATAATTAACATGACCCTTATCTTCTTCTGCTACGCGTATAGTTCCAGGATTTTTTTGACGTAGTTTAGACATGGCATCGGAGGATATAAAATCTACTTTGTAGAAATGGTTTACAAAACACATAACTTGGTATTGGCTTTGTCCTCGCTCTTCCTCACCAAGCACTAGAGCTTTTATCACTTGAACTTCCTAAAATTACAGTTTAATTGATCATGAATGAGTTTTAAAATTATTCTATAAGAATTTTTAAAGCTCACATTTCTAAAATCAATAAGCTGCGTTACAAGAGTGCCATCAGAACGTTGGAACTCTAATGTTATTAAGTCTTCCGTAACATTGGACGAAATAGTCTCCAAAAGAATATCACCTCCCTAAAAAAAAATTTAATTATACCGTACTTGCTTTTACTCTGACAGCTTACTATAGAATGACATAATCTTGTTTAGAGTTAAACATTTGGTAATAGAATAAAATTTGATTTTTAAAATTATTTATAATATTCAACTTGTGTTAAAACTAAATAAAACATCATTATTTTTACATACCTGGTTTTTGACGTTTATTAACAGATGAGTTGTGCAAGCATCGTAAAAAAATTGTAACACAATAAAAATTATGACAACTTTGTAGAATCTCTTCATTATTATCAATTGTAATCGTAAGCGATTACATAGCATGAAAAGTATTCTATAAAGTGATCATTAACGTTAAATCAACATTTGCTTATTAAATTAATTTCTTAAAAATAACCTATCACACGAAGTAGCCATGAATTACCTCTTCTTTCTGAATTTCTATTAACCAATAAAATTAAACGAAGATTGTCATAAAGCTATGCGTTCATTTTTTTACTGCCGCGACGCCGCGAGGTCTCGCAGCAATCTCTGCCGATAGGTAGCGCTGGTGATCGCAGATGTTCGCAAATGCAATGCTGGAAACTTAAGAATTTGAAGCCAAAACAGCAGTTTTCATGTTCGGGAACTCGAAATAAAGATGTTCCGAAGATAAACTAAATAAGTTAAATGGTAATTTGTCATTTTTACGCGGAATTGTCGTCTATTTAGAATGATCACTTCTTTTTTGGTTTCGAATTCTTAGGTTTCCAGCATTGCATTTGCGAACGTTTCACCGACCCTAACGAGGATATATAATAATAACTATACCATACATATGTATGTATGTGCGTTTTAACTTCGTAACTAGAAGAGTTAGCAATTTTTGCTATAAGAATTTTTTGAAGCGTGCTTTGATTTGGGTTCAAAATGGTTTTATAGCAAAAATTGCTAACTCTTCTACCCCGGGATTCATAAACGAACAACTTAAGCTCAAGTTAAAGCTTAAGACGTGTCAAATCTATATTCTATTACATCTTATAGAGACCGTGCACACCAACACAATGACAGTGAGATAAGAATGTATATTGGTGTATATGCATACTATCAGCGCAAACTATCGGTCAATTTTCGCAGTTTTTCAGTGTAATTTATTTATACGTATACAGTTATACATTGAAACTTCGCTATCATTGTGTTGGTGTGCACGGTTCAAGGGGAGCTTTGAACCGCTTGAACTCAAGTTCTGTTTATGAATCCCGGCCCTATAGTTACGAAGTTAAAAAGCATTTTATGTCCATGATTAGATTCATATTATTTGAACCACCCTGTATATAGTATAAGGTCTTTATAACCCCTTGTTCTCTCTTTTTGTTATCTTGGAATCTTTACTAAGTCTCACACGTGTTAATGATTTTTGTAAAAGAGTGATTAGGAGAATAAAGCAAGAAAACGTTTAATAAAATTCGGTAGAAAAATGTTGGCTCATTTCCTTAACTGTACATTTTCCTACAAATAATAATGCCCTCGCGCCATCTGTCTAAATGGATGCGAAGCTCGTTGATTTAAATGAGAATAGGATAAAACAGAACTCCATCAGATATGATAATACTACTTTCTTCTTCCTCTCTCTCTCTCTCCACCCCCGTGTATCACGTAGGTTTGCTGGTTGGAGTGGTTGGTGCTCTGCGCGTCCTTACGCCGCCTTATACATACGGTCCTTACTTATCCTGATTCCTTTGTGCATATGCACACACCCACACAATTAAGGGCATTAGGGGGATGGAAGACCAGACAATAATACCGATTGACGTTTCTATGTCAACCATTAGTGATTTTTTCTCTATCATTCAAGATGGGCATAACATAACATGATGTTTATGTAAGTTTTTTATTTTAAATTTGACATAAACTTTTTTAAGAGAAGTATTCAGGTATAGCCGTGAATGTTTAATGTATCTGTATTTCAACATGTTACATTGTAGAGTAATTGTGTAAAACAATACATTAAGAATAAATGTGTTTTACACAATTACTCTTTTAAGATATGGAGACGAATAAAAGCAATGCTATGTTATCTGAATCCGATATATGTGTATTACTGGGACCACACAAATCACCATCCAAAGGTATTTAGAGAAAGTAAAAATAATGTTGAGTTAACTAATTGAACGAACTGTGTGTATAACTATTTATTTATTTTTTTTATTAGGAAGCAATGAGTATGCTGTAAAACAATCGATATTTGGTCGCTCATTCGCAGAACCAAAGTCAGTAATACCTGCTATGAATTTATCGGATAATTATAGATTTTTAAATTATGACGAATATCCAAAGGTTTCTACTAGAATTTTTTTTGATTTTTTAAAAACTGCATTTCAAGTAAATGATAGTTTTGAGGGGGCTGGACATATTATAACAGATATTAATGAGATTAATTGGAGTAAGCTAGGAAAAATAAATCTTGATTTGTATGATACAAATGATAATATAGAGTCTGATGTTACAGCTGTAACATCAGATCTGGTTGCTCATGGAAAATGCCTTACAAATCAATCGCTTGTACATAGAATAGAAATTTGTAAAGTAAATAAAAATAAGCAATTCAATAAAACTGAATACAGTAAAAAAAGTAGCATAAGTAATTTTGTCCAATGTGTGGCATCATACACATTACCTGTGAGAGATAAAACACTATGGGAAGGAAATATTATTAATAAATGTGTAGAGCAAATAAATAGAGCACTAGAATTAAAAGCTCAACATAATTATAGTAACAATGAGAAACCGACAGGCACAATAAAAGAACTAAATAATTTATCTTTAGATTGTAAAGTAGAGGAAAAGAAAAAAAAGAGTACAAAGTCTGAACAAAATTCAGTTATTCATAAGGAGCCCTTATTGTCAGAAGCTATGAAGAAAAGTCTGAGTGATATTCTGCACGAAGGATTACTAGATTCCATACTGCCCTATATGCTCCCAAAACAGTCCATTTCACAACCAATTATTAAAAAATCAATGACTAGTCTAGATGTGAAGAAAAACAATAGTTTGCCAAATAATACCATAGAGGATAAAATAATCACTGCCTCGCCTAATAAAGAGTCTGTTAAGGAAAAAAATAAATCTAAAAAATCGACAGAGTGAGTAACCATTAAGAGTTGCCTAATTAATTCTAGATCTATACTTAAATTATAAAGATAACTGAGTAATCAATTTTTCCCAGAAACGAAGTGGAAATTCATGTTTGCGACGAAGCAAAGAATATCAAGAAAGATTTTCGCTGTCCTCAGAAGCTTCTTGTACAAAAGATGTGCTACTTTGCTGATGTCACTGCAGGACAAAAACTAGAAGAGATAGATATATCCGTGCACTGCGACATTGTTATATTTGATTGGCTAATGAGGTGGGTCAAAAAGGATTTCATAAGAAAGTCTGAATGGCCTATTTTGGAAGTAACAAATGTTGTACCTATTATGGTATCCGCATCCTTTTTACAAATGGAGCCGCTATTAGACGCTTGTCTCGAATTTTGTTATAAAAACATGTCAGATATTTTAAGAACATCCACAGTGCTGACATGCCTGAGCGATAATTTAATTACAAGGTATGCTATGGAAATTATTTGTGTAATGGTCTTATTATTTAAAGTTGTGTAATTTGGGAAAGCAATGACATAAGTCCCTGGTTGTTCGACTTTGCAACACAAACATGATAGAGATTTTTGCTTTCTATAATTTCCCTAATAATCTCAATTTAATATAGTACCAAGATTTGTAAGATCCGAAACAATAATTTCTTCTAGATTGGCAGATTTATTTTCTAATGACGACGTTGAATCGTTGAAGGACAAGAAGGATAAAATACAAAGTCGATTGTTTTGCAAGCTGATTGCATCCCTCACGAATCCAATGCCAGACAATAAAAAAGGACATTATAGTTCTTTAGCAACTTTATTTAAATGTAGTAAATGTGGTAAGAATGTCATACGACCGATATCTGATCTCGTGCCTTGCATTCCAAGCGCAATGAAAATTGACAATAAAGGAAACGTTTATAGCAAGCATACAAGGTATATTATGATAATAATATTTATTCACAAATCTTCCGTAGACTTCGAGAGAAATAACGATAGATCGTATATATGTTAGAGACTTTTCATGGACGTTAAGTGACTATATCGCTGCCCTTCGATCGGAATTGAGATCTTGGCGGAAAGTATATTGGAGGCTTTGGGCGGACTGCCACTTTCTTTACTGTCAGCATTGTGTTACATATTATCCAGCCCACCAAACTAGCTGGTGTTGCTACCATCCTGAAAGTCCACAATTTTTCATCAACGAGCAACAAAGGCCAACACCATTCCCGCTAGGAAGGTATCCCTGCTGTAGCCAGCGTGCGTACAGATTTGAAGTTTTGCTAAATCGAGATGGATGCAGATATAAGGTAAACACAGAGTTCATCTTCTTTTCTATCGATCGAATTGCCTATAAAATTAACATTTTCTTTTCTTTTTTTTTCATTAAGGAGCACTCGCCTGAAATTAAAACACAAAAAGATATGGACATATTGGACGTTTATAATGCTCATAAGGAAATATTTTCGATAGATCCACCACAGTTATTTTTTCCGGAAAAAATTACGCGACTGGTGGCACGCGATCCTTCACTAAAACCGGGAAAATTGATGTGCAAAGAGCCAATGCCTTGGAATGGCATTGAAATTATGCCACCGCGAACCAAACTTGGCTTGCTAGGTAAATCGATAGAAATAATTTACATTGTGTACACATACAGTCATTATTTAAAGAAACTCTTAATTACTCCTCGTGTAAAGCAAAAATTTGGGGAGGGCAAACACTAAAACGCTCAGCAACAGCACAAGATTCTCAAAAAAACATGCGAAGAATCATGCGACAAGCTTCTCAGATAACGAGCGTTTCTTCACCTAGTTCCTCCATTATTACTGAATCCGATGAGGACGAAGCAGAAACGGGATATGACGATAGTAGCATTGAAGAAGAATCGTATTGTAGCGAGGAATCTAATGCATTAGAAATAACAAAGGCAAAGAATAAGATTAAAGGGAAAACAAAATGTCATGTAATAAAAAGGTATTAAAAACAATAATTTAAGATTCCATTCGTTCTGTAACTATAATGCTAGAAATAACGAATAATATATTTTAGAGAAATCGGTAGATGTTGGAATGCGAATCTCGGAGTTAGGTATAATCAAGATAACCAAAGGGATTTTGAAGAAAAAGCTATTGCACAAATGGTCTCGTTATTAACGAAAAGAACATCCTCAGAGTTTGCTTTAAATACAAAATCATTTATTAAATATAACAATAATTGGAGACACAATCAACCTAGTGGTAGAGTACAATATTTCTTAATAAGAGAGAAAAAGGATTAGGGGAAAACACATTGTTAATAATACTAAAAAATAACTTATTTCATTGTTTTTATTTTAGCTGGCGGAACATATATTAAATTAGAAGCAGAATTCCGTGATCAGTGGGTTCAGTCAACAAAGTTTAAAAATTCATTTTTTGGAAAAAATGTTACTCGCCCAAGGCAGAACAAAGTATAATGATTATATGTACAATAAATTTTGATTTGCTCCTTTATCATAAAAAATAATTAAAATCAAAACAATTAAAAGCCGATTTTTTTTTAAATTAATTGTTACTCGTCCCTTTCAGTTTTTAAATTGCTTCGCATCATTTCACCTCGGTCCAAAATCTTTTTCAGCATCTTCTCTGCAAATGGAATAAAAAGATCGTTTGCATATAAATATTAATACAACTTTGAATTGGATGAATCAAACAGAGACTGGTACTTAAAATATACTATATGGAAAAATCTATTTTTTCCATAAGACTTTCAAAACACCTCTCTATTGACATCAAAAATTGGCCTTATTCAATAAAGACTTTTTTAAATTAGTACTCTGGGGCCTTTAAAATTACACATTCTATATAGTTACCTTCGTTCTCGGCAGTAATAATATCACACGCTTCGGATTCTAAAATCTTCTTAATCTCTAGCAAGTTCTGGAGGTCTAACTTTTTTTCCTTTTCCAAATCTTTTGAAATAACCATTTTTTCCAGCAGACGTTTAGCTTCGGCCCGTTTTATGATCGTTTCATCGATCGTACCTTTGGTACACAATCTGTAGACGAGAACTGGTCGTGTTTGACCGATTCTGTGACACCTAGCCATTGCTTGAATATCTACTTGTGGATTCTATTTTAAAAAATATTTAAATCATTCGAATGATAGATTGATATAAATTAAATAATAATAAATACAACTGCATTACCCAATCGCTGTCGTATATTATAACAGTATCTGCTCCAGTAAGATTCAATCCAACACCACCGGCTCTGGTTGACATGATAAAAATGAAAGTATCATCATCATGATTAAATTGTACTATTCTCTCTTTTCTGTCCTCTACATCTGTTGATCCATCTAATCTGACGTATTTATATCCACGCATTGTCAGATAATCTTCTATTATATCCAAAATCATACACATTGTAGAGAATAGAAGCACTTTATGGCCTTTCTTTTTTAATCTAGCCAACAGTGCATCCAATAAAAGCATTTTGCCAGAACTCTTAACCAATTCCTCGTCTACTTTTAGCAAACCATGAGGATCCAATGGATAATGAATTAAATATGGATGGTTAACGACTTTTTTATACATAATCCCTGTTAACGATATTATTTGTTATTGTAGATTAAATTTAAGCAAATTTACCTTAAGATACTAACTTTGTTCAATGCTTACATTTCGAAACGGGGGTGATTCGTACTAAATAATCACGATTACGATCATTAATGTCGGTATATTCCTTCCATTCCGCCAGCAATTTGCGATCCACAGGTTTTACTTCATTCCAAGTTTCATTCAAACTTTTGGTGCTTTGACTTATTTTTCTCTGTGATAGATCTAGTTCTTTAACATAACTTGTAGGATTCCCATAAAACTTTCTCTCGCGTAATGTACATCGTCTTTTTGGTCTAGTACCGTCTGAATTGTACATAATTGGTGGATTATAATTAATTTTACTTAATTTTGTAAGATCACGATTTAATACTGCTTTGTATAAATTATGCTGCAATTCCGTTATAGGCGCATAGATAATAATTTCTTTCTTTGCCGGGATATCTGTACAAACCTCTTCTTTCTCACGCCTAAGCATGAAAGGCTTTAAAATTTCTCGCAACAGTTGTAAGACCTGCTTCTCTTGTTCCTGTTTTAATAATTTCTCAGTCCCTTTATCGTTCTGAAACTCTTTTGCGTCGAACCATGATTCAAACAAGGCTAAATCGTCGAAAATGTCTGGTAGTAAAAAATTTAATATCGCCCATAATTCCGACAAGTCATTTTGGAGCGGAGTACCAGTAAGAATAAGACGATTCATTGAAGGAATAGTTCTCAATACTCTGTAAAATAAAGAGACTGATTAATTTTGCTAAATGCTTCACTCAATAGAATATAAGAAACATTCAAATTTAAAAGTTTACCTGCTTAGTACGCATTCATGATTTTTTACTTTTTGACCCTCATCAACGACTATATATCTCCAATTCTGACCTCTTAAAAACAAATTGTCTGACCTAGCAATTTCATAAGTAGTAATAACAATTGGTTGCATATGAAAATCTTTGCCAACAAGGTGCTTTGACTGAATTTGCTTATGAGCAACACGACGAATGTCTGGTTTCCCATGTAATAAAACAATTGGCAATTCTGGGGCAAATCTTTCAAACTCTGACTGCCAATTAGGTAATGTTGAAAGAGGGGCAATGATTAAATAAGGCCCCATCTGACGTTTAGAAACAAGATGACAAAATAGAGCAATGACTTGTACAGTCTTTCCTAGACCCATTTCATCTGCCAGAATGCCGTTCATTCCATTTTCATAAAGTACCTTTAACCATTGCAATCCCTGCTTTTGGTAATCTCTAAGAGACCCCAGAAAGTATTTTGGGGTTTCTACTGAATCTGCAGTAACATCATTTTCAGATTCATCAATAGCAGATAATTCTGTTTCTATTTCCTCCTGGCTTAAATTTATTTTTTTCTTAACACCATTTACTTCATTTTTACTATTACTGGTAGATTTTTCCTGTATCATAAGTTTAAAGTAAAAATAAATTGAATGATGGCTGAGGGTAAAATAACATCTTAGTTTTAATATAACACTTACTTCTATATATTCCCGTATATCGTACTTTAGTTTCAAGCCTCTGTTGGACTTAGCCCGCTTTTTCGGCGGTGATATATTTTCATCTTGAATTTCTTTTTTTATTAATTTCCTTTTACTTTTCTCAGGTAATTTAATTTTATCTTTTAGGTAATTAGAGAAAAATTTACTGCGATTTAATAAATGTAATAGGCGTTTGTATCTCTGCTCATGAAGCTCTTTTATATAATCCTCTTCTTCCTGATGCTTCTTTTCAATTTCTGGGTCAGGCAGCTGTTTTTTCTTTCTTATCACATTAGTAGTAGTGTCACGTAAAAATGATTCATTATTAAATATTACATCATCAGGCAAAATTTTTGATGTATCTACAGCCACAGCAGAAAGGTCTAATGACAAAAAAAGATAAACACGAATAAATCAAACATTGTATGATCATGTGAACAGATTGATACAAAGAAGAAAAACAATAGAAATAATTAAAGAAATAAATCTGCCTTCTAACTATTAGAGAAAACAACTACAACATTTTAAATGGAAATATGTTAATAATTATTTATATACCTGCAATAGACTGAGCTCCGCTTGATAATCCTGAATCTGAGTCTCTTTTGTCAGATTGTGAAGAGTATTTCATTTTGCTTTCGACCAAATCTCGATCTAATTTTTCCATTTTTATTTCTTTTTGATTAAGTATTAACGAGAAACCTATCCTGACTTTAAGCTGTTCATATCCAGTGTACCCGTATTTTTTCCTCTGTTATTATTTATTGTATCACAACGAATAATAAGTAATGCACTGTTTTGTATTTACAATGTGCCAAACTCACAGAATTTATAGAACGACTGAACTAAGGTAACGTCCTGCCTAACCGCCCGGCTAGTCTTGGGTATTTCCCGCGCAAATCTCAATAGTCTCGCAATCAAACAGCAGCAACCAATAATAAGCACTGTGCGCGAAACACAACGATAGGAAAGTGAGAATAAGGCCGTGTTCCGTTATTGACTGTGAGTACTAGTAATCTATAGTTTGCGTGACATAAACTATAGATTTTCAGTACTCACAGTCAATAACGGAACACGGCCTAAGAGACCGTGCACACCAACACAATGATAGCGAAGTGTCAATGTATAACTGTATACGTATAAATAAATTACACTCAAAAACTGCGAAAATTGACTGATAGTTTGAGCTGATAGTATGCATATACACCAATATACATTCTTATCTCACTGTCATTGTGCTAGTGTGCACGGTCTCTGTAGAGAGATAATGTTTTTTCATCCCCCTCTCCAGCCCTCACTTTGTAAGTTTGTAACTGGTTTGTAACCCTCAAATATATCATTAGGGTGAGTCCGACCAAAACCTGTAAGGTAAAATTTTACCATGTAGGATTGCCAATTTGCTGTGAATTAGCCAATCAGCATATGTGTTTTCGAAAAATTGGCAATCCTACATGGTAAAATTTTACCTTACAGGTTTTGGTAGGACTCACCCTAAACCCCACCTAGCGGCTTCACTAGAACTAGAAACAAATCTTGCATCAGCGGACACACGTTATATTTACTGTAGGTTATACAGAAATCTATTTCTTAATTTTATTGTTTTTGTTCAATACCAATTCCTAACCTCTCAATGTTAAAAAGTGCACAATAGAAAGAAAATATAAATTATTGTAGCAATAAGAAGGAAGGCTGTGTGTGAGTGTCTGTGTGTGTTAAGGATAGTTAAACAAAAACTGCGCTTACAATTAAACCATGAGTTTATTACGTTTATGCTTCAGATATTTAAATTTAAATAATAAATGTACATCTATTTGCTTAAATGGTAAAGTATTAAAACTTACTATACTAAAGATATTTTTTTATTAAAATTGAATATTATTACATAGCAATTTAGATGGAATATATAAAATTCATTTTTACTGATTCAACTAAATATATATTATATAGGCTATCGATTTATTAGTAGATCTACAGCCCCAACAATTAAAGCTATCAATGCTTTAAAAAAGAAGTATCCAACACCTCCTGCTATACGCAATACATTTACCGATTGGAATAGAGCAGCAGAGGTTTATGCATTTAATAAAAGACTGTCAGAAAAATTTCAGACAGAAAAGCTAGAGGAAGCTTTTACAGATAGGTCATACATTATTAAAGAAGAATCAAAACTAAAAGATCTAGGAGTAGAAGATTCTAAGCTTGATTTACAATCAAATGATGCTTTGGCAGACAAAGGACTAAACATTGTTTCTACATATATTTATGAATATCTAAAAAAAGCGTTACCAAAACTATGCGAAGATGGTCTTTCGTAAGCATAACATTGTTTTAACAACATTCATAATGTAACTTTGCTTAAATAATTATTATTTATATTAATTTCTTACAGAACCCTTACAAATTATCTTATATCTGAAGATGTACTAGCTAATGCTTCATTACATCTTGGAACTAAAGATATTATTCTTTGTGCAGTAAGTATATTTATATTTTTTATTTAGGGATCTTAGAATAATTGACAAATATAATATTTTATATTATAGGAATATCCTGCATCAAAAGACATATTAGCAAAGACATTTTTAGCCCTCGTAGGTGCATTGGCTGAAAGCGCTGACAAAAATCATGCTGGATTATTTGTTCGTGATTTTTTAATTACTGCATTGGCAAGCAAAGATTTGAGCGAGTTATACTCTCCTGCAAACCCATTAGAAACTTTGAACAAAATTCTTATGGATGATAAAGGGGAACCAGCAGAGCCTAGATTAATTTCACGTACTGGTGATAGCACTCTTATACCAGCTTATCAAGTAGCTGTTTACACCAACAAGAAATTCTTGGGTTCAGGTGAGACAAAAAGTAATATATATGCTTAAATAAAATAATAAATCTGAATAATTTATTCAAGGGTGGGGTCAGACAATAGCAGAAGCAAAAGAAGCTGCAGCTGTGGATGCCTTAAATAGAATATATGGCATAACTGATTCTAGTACTCCAATTAAATATAACAAAGAAATAAATGTATTTTCAGCATAAAAATAAAATTCTAGATAAAACTTTTTGCACTTTGTTAAAAAAAGCCACTGGCATAATATAATATATCTAAGAATGATAAAATAAAAGTGTATTTAAAGGAAAGTAAGTTATCATCATCGATTTTAATTTTCTTCTGGATAATTATAAGAGAATTTAGCAAAAAGTTTTTTTTCGCTCTACGATCATTACATACACGATTACTGCATCAGACTTTAAATCGTCATAATATAATTTCATTAAAGTTGATCACAATTTACCTGTGAATTAATGTATATCAGTGAAGTAAAATAACAAATTTTTTTTAATTTTTTAGTTGCACAAAAGTATTTCATATCGGTCGTAGGTATAATATTGATTATTTATGATCCATACTATCCCCTTTAAGGTGGTTCATCCTTGTCCCCGTCTGCACCCCGGCAATGCGAGTTACCACCACCACCACCCTTCCCTACTTTAGTCTCTCTCTCTCTCTCTCACTCTCCACTTCTCCTTTCAACTAACGTCCTTTCCACATCTCTCCCTGCTTCTCACTCACACTTTGCGCTCACTCATTTCATCTTTCCCCATGGAAATCCCCTCCCCCCTCCCCCGCCCCCTCCCCTCCTCATGCTCCATTCTTCGTTTCTTTCACACTCGCATGCTTCTCTGCACACACAAATCATACGACGTGCACATGTACGTGCACAGGCGCAAGTATTATTCCCCTACTCGCTCTATTCCTGCGTGTAACGACTCAATGGCGTTGCCACACCCTTTCGCCAGTAATCAGTGCTATTGTTTTATAGCCATTCCTTGATTCCTTCGTTCGTGCTGTCTTCATATGATTAAAGAGTTCAAAAGTTACTGATTTCAAGCGGAAACAACAACGCCAACCAACCTTTTTGGTCCCGAAGAAAGGACGCTAGGGCGCGTACCTGCCAAAAAGGATCTCTTTTCCTCGTAACAAAGGTTATCGTCTCGCCGAATTTTAATATATAAATACAACACATGATACTAGATTCACTATGTCGTATGATTAAGAAAAGACAAATCCTCAAAAAGACTATATACGCGCATAATCTTCTAAATCGAAATTAGAGGCGTATTATGTCTAAATAATATTCTCTAATTGCTATGAACTAAATTTCAAATCTATACCAGAGGATGTACTTATTCGTTTGAAGAACCAGGCAATTGCTCCGTCTTACGTTATTCGACGAAATGTTTAAATTACCTGGGAATTGCATTAGATGTGCTTTGCAACATTTTTGCCCTACGTTACTTTACTCATGAAAAACTTGATGGAGAAGGACGAATTTCAGTTACCTTAGTCTAAATGTATGTACAGTAACGTGGATCGTGGATGGAAGAAAAATAGACTGAAATTGTTTTAATAACGAAAAACAAGCAGACCAACAATTCACAATGCAAGATTTATAGCAAATCGTTAGTGCTGGTTTACGAACAAAGGAATAGTTTCTAAGCCAGCTCTTCTGAATAATAGAGCGCGTGGGATTGAATAAAATAGTAGTTCGGCTTTAAAAAAGATTTGAAACAAATTTGTGCCCTGAAATGATACTTCGAGAGAAATATTAGTATCCTTCCTCGTCATTGGGTAGGTACGAAAACGTCCATTAATAATTTCTCAAATAAACTTGAGAAATTTGCAACCAAGTTTATCAACTTACGAGCAAAAGCAATTGAAAATTGCTTATTGTGATATTAATAGCGTACATCTTATCAGTTATACTTTGTTCATTGCTTCCCTTTCGATAATCTACGAGTAACACTCTAAAAAGTATTATTTACCTTTGGTTAGAAAAGAATTTGAACATAACCTATTTGGATACTGATCGCAAGAGGGATGGGGAAGAGAAATATGCTAGGTATATTGGATAATGAGGGAAAAGCGCTGGAAACGTGTGGAAAGACATAGAGCATTAGGATTTGCAAGAAAGGATAAAAATTTGGACAACTATGTGTACACGCATGAGAAATACACGGTAAAGGCTTTCATGAAATCTCAAGAGATCGGTGGAAAACTTGAGAGAGCGTTCGCGTCTTGGTGAATCTCTCATTCTTTCATTCTTTCATTCTCGTTCTCTTTCTCCTTTCCCCTTTCTTTGCCCGTTCCAGCCTTCCAGCTTCCACAGCACGGTAAAACGGGATTCTTTCCTTCTCTGGTCTGCCGTTCTCCGTAGTCGCCGCTGTGTTGGTGCTTGGCCGTAGTCCGTGAAGTCTCTGACGGTGTTGCCAAGCCGCTCGTTGACGGAGCCACGTTGCCAAGTCCCTCGGCGTCTACTCGCTCTCTTTCGCACGTACGTTTCTTGTTTTCCCTCTCCTTCGAACTCTCGCCCCTCCGCAGCCGGGATCAACTATACTACATCTCTCCCCCCGTCTATCCCGCTACCGACAGTCATCCCTACTACTATGGACTCTTCCCTCACACAGGCCCTCGTTTCCCTGCCCTACCGCCCAGCCATATTCAAGCTATCCAGCTTGCTTGTGTGCCTGTATTCCTCCTCCAGTAACGTATCCTTCAATTTCAAGTACCCATCGCGTACGGCACTAACTCCTTAAATTCACGTCGGTTAAAATTTCTCTCTACCGGCAACATTATTTCTTGCCAAAGTCTACCAGAGCAATGATTTTTAAAAACGCACCCCTTTTAACTGACGGGGTTGAGGCTTTATTATAGCCAGATAAGCTCCGCTATAAGGGCAAAATTGTGGAAAGACTCGAGGTTTAATAATAAGGTAGAAAATATTTTCTATTAAGATGCATGGTTAAATAATCGGTACTGAATAATTTTTCCTCAAAACAAATATATAATTATTTTATAATTGTCCGCGGCGTCGCTCTTTAAACATAAAACTAGAAGTTGAGTTTTACCTATATAGGTAAGTGAATAACGACTATTTACGTGTAGATTTCATTATTGGAAGTAATAATATTGCAAGCGAGCAGAAATACGTAATTCAGGAGAAAATATTAAACTTTTTAGCGTATAAGAAAGCCAGTAACATTTATTCGATCGGTCTCTTAAAGACGATGCATCCAAAACACGAGGAAGCACTCGAGAGGCGTAGAATCCAGTTGCAAGGTGCGTTTCTCTTCGCAATTGGTTCATTCTCTAGTTTCATTCTCATTACCGCCAAGAGGCCGCGTTCATAATTATACAAAATGATTGAATATAGCATAAAATTATTAGAAGCTGTTTCTTATAACAAGTATATTATACATATATAAGTCAGCTTTAAAATCAATTCTCTCTGATATTTCTGCTTACAAAATACATTACGATAAGGAGCAATCATAGCGTTATCGTGACAATTCGGTCTGGTGTTAAAATGTTGCTATTGCAAATTGATCGCGCCAATGAAAATACCAATGGATAGTTTATGCGCTATCCTCTTTAAGTCGGGGAGACCTTTCAGGATGTGGCAGCGTTTCGTTCGCGTCTCATATCACTCGTATACAAATATACTACATAACTATATATATATATATATATATCTATATACTAGCTTTACCGTTCGCAATTGCGTGACGCTACGATTTTCTTAATTTGCCAGAGTTAGGGTCAACGTCGCACCTACGATTACCTGTCGCAATTCTCGTTATTGAAGCTATAAAAGTGAGACGCGGGGCGACGAGGCAGTGCAAGTTGGATGGAAATAATAAGGCAAAGGGGAGATATTCATTGGAGGATAAATAGGAGGAAAGAGAAATGGAGGGAGAGTAAGGGAAAATTAGAGAATAATTAGAGTAAAGGGTAGAAGGAAGGGGGGGGGGGGGAGGAAGGAGATAGAAAAGAAGGTAAGAGTGGCGGAGCAGTGATGTGATAGAGGAGAGAGCGCGCGTGGTGAAGCAAGGGGCCCTCGAGGGTCACGTCTCACCGAGTCTGACGTCGTCCCTGAGCTTTGCAGTCCTCTCCGTCCCCCGCGACGCCACGTCGGTTGGTCGGTCGGTCGGTTCGGTCGGTTTGCTCGTTCGCTGAGTCCCCCCTCCCCCCTCAACTCGTGGCGCTGCTGCTACTTCCCCGTTCCTCCTCGTGACCCCACCTGCCCCGCGCCCAGGAGCTCCTATACCCTCACCCCGCGTCAATTTGACTCCCTTCCTCCCCACCACCGCCCAACCGACCCCCTCCCTATCCCTCCCAGCCACTCACTCCCGTCTCGCACTCCACTCTACTCCCCACCCACCCACCACCTCCTCCTCTTCCTTTCGCCTCTCCGCGCCTCTCTTTCCCTTTCCCCTCTTGCCACCTCTCCCCTCATCCCTCCTCTCTCCGTGATTCCGCCTTGCCTGCCTGCCTGCCAGCCTGCCGTCCGTCCTTACGTCCGTCCGTCCACCGTTTGGATCTATGGTTGTGTCGGTGGATTTCGTGACGTTAACCTGGCGGCCCTGAAAACGTTGTTGGACCGTGCACCCCGGGATATTTCGACCACCCTTCGATGGGCCGCGAGTGCAAATCGCGAGTGTCTCGCTCTTTTTTAACTCTCCATTCTCCTTTTCTCCCGTTATAATCGCCTTGCCCCGACATACGCCACGGAATAAAGTTCTTTTCTTCGGGTAAGAAGTGCAAAGTGCTGTGAATCCAGTCTCTCTCTCTCTCTCTCTCTCTCTCTCTCTCTCTCTCTCTGTCTTTCTCTTTCTCTCTCTCTCTCGCTCGCTCGTTCGTTCGTTCTCTTTCGCTCTCTCCTTCTCGATCTATATATCTATCTGTCTCTCTCGGTTTAGTGTGCGTTCGTTGGTCGCTGCTTCGTTCGTTCGTTCGTTCGCTCGTAGCTCGTTCTTGTGCCTTGCAAAAATACTGCAGTCTGTGCTACATTCGACGCGTATCAAATCTTCCAAATATTCACCTTACTCGTTCGTTCCTGGTACATTTTTGAGATACGAGCTACTTTTTTCCATTTTCTTCTCTCTCTCTCTTTCTCTCACGCACAAACTTTTGTGTATTCACTCGTACAACGTATCTCTATCTCTCTCAGATTCACATACGTACAATTGCCATTAGGCCACGTACCGACGAATAGCTCTTTCTCTCTCCCCCTCTCTTCATTTACCCCGTTTGCTCTTAGAAAAGTACATGCAAGAGAGAGAGAGAGAGAGAGAGAGAGACAATGGGAGAGCCCTGGCTACGTCGACGAGAAACGCCTGTGTATCTCTGCACCTGCACCTAAGCCTAAACAGTTGTGCAGCATCTTGTTCAATTACAGTGCAAATAGTACAGTGAAATATTTTCACGAGTAATAATAATAATTGTGCGCGTTTGGGTTCCTAAAAATCTGCCATCTCTCTTGGATTAAAGTGCGTTGTTTAGTAAATTTCGACTGGTTCATTTTCATTTTCATTTGCGAGGAACAACCAGTGCTCTTTCTCTCGTTATAGATCCATTAAACTTGTTCATTTTTGCAATAAGAAGATCCGCGTGTGTGCTCCCGTGCACAAGCTTTTGCGACTGTGTGTTTGTTCGATCCATCGTTCTTTCCGGCCGTACCTTCACAGTATTCCCAGAGAGAAACAAGAAGGAGCGCGTGTAACCGTGTTTGCTCGCTCTTTTCCGTCTCTCGTTTTGTGCTTCAAGTGCATTCTGGTCTCGACCCCTTGGACACTCCGTCAGTTACAAGTGGAGGCCTTTTTCACTCTTCTATAATATCACCTAATCATATGCATTTTCGCGGAATCCTGTCCAAGAACGACCACGCGAACGCGTAGTCTGCTTTAATAGCTCTCCTACACAGAGATACACGATGGAGTTGGTGAATCTATTGCCGATGCTCGTTTCCGTTGATTTTCATCTTAATCGGTAGTCGCAATGTGTGTATGCTGAGTCGTCGTTGGTGATTTTAGCCCTTTCTCGCTAGTCTCTCGGAAAAAACGCACGCGCATATGGTGATGTGTATACAGTGTTCAAGTGTACTACTATTGTTTCTTACTTTTTCGACAAAGTTTGATACCTCATTATTTCATCCCAGATCATCCAACCTCTCTCTCTCTCTCTCTCTCTCTCTCTCTCTCTCTCTCTCTCTCTCTCTCTCTCTCCCTCCCATTAGTTAACTTTGTCGATTCTGTTGATTCATGGACGTGTTTATTCAGTGCCTCCCGGTGCAAGAGTTACCGACCGAGTGTTATTACTTGTGCTGTTTTTCTCTCCACTGGCTGAATTGTTGCTGTTGCTGCTGCTGCTACTGTGAAGAGATTGTCGTGTTATTATTGCTGCTGTGTGGACTTTGTGCGCGCCTTCACATCCACGCTTCGTTATTTCCCAGCAAGTGCTCTGTGCTCCGTGCTGCGGTGATGTTCCTCGGGGTGATGATTAGCTTACATCGGACTCTCCACGTATCCGACGGATGCCTCGTGCCTTCCGGCCTCTCTCAGTGTAAACGCGCTTTCTGGAGAGTGTTCAAGAGCCAGAAATAGAGCGCCTTATAAATAGACAATATTTTATTCCGGCCACTTTTCGTGTGAACTTGAAGATACTGGCGCTGCGCGCGACATTCTTGAAAATCGTACGTATACATTCAACTACTGTTATTCTTTTGTGAAAAGTGTTATTTAGTGGAAACTAGATGTTACAGCATTTATCGCCTCGCGTCTCTGCCTTCCTTTCATCTTCTTCGACGCACAATTGCACAAATTCTCAAGCGAATCGAGTCGAACACCGAGCTGTGGATTTAACAGTGTTTCTTGGGATAATTTTCACTATCTCCGCCCTTTCTCCCCAAAAATTTGACTATTCGATTTCAGTGTGGTTTTGTGCGCTCATCGAAGAGAAAATCAAATTGTGCATTTCAGTAGTGAGAATAGAAAAGATGTTTCAAAATCTGTTTTAACAAGCAGAGAATCTCGTACCCTAAGGGAGGAATATGGATCTTTTCCTTTTTTTAAACAAAACATACATGGAAAGTTTCGAGTGGTTCTCAACTCGTGTCATTTGAAATTATTCGTTTTCTATGTGAAGTGATTTTCACCAACTGCCTGCCATTGGTGTTCAATCGAAACGCAAAGTATTATTGAGAATCTGGTGTATTGTGTGCGAAGAGATTTGAAGCGTCTGATCGAGAAATGCTGTAGCATTAAAAGGTTACATTCCAATATTTTTCGGTCCGACGTAACTAGTTGGGAATTTTGTGAAAGTTTAATGCAGAAAATGGAGAAAATTCGGTGATTTGGTAAGAGGAGGTGAGAGAAATTGTTGAAAGATTGAAAATTTGTGGGCTCGGATGGCTTTCAGCTTGGTCCGTTGCCGTCGGTAACTCGAGTGCTTTGTCATAGATCCGATGGAAAGTTGTCGTTTAGCAAAAGGCTGAATTTTCTGCAAAAACTCGTTTTGCCAGTAAACCATAAGCATCTTCGAGGGAATACAATGTCAATTTCCAGCTGAAATACAACATGGTGACCGAGCGCGCGCGTTGGTTTGCAATGGTTGCTGAATTGATAGGCTCGTTGCATCACATCCTCCTACGTATATACACTTGTATTTGAGCAATTGTAGGAAGAAAAAGGGTGTTTCGGTAGAAAGCCCGTTGAATTTTTCAAAGTATCCATCTTCGATAATTGGTTTCAGCAAGCAATTGGCTCTTTCATAGCTTTTCTCTACGACTTCGACGCTGCTTGTTTTCCAAACACTAGTAATCATGTGCTGAAAATGAAGTTTTCACCCAAGGACGCGATATGTTTGTCAAAAAAAAAAAAAACTCGTAGGTTCGAGTGATGCATTACATTGGCGTGCACCGAGAGAGGGATGAACCTACCGTGGAAAATTGCAACTGAAATTTCTTCTAATTAAAAACATCTCTATTTCGCAACGAGCAATTACGGAATGAAAAAGTGCTTCAACGTGAAAATCAAAAATTGTTCAATGGTTTCCTGCTTTCATTAAAATTCGAGAGGGAGGTGAATTTGTGTCGTCGAGAGAGCCAGTGCCGTGCGATACTTTTTTTCGCTCTCTGCCGTTGCAAGCTCTGCGCGCAAGATGGTGCAGGCTGTGCAGCTGCCTGCCCGTGCCACCTCTCGTGTCTTGCGTATAAATATAATTTGCCAAAAATTGTTTAAAGACAAGGATCGAGTTGGACCAACCACACACGCGCGCGGGATGCTCTCTCTCTTTTTTCTTTCTCTCTCAGCCCTCGTGAATGTGCCGAAAAGAAAAAGTCTGCAACGCGTCGCTACAATTATCATAATTGACGCAAATTATGCTGAAAAATAAGTAAGCTCGCGCAGTGGTTCTCATTGTCGCGCGTTCGAAGGGAGAGCTACCGGGTTACGTGTATTTGTTGGGGACGTGGAAGCGATATTCCTCATTGGGTGGTATTGCTAGAAAAAGAGAAGCGGGGGAGGGGGGAGGGGGGAGGGGGTAAAATATGTTGTTGAATTTCGACGAGGCATCCGCCGTACAGACGATTGGATTTAATTTTGAGCACACACCCATGCACCGTGTGTTATATAAGTATTCCGTGCGCAGATTCGTTCGGTATACATGTAGCCTGCAGTAGCTTATCGCGTATCACATGCACAAGCACTTTGATGGAGAAAAGCAACGAAAGCTTTTTTTTTCTAAAGTGAAATATAATAATGACGTTGAGGGCGGGGGGAAGGAAAAAAAAAGCGATTGGCAAAAATGTGAAAAATCTTTTTTTGCAAGAGCACGGCAACATTGAAATTTTACTAATCGCAAAGCTCAGCCATTTGAAATGTTTCGAGTGCGCTCCCTAATAAGAAAAAATGCGCGACGCGTAAGACTTTATCAGCTGGCGCTTGCTAATTTCGAGGCCTATCCCTCTCAATTAATTTCAATAAGCGCATTTCTGCGCTTAGGCTCGTTTCCCAAGAATAATATGAATTTTTCATGGCCTTTCAATGACCGATCTTGAAGAATGCTTACGTAATTTGCCTTTCCTATTTTCACGCCCTCTCAATTTGTTTTCTTCGTTGCTGCTGTATGGCCGACCATCGAATCGTGCAATGGGAAACAAAAGACGGATAATAGCCACGAAGCGTGTGATTTTTCATACTTTATTAATAGATTCCTTTAATTTTATTCTCCCCTGTGGAACTTGGATTGTTTTTAACCAGACGTATCCTTAAACTGAGCCTATTTCGCGTACGTGCACTATACTCGCATGGTGGGTTTGTATATAGTGCTCGGTAGATACACGCTACCGATGCTAAGTGTACGAATAATGTGTAGCAATTAATTGCTGTGTATTGCCGTTACATTGGCTCGGGTTTCGGTACCAATAAAATGGCGCTCGTTCTTCCATACACACACACACACATATATATATATATATAAAATATAACGGAAGGAAAGAATATGATTCTGGCCGCGTGTGTGTGTAGTCAACCCCCCCCCCCCTCTGGCTTAACCATTTTTATCCGAAAACATTCTCCTTTTTACACAACATTTGCAACATTTCTATATCTACCATTCCGAATAATCATTGACTAATTTCAAGCGGAGAATTCAATGGACGACGCGTGAATAAGAGGCATCGACACTTGTATATATATCTATGTCTATATACATGATTAGTTATTGCATTTATTTCTCGCTTAATTGGCCTTGATAATGAAGTTGCGGAAGTTAACGAGTTCCATAAATCCATGTAATTTCGTTGTAGCGCGGTTAAAGAGGGAGAGAGAGTTTGAACGCGGGATAGGAAGAAAATGGCGCGCGCGCGCAAGTTTCGATAAGGTGAAGCATTGTATTGGATTAGTTTTTCGCTATCGCTAGTATCTGCGCCGTTTCAGCGGCTCGGTGTCCCCGTTTCGTCCATGTTCACGCGTGTGCATGTGCCATTGCTCGTCGCATCCTTGCACGCTCTCGCGAGCGCTCTACCTTCGCGCTGAGCACACCACGCACGGCCTGTAGCCTTTATATATATATATATATGTATAGCCAGCTTGGTCGACGCGCCGCGTCTCGACTCGACCATCGACTCCCCGCGCGCACGCTTAGTTTTTTTCTCAAAAACTTCCATTCGAGTGGCAATACTCTGGTGTACAAGAACCAGTTGAGAACCCCTGCTTACATATGTATATATACGCGCAGTCACTCTGTTCCGTCAATCGGTGTCTGCCGTAGGAACGACGCACGCTCTTAAATTCCTTAAAAAGTTCGATTCGCCTTGT
The DNA here is from genome assembly GCF_024137725.1 of Prorops nasuta. Taxonomy (NCBI): domain Eukaryota; kingdom Metazoa; phylum Arthropoda; class Insecta; order Hymenoptera; family Bethylidae; genus Prorops; species Prorops nasuta. The sequence goes on from NW_027116808.1 coordinate 4,646,177, forward strand.
CGATGGTCGATCGTCGAACGCCCCTGTCCCGTACAACCGAACTTGACCCACGCGTCACGTGTCTCGAGGAACACGGAACGCTTGAATTTCTAAAGAAACTTCAATTCCAAATTCTCCTCCGACCATCCACCAGTTGAGAACCCCTTTTCACATGCAAAATCCTCGCAAAACTGCCAACTATCGCCGTACGCTTATCTGCATATAGCAATACCAACTTTCAACTTGATCGAACAAACATTATTAGTGCACAATTAGCACGTAAATAGCGCATAATTCTCAGGATCAGCCGACGCGTTGTCGAAGGATGACTGATCGAGTTGTTCGTTTTGCTTCTTGGGACGATCAGCCGTTATAATTCGATTCGAGGAATCTTTGCTTCTCTTCCGTGGAAAAAATCGACGAAGCGTGACCTTCTTCTCTCAACTCGGTCGAGTCGCGTCGCGACCATCACCGATGGGCACAGGCAGGCAACACTCACAGTTTTTGTCGTACTATTTTTATCCTTGAAATTCCGAGTGTAACAGGCGCGCATTATTTCATAAACAATTACGCCAAGTCATCCATGTTATTCCATAGAGTTTCAACTTCATTCAGTTGGCCCATCGGTTCAACCGTCGCGTCGTGTATAACAACGCTACCAACTAGCAACAGTAGCAACGCCTAAAAATGTGTAATGCTTCGCCTCCTTTTTTGTTTACATTACATTGTTTACCTACCGCGCGTCTCTGCCGTCTATACACGTATATAGAGCCCCTCTACATTTTTTAGAAAATTATTGAGCTCGCGACGCGTGCAATGTTTATCAACAGCACGCTTTCTAAGCTTCTCGTTTAACTTACAGAATCTTCCTTTCAGCGTTCAAACACCGAGACTGCTCATGCTAATTCGTTAATATTGAATAAACAGGCCCGAGAGTCGTTGCTATTGGCGAAGCGAGCCTAACTTCATTCGGACGATCCTTATCAATAAAGCGCGCTTTCTAGCCAACGTAGCACTCGAATTTTCCATCGGACGAAAAGCCCTATTCCAAATATATATTACTCGCGATTGCCAGAGATCGATATAACTAATTAGCTTTTGGATCTGCAAAGTTTTCAAGTTGTGCACGCTTTAAAACATGAAGTGATTGCTGGAAGGGGGACCTGAGAGAGAGAGAGAGAGAGAGAGAGAGAGAGAGAGAGAGAGAGAGAGAGAGAGAGAGACTACCGTTGTGTATGTTTGTGCTAGGTGCGTGCTGCGTGGGGTGAGGGAAGGGGGAGTGAAGTAAGTGGGCAAAGAGGTCCCGGGGAGAGCCTGTAATATGATTGTCGCGAGTAAAAAGCGACACTTGGCGCGGGTTACGTCAGGTCATTGCAGCAGTGTCGATACTTTTACGCAACTGCACGCACAGGTACACATACTCGACATTGATCAATTCATGGACTCGCATCTGATCGAGTCCCGTTTCTTAGTCGAGTCTCGGTAATATCTGCCACCGCTGTATATCCCGTTCGATCCTCCTTAATGGATTCCTAACGAGAAACGAAAAATTGCTATATAAATTCAGTTCAATTTCCTATACACACACACACACACACTATAAGAGAGGCGTGATTTCTCTTTAATGAAAATGGCCGCTGCCGCAGCGTCATCTAGCGCGCGTGTATCAAACGGACGACAATGGAGCTCTAATTGAGCGTTCTGAGCGAATCCTCTTTTTTATTCGAGAGAGAGAGAGAGAGAGAGAGAAAGGACAAAAATGAAAATTGAGAGGAATCGCCTTAAGTAGGTTAGCTTAAATATAGAGGTGTATGTAGGGGTGGGAAATGAGGGGTTGCTTTAAGCGTGTTTCGTGTGTTACGAAGAGGAACTGTTGGATTTGGAGAGCGGGAGTGAGAGAGAGAGAGAGAGGAGGGGGGGAGGCAAGTGTGGAGCTTTTATTCCTAGGAGAGTATCGTCGCGGTATTGGGAATGAGGCTAGCAGTGGGGGGGATAGAAAGGTTCGGACTACGTTAGTCAGGGGAGCGAAAGAGAGATGAAGATCTGGAAGGGGTCGCCACAAAGGGGTGAATGGGTGAAAACCGGCTGAGTCTGGGCTTTAGGGTGGGGTACTTTTGCAGCCAATTCCAGAAGGGTGGGGGAAGCGCAGGGAGACGAGACAGCTAGGGGACTAGGACAAGGACTGCCTTCAGAATTCTCGCTGCCGTGTCGTCGCTTCTCCCTCTCTCTCTCTCTCTCTTACTCACTATGACTTACGAGATAGACACGCAGCGCCCTCCGTCCGAATTAACCATCACTAAAAATTCCCTATAGTAATGTCTCTCTCTCTCTCTCTCCTCCTCTACAGCTTATTGCCATCGTAACCTTAACAAAATTGAACAAGTTGCAATAAGAAAACAAAACGTTTTCCAACGCTTACACACGTCTTAGTGCTTTTACTACACAGTGATTTTTGTAAACTGCAGAAAATGTTACTTTTATCGGTGTAAGGTTATGCGAGGGGACTGTTATTTGTTAATTGGAATGGTGAGCTCTCTTTCTCTTGAGGCAGCGAGGAAAATTAATTGATTCGCTCGAGAGGCGATAGACGAATAAACGATCAAGTATTCAATTGTACGACGAGAGTTTTCTAGTCACGCGTTTAATTATCACTAGTCTATTTGGAGGTTAGCTTGGCTGTTATAAACGAAAATCGCGCGACAAGCTTGATTTTTGTTCGAGTTGCAACGCGAACGACAAAGAGAAATGTTAAATTCTACTGCAAACGTTGGTGTTTACCGGACGACCAAGCGGTCTGAAAAAGTGGCACACATTCGTGCTTGAAAGGATGCTTCGACTCCCAACGTCCCAAGCCCCTCCTTTTCCCCCGAATCTTTTCATTTCTACATTTAGCATTAGCGACTCGCTCGTCCAAAGGCAAGCTTCTACTGGAATGAAACTTTTATTCTCGTATTTTCTTTCCATCGTCTCGCGGGCTCTCTACATTATCTACGGAGCCACGTGGTGCTCGAGTTATCTACGGCTTCGCATTATATCTTATGCGCTACAAGTAAACACTCCACGACAAAGACGATTCTTTTTTCGCTCTAATACCTGCAATTGAACATTAATTTTCTATCCATCGCGCTATTGCCGAGTGGTTCGTGGAATTCTACGGATGTTGCTTCAAGTTTTGGAAGGGTGTTTTCTCGAGAGCAGGTGGAGGTTATGAGGTCTCCGTCGTTTGTCAACAGTTGTTTCTCATTCTTTTCATCATGAAAATCGATCGTTCCCATTGTGCGAATACACGCTGTTAAATTGCTGCGAGTCCTCTCTCGCGCAAAAGAAAACAAACATCTCTCATTAACAAGCTCAAACTCGATAATCTACCACATATATATATTATACTGTATACACGCGAGATACAATATTCCTACCTATTATACCTACAAAAGCTGCACTTGAAAAATAACCAAGGAGCAATAGCATAACATTTTCTTGAGTTTTAACTCGCAACAGTTAGGAGATGTAAAAAGTAACGTTATATATTTACTACGTGTAATATTTTAAAAATAGAATGCAAAGAAAAGAAAGAGATTGACTAAAGATGAAAATCTTGTTGATTGCAGATCATGGCGAAGGCTGAGGCTACAAAATACAACGCAGCTTTACCACTTATTTCACACGAGGAATAGAATTGTGGCAAAATCGGTAAAAATCAGTGTAGATCCAGCGAGACACGAGAAGGACGAAGAGTGTGCGGAGCAATAGTACACTGTGAAAGAAGGAAGAGGAGAGGAATCGAGGAAGGAATTTTCAAGACAACGGTTCGAGCTCGGAGAGGGGCAGAGAGTGGAGTGTGTATGCGTGCGTGCGTGCGTAGGCAGACTGTGGTAGCCTCGGTGTCCTTGGACGTACCGCTGATCCGAGGCTGCTCCTCGTCCTTTATTTTTCCGCGCATTCAGCGTGACCAGCCTCGTCGCAGAAATTAATTCTTGAAACTCGAACACTGGTCGTCCGGTGCAATCACCCCAGCCGACGAGCCCGTTCTTCGCATTCGTAGGACGAAGAGGAAAGATGCTAATTGCTTACACTCCAGTCCGCTTGGAGGATCATGAGAATCCAATCGGATGAGGCTGCGGGGGACGAAAGAGGTAGTTCCAGGGATCCCAGCATCATGCAGGATTTTATTATTATCGAAAAGGCACTCGCGAGGTCCTATATGCATTTTATCACGAGAAGAAGAAAAATACACGAGCAGTCGTAAGAGATTCGTACAGAATTGTGGAACGCGCAGCAACGGAGACGAATGTTTACATAACGAGGGATAATTGTTCCTGGGGAGCTGCTCGTCTTCCACCACCATTTTCGGCAGTTCCACTAGTCGTCGCGCGAGTGCTAGTGCTTCCTCTCCACCGCAGATGGCACTCGGCAGCAGCAGCAACGACAACTCTATCAGTGGGGATGAATTCAGGTGTAACTCTTAGCGTCACGGGGACTCGCTAAATTCCTCTGGCGCGGTGGTCATTGCTTCTTGCTGGGGGGGGGATACACCGAGTACACAAACTCTTTTAGTCGATCAATTTTGGGGCTACGCGAGAGCCTGCTGATGAGACCGAATATTAATTATAGAGCCGCGATCGAATAATACTGGAATATTTATTTATAAAATCTTTAGAGAAGGGACTTGCCCCTATTTTCCATTGACGAATCCGCTCGAGGTCACGCCTCTTTCTCATTACCTCTCTTGGAAATTTTTCATGAATTTCTCAATAAATTTCTTCCTAGTTTTTTTATATCTATATAGATAGTACCTTGACGTAGGAAGGGAAGGGATCGGAGAAACTGCGAGTTTCAATGAAAATTGTCCATTGAGAGGGAAATATTGAGTTTGGCTTTGATGAAATTTATCCAAGGATAGACGGCTTAAATGGAATTGGAATAAATTTTTTGTTGTATCTCGAGTCTTAATCACCTACGCTCTTGCTTGGTCACGTAATCACTTATATGCGGTAGCTCTTAGAATACTCGCTTCGCTGTAAGTATAAGAATATAACGCAGAGGAAAAACTTGTGCATTTTTTTTGTCGTTTCTCCATGTACCAAAGAGCCAGCTGTCACGCGATTTATCAACTAATTTTTAGCTTCGAACGACGTCTCGTTAGCGTTCTCTGAAAATTATTCGGCTTTTCGAGGAAACGTTCGGATTCGAAGCTGAATATCGGCGGTCGTCGTTTTAGCAGTTTCGCAAAGTTCCTACGCACTTTAAGCGACGCGGGCGCTTGTAATTTTTAGTACGCCCAATGGACTCTCGCTGGGAAATTTTCCAGAGCGTTTCGAGGTCAGCATAATTTTCAGCAATGAGTTTGAACAAGTTGCAGAAACTTTATTCATTAGTCATAGTAATCGACGGCTCGGAGTTAAAGTTGAAAGTAGTTTGAGTCGATGGGCGTCGGGGAGGATTTCCGAGAAAAATTGTCTACAATGAAATTATTTGAATTGAGAAGGGACAGAGCCCCCCCCCCCCCCCCTTAACTGAAACACACAGTTTTTTCCACTAATTTCTAGGAACTTATCGAGAGCTTAGAAAAATTTCAAGGCCTCCTTCCACGATGTCAATAGGAAAAACTTGCATGGAGTTTTTGGTCCAAGAGTGAGAAAAATGTCGTGGTTTGTTGGTAGGCTAGAAAATAACGTCCAGACTTGGCTAGGTTTGCGCGAGTGTACGGAAGGTTGGGTATTGCACATTGTACGGCAGTAACCATCAATCGGTTCTTAGAGAGAGAGAGAGAGAGAGAGAGAGAGATCGTTGGGGGTCAAATGGACTCGCGAAACGCACATGTGCGCGCGCGAGCTCATTGGCTGCCAAGCGACCGCTCGAGCGACCTCTTCATCATCATCTTCGGCTTCGTCGTCGTCCTGTCGCCCTCCTTTCATACCCACGCACATTCGCTCCTTCGATTTTCCACTCCCCCTCCCGCAGTACAGCTATATATTTAACGACCTTGAAAGAGCACGTTGAGAAAAGAATGGTCGACGGAAGCACACACACACACACACACTATACTCGAGCAATAACGGCGCCAGTCCAAAATCCCCCCCCCCCCCTCCCGTTCGAAACTAACCTTGCGAAATTTCATTCTCTTCAACAACATCTTCGACTTTGTCCCGTGGAAAGAAATCCTCCTCGCCTCCTATTTCTGGATTTTACCACAATAGTTTAACACGGCCGTAGCTTCCGTGTGTGCGCCAGTTGCCGAACCAGCTATAAAGCACTGCAGAGCACCGCAGCTACACCATATTCCGCTCTTCGTCATCCTCCCACTCGATTCGACGGGTAACATCGGACAAGGCTCTATTTTTCCACTGAAAAATCTCAACCCGAACCTTGGAGCCGATCCACCGTCCGACTCGAACGCTACGCAGCCCTCCGCGCTGAGGCAGGAATTTTCCAAGAGAACGCAGAGCGCGTGAGATTGTTGCACGATTCGAAGCTCCCTTCACGTGCACGAGAAAGGTTGAAAAAGCTACGTTAACTATTTGGAACATCGTATTCTCGGTGCTTTTTTTATCCTCCCGAAATCCAATTTCCAGCCAGTCGACAAAACATTTCTTCTTTCTCGCTCGTTTCAATTACTCGTGCGTCCAATCATCCATCTACCACTATCTACATATATATGTATATATATATAGGCAAAGTTCAAGCGCCTCCGCTGCTTCTCGTGTCTCTCGCATAATTTATATAAATAAAAAAAGAAAGTGGAATATAGCGAGTAGGCGAGCGTGATACATCAACTTTAAAACGTACAAATTACAATGGCGTCGAATCTAATAGTTGGAAAACACGTGGAGCAAAATATCGCGCGTTCGCTCGTGTTTCGAGCGTTGACAAAACACTCGCTAAAAGCAGCTATTTTGCCAATTTCTCTTGGAGCGTGGCGCGGTAGTGTGTCGTAGCGTTCGACGCGGTTGATAAAAGCTTTTATATAAGCTCTGTAAATATATATATATGTAGCACACCTATAGACATTTTATCGTACAGCTCGAGACGGTTTATAGCGGAACGCCAACAGCTACTGACCTTCCGTCCGTCCGTCTTTCGCGCGTTCCTCTGTATACCACTCCCCCCCCCCCCCCCCCTAACTCGTACCAAACACAGAAACACAAAACGCTAGCTCGCGCCCCGCACCAAAGAAACACCGAAAAACCCATAAAAGCGCAACGAAACTTTGCAGAAGTTGAAAAAATGCTTCGAGCTCGAAAAGGATCTTTTCATAGGTTATATTTTTATCTCGTGGCCGTTTGACAAATTCCTCGCGTTTTGTCACTTTTGCGAGCCAAGAGAGAGAGAGAGATGGAGTACTAGAGAAAGAAAGGGCGGGGCACGATAATAACGCATTCTTTGCTTTTATCTCGGCAGAGGTCAACGAAAGGACGGAACAGAGAGCAGTGTGGAAATTTCGTGGCGATCAGTGCACAGTGGGCAGGAGGAATACAAGTGAAACCTTCGGGGAGTTACGCGAGTTGACACGTGTCGCTGTAGCAGCCTCAGGAAGATACGGAAGGAGAGCGAGTGGCGAATTGGCCAGTGTGTAAAGTGTGTGTGTGTGTGTGTGGCGAGGGCCAACATATCGTTCAAAGGAGTGCAGAAATCGCAGTGCGAAGTTTACGATCGAACAATATGCAGTGGCGCTGGCTTTCCCACTCGATGTCGCTATTTTGAATAGAGCGCCCTCTCTCGTACATATGTGCGCGCGTGCGTGTGTGTGCGCGACTGCACGCGTGCATGTGTACAATTTCCATTCGAGATTGAAGCGGTGAATCAAATTCGAGCGGATCGATAGGAAGCAGCGCGCCGGAATCTTAGGATCTGGCCTGGCCGCCACAGCTGACGTCATTACCGGTGAGTCGAGCCGTCTATATAGGTGTGTATATATAGATGGGCGGCGGGGAGGGGGGAGACACTGCATCGATAAGAGCCCTCGAGCGTCGCTTCGCAAAACTTAGCCAAGCGTTTGATAAAATTGATATGGAAACATTTTTACTCGTGTAACGCACACGTTCCGGTGCTGCGACATGTTTTGCGATCGCACACACGAACGAGTGTGCGTGTGGTGTACGCACACAGATGTGGGACTCGCGCACGCACACTGCTCTCTTATCTCACCCACCACCACGTGCTTTCTTCGATACGCTCGTTCTTATAACTATATATGTTGTCTTGTGAGTTTTTTTTTCTCTACTCCCTCCCCCCCCCCCCGCTACTTCCTTTTCCAAACTATCATCGCGGTCGTTCCACAAAAGCATCGCGAAACAAAAAATTAACAGTTGTATTTTCGAGAATTAAATGCAAGATAAAGAGAATGACTAATTGGAATTTACGAGTTAGCCGAGACCCACGCGCGTGGAAATTCACAATTAGTGATTTGTTATATAAACAAAAATTCCATAATAAAAAGCGGAAACGTAAAGTACGTAGGTCTGTGTGCGTGTTTAGGTGTGTGCGTTGTAGAAGAGTTAGCGTCCTGTGACGATGCACTCGAATATTTATAGAGGCAAACATATATAGTGGTGAATAATTCCAAAAGTAGATTGTGAAACGGGGCATATGGTCGCCAGACTCGCGACTCCTCCTTCCTTGTCTCGTTGCATCGGCTACGTTAAAAACTACGCCAATGCTTCTCTCTCTCTATTCGCTCGAATAATATTTCCCCTTTAGAGCCAACTCCGTAACACTGTCCCACGAATCGACTATTATTTCCCATCCGATCCACCAAATTCTCCTCCATTTTTAAAACGATTTTCATTCCAAGTTGGACTTTAAAAAGTCTCATTTTTTACATACTAATTTTCTCGAATTCTACGTTGGATTAAAATATCGAATCACGAGTGATAAGAGAACATTGAAAAATCCCTGATAATAGACGTTCTTATTTGTCAAAATTGAGACGCGTTCAAACTATGCGAAAATATTGAATTATTCGCAAGAAAAATCTGGTGGAATTCTGCGAGATTTTTCGTCGAAGAAAACTCGCTATAATTTCGTGTTACAAAGAGGCAGTTTTTCCAGAATTGAACTAGCGAAAATCTCGCCTCGTTCTATTCATTCGAAATTATTTCGGATCGTGTATACACTTTATATATATACATATATATGTATATATAGGTTTTGCTAAAAGAATAACGCGTGCATTATCTTTTCCGCAGTGTTTTAATGCCACTGTCCGTCCAGCAATGCTCGCTGGCTCGCGATTATTATGCAATTTCCCTGAGAAACCAGAGTAAAAAAAAAGCAGGCTCTTCGTACGAGCAAAGCGGAAAAACGTATAGTTTGCAGTACGCGGATCGATGAAAACCTTACCGAGAACAGCCATTTCGCCATTTTCTGCCGAAGCTTCTTGGAATTGTCATTTTTATATAAAGCTATACGCGTGCCTTCTCTAATTCTTATCCAACAGCATCGCCTTGGAACATTCGCTATATATATATATATATATATATATATATATATATATATAGAGATTTGGCAAAATTCTCATGTTGCACCGCTAATGGCGCGAATCACGACGCAGGACTGGAGAAAAAACATTTTTTGCACAAGAATATTAGCGCGGAACCCTCTTTCAACTATTCCAATTTATCGCACACGGCTTGGCCAGCAGTTCGGCTTTAATACACCGTGCGGCGTCACAGTTACAAAGGGATGTAATTTTTATGTAGAATGCAGCCGATGAATGAACGAAGCGACTCTGCACGGACGTTTGCTAAGAAAACTGTGTTTTGCTATAAACAAAGAAACAAACTAATTAGGAATCCATTTGAATTATTCCATTTTCCTTAAGCCTGCCTTTTTTCCCACTCGAGTGTCGTATATCCACATATCCGTTTCTCTCTCTCTCTCTCTCTCTCTCTCTCTCTCTCTCTCTCTCTCTCTCTCTCTCTCTCTCTCTCTCGCACGTTGGCTATCAATACCGTTTTCAATTTGTCTACTTTTAGCACGTTCGCTCTTAGTCTCAATAATTCATTAATCACGAGTAGCCAGAGCACACAAATATCCTTTTGAAATTTTACACTTGCTAAAACGGAAGGTGACTGATGGATGCAAATACGTAACTTATATTTGCATATAGAATAAAAAAATGTTTGTAAAATATAGCCGCGCGCAGTCGTTTCATTATGCATTGTTCCAAGGCATAAGCAAGACTCATCCTGTGAACAGTCCGCTCATTAAGACTACGTGATTTTTATCAGCCTTGTCAAATAATCTCTAATTAAAAGTACGGTTAAATGTTTCTTTGTCCGCGTCTTCAACAATATCTCCATTCTAATTCTGTCCAATTTTTTCCTCCCCCCCCCCCCCTTACACACATCTTTATTTAGATTTTTATTCGACCGTTTTCCCTCGGTATTTATACTCGTTGCTCCTTCCCGTCTCTTCGTCGTTTTTCTCTGAAATTCGTACCATTTTGTGTCATAATTTTCTCAGACTCCCTCCCCCCCCCCCCTTTACTTGAAACTGCTGTTAATCCTTGTTCCTGCGTGTGCTCTTTGGTCATCCATCGATCCTCCTCCATGTTGACAAAACAAACCAATTTCATCTTGTTACGAATCTGCCAACTATCCTACTCGTTTCATCGGTAACGAGGATATATTTTTGAAACTGGAGTAATCGAGTATGATAAAAGTTGCGGGGGAAATGGAGGAGGGGGGGGGGGGGGCGAATAAGAGAAGCATATCAGAGAGCATAATTGTAGACATCCGTCGATTGTTGGGGATTTTTGAAATGGATAGCGTAGCTGCCGAGCTTTGAAGCGGAAACGGGAGAATTGAGAAATTGTTGATTGTTTGTTTCAGTAAACAATGCGCCAGGGGTGATGGAGACAGTGGGGAAACAAGTCCAAGTAGTGAGTGGACTGGGGGTGGGGGGTCCAGTGGGCCCTGTAGGCCCAGTAGGAGAATTGCATCACCATCACCACCCTCACCCCCACCCCCACCCCCATCCCCATACGCATCACGCGGCCCACCCTCACCCCCATGCCCACCCACACTCCCACGGGCATCCTCATGCTGGGACTCATGGGCACACGATCGTCGGTACGACGGCCACGACGACGACCCCCGGAAGAGGCCAGCCTCAACCTCCGACCTCGCACAATCAACACTTGCCTGCCAGGTCTACCCCCGTACAGCTGCACAGGTGAGACTCGCACAGCTATTCTCTTTTATTTACACCTTAAGCGCTCGATCCGCTCTGCCGCCCGCCCGATGCAGATTCATAATAATATATATATATATATATATATATATAGAGAGAGAGAGAGAGAGAGAGAGAGAGAGAGAGAGAGAGAGAGAGAGAAACCTAACAAGTATATTACGCTCGAATCGTCGAGCGCCGTTATGCCAACCGTAGCACGCTGAAACGCGTCGCAACTTTGTGAGATTTTATTGCCTCTGCTACATATAGCTATCCGTTCGAATACTGCTTTAGTTGATTATCGTCGCACGGACGAACAAGTTCCAATAATGACGGTCACGGCGACCACGAGGGCCAGGGTCACCAAGGGACCACGAGCGAAACTGTGCCTCGACCGAATATACTATATATATATTACAATTTTCATAATCGTTGCCATTACTGCAACATTTATCTCACTATGTAGCTACGAATTCGATACGAGTCACACGTATCGCTTGAAACTGTAAGGAAAATACGTTTTAAATTTACCTTTCTCGGCATTGAGACGCGTAATTTGCTAATAATCTATTCACGTATTTTTTAACGCATTCCAATGTCGCTTCTCGATAAATCAAAAGTATGCAGAATGGTATTTCCATACCTTTTGGAAATTTCACCTTGTAATTTTATGTTTTCGTGATTTATCACGCGTGATTCGATTACGTTTAAAGTGATTTCGCGCTGTGTGTGTGCGATTGACCAATTTATGTTTCGTTGTAGCGTGGGCGTTCCATCGAGAGTTTTCCAAAATTTGTATTTAAATATTTGAGCGGGCCCTCGACACGATCCGGCAGAGAGTTATCGAGACGATTGAGAAATTGTTTTTCAGATACAAGCCAAGAGTGTATAATTGGTGGGGCGGTCGATGGAATTATGAATCACGAAAGGCATATCATATACAATCGAGATTCTGAGAGCTGACGCGCGCGTTGGCCAAGCCAAGAAGGAGGAAAGAGAAAGAGACTGTAGATATACGTGAAAAGCAAAGTATACTCGCAGCGCTCGCAGCTCACGGAATGCCCCTACCTAACCTGTCCTCAGAGCGCGTGAGCGCGCGCATGCGCACTGGCGCGTTTACGCCAGATTGCAGTCTCTCTTACCTGTCGATTCTAACCTCAAACGTCAACGTGCACCGAGTATCTTTAACCTCGAAAAGTCATCGATCGCGATTCACTCTTCCCTATTGAACGAGTCTCACGATAATTCCGATACGACTCGCGTCGCTCTGGCTTCACCAATCGATCGTTCGAGAAAATGTTGGAGGCGCCAAAACCTCGTAAATGTGGCCAACCGTGCGTTGGCTAAATGAAAATCAAACGTGCGTGTCAGTGTGTTGTTTGTGCGTGCATGTGTCTGAGTTCGCTCTAGCTGTGTTTACCACGTTTTAACCCGCCCGTGTGTGCCCGTTTAATTTATCAACAAAAATTCCGTCGTAGCTTCTCCCCCTCCCCATCCTCCCCTTCGATAATTCAAAACTTTTACCAAACGAGAGACTAAGCTGAAACTCGTCACCCTGCAGGAGTTTTCCAGTCTTGGCTTGCTCGTAACCTGCGAGTCGTGCTTGCTATTTACAAACCGCCATAAAAAGTATCACGGGAAATCGAAGACTTCCGGAGTGTAGTGAAACGTGCCCAGGAAAATGCTCGAGCCGTGAAAACAACTCTAATAGGTAGCGGTGGGATCTTTCTCAAATGGCATGGTACGTACTTTTATAGAACGAACCGTGGCTCTCGTGCAAACACCACTCGATTCTTTCCTGTTGAGAAACGTGCAAAATTTTCAGTGTGGTTAGCATGCGATTAATGCGCGACTCTTTGCTACAATACTACCTAGCTTACCGACCACCTAACCTCAAAACGTCAACAATAATCTTTGCCTCTTCCACACAGCTAACCTCAAAAACCTATCGATAGCCGTTCCGTTCCACCGTCCTGCGTGTACACGCAATCCCACGACTGCAAAATCTACCAGCAAGCTTTTTCTCAACGTCTCGTAGAGTGGAAAAACACTTGTGCGCGAAGAACGCCCATGCAACCCTCGTTTCTAATTCTAACGGCATCCATGCTCGTGCCAGCCCAGAGCCCAATTGTACGGTACTCGGTGATTCTCGAGATTTACCGATTCGCCCGGGATGTGATTTCGGCTGGTCGTGAATTTTCTCGGCATCGCAAACCGGGCAAAATTGCGCAGACGAGTACCGAAAGAAGAAAAGTGCAGAGAGGCCTGTGGGGAGAGCAGGAGAAGTGGCGTTGGTGGTGGAGGAGGAGGGGGAGGGGGGGGGGGAACGGGTTCCCAAGCAAGCATGTGCGGCGGAGTTTCGAGTAAAAGGCGCGCGGGAAGCTGCTACCACTACACACGGAGAGATAGTAGGTTTGGTTGGGATTGCGCACACCGTGAATCCAGAGGAAGCAAACAACGATACACGCGTAGAATTTATGGCAAGCGAGCATTTGTACGTGCGAGAATACGTAGCCGTGAATCAGCCTGTACACCTTGGAGAGAAAGGTCTACTGCAAGAAGGTTAGGTTATGGCTGGATTTGACTAACAATGCTATCCGATGGCTCGTCTCGCGGTGATTTAACCGAACGGCTATTCTAGACGCACGCATCAGTCTTCGTCGCAGATACATTCGCGGGGTCTTCGCACATTCGACGCACCTCGCTGATGTATCCCTCGACGAGGAGACTCTTACGCAATAGGCGTTCGCTTTGTTTTAAACATTATTGTCCAAGTTGTGGCGCTGGGTTTGTGCAAAGTGACAAAAATCGTTGGGATAAGAGGAAAAGCTGTTGGTCAAGGAAAGAGAAAGCTGGTTCTCGATGGTAATTGCGAATAAGTAGGAAGGAAGGAGTGGGGTGGGGGGAAGGGGAGGGGGGAGCGACCTGGCGTTATTGTGCCGGCAGGAAATGTCTTCCACCTTCTGCCTCGGAAGTTCAATGTAGTTTAAGCGCTGTGTTGCAATTTTCTATTTTCGTCGGGGGAAGTGCAGGAGGAGTTTCTCTAATTTCCAATGGACGAGCGCGCGCGCGCGCGCGCACGGTCGTGCTCACTCCTGCTCGTCCATGTATGTGCGAATCGATGCGCGTATCGATGGGAGCCTCTCGCAAAGGGCCTTTGTTGTCTAGCCAGTCTACCGGTACACGCCTATAGACTGTGTATATACAGAGGCTCGGCGACTTTTGTATATCCATCGGGCACAGTGAGCCGCCGAGGAATAAGAATACACGTATAAGTACTAACGTAAAAGTAAACAAGTAACGAAGAGTCGCGCGGCAATTGGAAGGGGAAAAGAGAGCTGGCAGGGCTCTGGTGTGTGTGGCGCGGGAGGGGGGGGGGGAATGGAGGGGCGTTGTTAGTTGATAGTCGATGGTGTAGGCAGCTACGAGAAGAGTAGTTGGGATTGGCGGAAGGGGCTCAAGGCCGTCACTTTTTCTTCTTATTCTCTTCTTCTTCTTCTTCTTCTTCTCTCCAACGCACTCGAACGGAACAATATTTTTTATCAGCCTCCGTTCGCCATAGGCTACTGTGCTCTCTTGCACAAATATCGCCCATCTAATTTTTTTATCGTCACGCCGGCCCTGAACTCTAAAACAGTGCTCCCTCTCTCTTCTTTGTTTTGGTCGCGCTTCGACCTATCGTCTCCTCCTCTTCTTCTGCTTTAACGGCCAATGCGCAAGGGGCATGTCTAAAATGATATGCACACGTATACGCGCGAGACTTCGCTAAATTCCGATCCATCGAAATTCGACCTCTTCCTGCTGTCGTATGCACCTATCATATATTTCGCAGTTTCACAATAGAAGCGCGGAATTGGCTGCACGCGACGCTCCCGATAACGCTGAATTTTTGTGGGAGATAAAGCACCGTCGCTAAAATAGATCGCGCGTGAGAGAAAAATGAGGCAGTTTGTTTGGCTGTTTGTTAATCTTGTTTGCTGCATGACGTCACGTCAGTCTGAGATGTTTAACGTTGCGTGTACAATAAACTCCGAGACGATCCCGAGCTAAGCCGATTCCGTTCGGCTCGGCACCATTCTCCGTCGGTCGTGTTCAATGCGGACGAATTTCCGACGAAAATTGCATCGCTGCTCTAAAAGTGAAAAAAAGAATGGAAATCGATTAGACGAGACGTCAACCTATAGCCATCAAAAGAGAAATTTCAGATTTTCCTTGACATCATAATTCCAGCGGAGCAGCACAGCTCCCTTCCTTCATAAAATTCTCTATTCTTATCTCGTTTCTCATCTCTGCATTTTATACATCATTCGTCTTTCGATTTTTATGCCCTCTCCCGTCCGCGTGCTTTACGATTTGAAATAGCTGGAAAAAAAGGTAAACAAACAAAGAAAAACACAATTTTATGCCAGTGTCTCCTCTACTTTGCTTCGCAATTTGATCCTATAGTGCCTGTGTGTACATAATACACTAGGATTATTTGTAGTCTGAGAAATCGGCGTGGAGCGTGCATTGTGCGTGTTTATGGATAAGCGTAGTATTGGTAACTCTGAGTATTCCACGACTCTTCTACTATAATAAGATGGACATATTTACGTAAATATGCAAAGCATATAGAAGTCTCGCATGATCTTTTTGTTCACCTGCTCTCTCACGGTCGCATTCCGGCATTCTCCTACAGTCTTCTTTTTGTCTCTCGGAAGCTTCGAATGTGTAGCGCTCGTGTGCAGAAAACGTTCGGTCGAGTTTGGTCTTCTCTCTATCGATCACCGACCCCCACCCCCTCCCTCCCCCATTCTACTTCACACTGTACGTATAAACGGATGATCGTCGAAGAAGGAGATTCGCGAATAAAGTAATTAATGCCGAGTCCTGTAATTTAGTTGCAGTAGTCATGCATCGTGAAGATAAAAAAAAAATTAGAAAGAGAAAGAAAACGCGTGTGGACTATGTTAATAAAGGCGTTGCGAGCAGCACTCCCTCCTATTTTTACAGAGATACGTGTTTTTGCGTGCACGCATGTAAATTTGGTCAGCTGCGTGTGTAGATAGGCGCTCGCGAGAGGCTCGTTGGTGTGGGAGCGACGCGCATTTGACGCGCCTTTCGAGCGTCCCTCGTTCCCGCTGTGTCGAGGAGAAGAGGAATAAGAAGGGGAGGGGGAGGAAGAAGAAGGAACGCTTAGGTCCGTGTGGATAGTTGTTGGTGTACGGTGACACTTTACCGGCAAGGTTGTCCGTGTGTGAGTGACGTGTGCAGAGCTCGGTGTCTCTTTGTGGTAGCGAGGAAGGGGGGTTTGTAAAGGTGGGAGGGAGGGGGTCAGTGACCGTTACGTCATCGAGAGCCCATAGTCGAAGGGGCATCGGCTGAGTGCCGAATGGCCAACGCTCATTCCGACCGTGGACCGAGAGAGCGAAGAAATAAAAAAGTTTTATACCAACGACAGGAATAACGCGAGAAACCTCGAAATAATAAGAATGCGAGCTATAGCTAGAGGGAAGTCTGGCATGGAGAGCTAGGCGATGCTTCGAGTCATTTCCGTTGCGTTCGGTGTCGAAGCATCGCTAACCGCCGCTCGCTCTTGCTTTCCTCCTTGTTTTCATCGAGTGTTGTTGTTGGTCGTTTCGTGGAAAACCTGGGAGCGGCCATCTTCTCCTAACCGAGGCGCCTCTGCCTCTTTATCTGCTCCGTGACACACGTTCAACCTACAAAAGTCGAGAATTTAATAAACGAGTCGATTACGGTATATAGCCTCGATTAGATTGCACAAAAGACGTTCGGGATTCACGACATAATAAAGTCCATTGTTAGACGCAGACTGTTTTTACTGGTAGTTTGTAGTTGCTGGCAGTGGGGAATTTTATTCGTCCATGGCCGTAATAAGACGCGATACACGAATATCGGACGATCGGTACTTTTGACGGACAGTAATGCAATCGAAATTTTGTCGGATCAACGTACTCGAGTGACCGTCCGTCCGTCTCCTCCCGTATACATTTCTCACTCCTTTCCGTCGGTTCGTGCCCTTGTCACACAAGCCAACCAGTGTCCAGTACGACTCCTCTCATCCAACAATTTTTCCACTCCTCGAACGCGCTCTCCCTCGTGACAACGAATCACTCCAGAACCGCTATTCTGCGGAAATACGCATCTGTCTACTTACATCAGAGTCAATTAGTTACAATTAAATGCATTTATTATTCAACTCCCTCCACCTCGTAATTTTAGAGTCATCATTCACTATTGAAAGATTCCCGAGTACCTTAAGGAATTGCATTTGCGAGCGTCACCGAGCTCTCCCATCGATCGAATGCCATAAATTGTGTAAACGCTCTTAATGTAAAATTCTATTCATGATAAAGGCCATCTCTCCTCCTCTCTGGAAAAGCTCAAACTCATAAATGTTCCTTCCTTCTCTCTCTCTCTCTCTCTCTCTCTCTTTCTCTCACTCTCTCTCTCTCTCTCTCTCTCTCTCTCTCTCTCTCTCTCTCTCTCTCTCTCTCTGTTTTCAGCTTGTACCCTTTTTGCATCACACTATTTTCAAATCAAGTTTCGTTTCTGCAACGTATTTTCGTGACAAAAAATCTGTCTTCATTAATAGGCGGCCGAGCGGTGTGAGTCATCGCGAACGTGCACCCGCATGAAAAGTTTGATAACTTATCATTGAGCAAATATTCTGTTTGTTTCGGATTACCTTGGATCCCGCTCGTGAAAGAAAAAACTGTTAAAAATGGGGGGAGAAGGAATAGGATCTCTGAGTCGTGCGAATGCGTTTTTGATCGACGATCAGTCAGTCGGTCGGAGTTGCAGGATGACAAATAATGCCCGGAACGGATACTCTTTGCCTCGGCTCGGCCTCTTGGCTCTGGCCGAGGTTGTGGGTCGTCGATGCGGCAACGTGGCATCGCATCCGCAAGGAGAAATGGCAACGTCGCCAATCAGGCGGGGATAGTCAGAGACTCACACATTTACCCTTCTGGTAAGTGTATTTCAGCGCATGCGCAGCGCTAGAGAGCAACGTCGTCGTCGCGTCGCGTCGCGTCCAGTCGGTACATGCGGAAGCGCAGCGAAGTTGAATAGTCGTGCGCATGCGTGCAGAGACGCTGCCACGTGTGGCAAACTGCCGCCGAAACGATGGCGCTCGTTAACGTTGCCGCGTGGTTGGCCAATGGCAGCCGACCCTGGCCAATTGTATTTTCATCTAGCGGCCCCATTGGCTCCCCCTTCTCTCTCTCTCTCTCTCTCTCCCTCTCCCCCCCCCTCTCTCTCTACCATCTCTCTCCGCACTTTCCTTTTTAGCTTTGCGGAGCAATCCATCCATCGCGCGTCGGCCGCAGATATAATTTCCCACTGAACGCCTCGGAGGAGCACGTTTCTCAGACATACCCGGTGACCTCCTGTAAACCGACAAAAAATACCGTGATTCTAACCGTTATTCCAGACACAGTTCTCTCTATCCCAATGAGCGCGAGTCTTGGCGTGCTATTGCGCGCGATTCGCCTTGCTTACATGTCAGATACGATGCCATTTTCATGCATTGATTAGAAACTCTGCAAATAACCTTTAACGGATGGCCCGGCCAATTTACGAGTAAATAAGAATCGGGCAGCTGAAATGGTTAAACGGCCCCGGCAGATGTATAAATGCTTTATAAGGAACGTATGTAGCGGAGCAACGGGCGCACGAGTTTTGGTTTCGGCGCGAGTCGTTGCAACTCGCTCGGGGATTCTCGACGAAGCTCGGCAAGTCTCGACCACTCTCGACTATTCTCGTGCAGTGGCGGTAGTGGCATCTGGTGGCATCCCCGACTCCCACTGTAGCAGACAGGGCGAGGCGGACCGAAGTTAAGCGAAGCTAGCCGATTCGATTGGATCTGGTGATCCGGTACAACGGACACGGGACAACTTCGCTTCGGGTACTGAAGTACCGAGCCACCCGAAACTGGATGTATACTCGGAAGACTTTAGCTCCGGGCTACGAACATTCGATGAAAATCCATCGTCGACCAAGCTCCTCGGAGTCGGAGATCGTTGTTGTTTTTGGACAGACCCCCGCCGTTCATCGACCATTCGAATCAATCGCGATGCCTTCCAGTAATTGACCAACGTATATCAGATAGGTTATGCTTGCGCATCGGACTTGTCGTTCCAACTACTACCAATGATTCTTTGCGTGCCTTCCTCTCGTGCTGCAATTTCTTATAGGGATTCCGTTAGAAAAGCCTACGCAGTTAAAACGAAAAGAGATGTTGATCTGTGTGTACAAAGGCAGCGTGCCCCCGCACGATTATTCCATATATATTTTAATATATTGCCAGCGTCAACGCTACTTTATGGCAAGGATTCCGTATCAAGCTGCAAAAATGCCGCAAGTTTCTTATCGAATTCGTATTCGTCGTGAGGATTATTTACTTTTCTACTGCGAAAGTGTGCCGGGTCGGGACTGCCGTGGGCCAATTAAACACGCGATTGATAAGGTTAAGAGGAAAGGAATAGATTGGGCCGTAGAAAGAGGCGTAAGAATAATCAGGTGATTTGCCGTATGAAATTTTTGCTGGTTCTTGTGTGAACTGGGGGAGGGGTGGGGGATGCTATAGAGAGTGTCGGCAGTGATAAATAAATGTTATCATTGCGGATCGTTACGGTGTGAATTATATCCCGTTGTCGCGGAGCGTTGTGTGTAGCGTAGTAGCCAATAGAAAGATTCGACTCTATTTTACATAACGCATAATGTAGATATTTTTTGCGTTGCTCGTGGCAATTGTTACTCGAAGCGTGCAGGCCCAAAACAAAAGTATGGCCTGGCGACCATTGCAAATACACGCCAAGCATCAATAATTCATAAAAATCTTTTCTCCACATTGTTGATTTTTCCGTTCAACTGGGATTTCAATATTCACCTGCACGCGAGTGTTTAAATTTTACTAAATATAATAATAAACCTCTGGTTAAAACGTTCAAAAATACTGAAAGTCAGCCCGACCCAGTTATCTACATCCACAATCGGCTTTATCTATTTTAGCCAATGAGTTACATAAATTACTATGCTCCTAAATAAAGTACGGGTCAAACTCGATACATCGAAGGCAAAATTTCTTACAAGCTGCTGTGCCGCTATAGCGTTGTGTAGCGCGAGAGTTTTGTTTTTGGTCCGCAATGTTGATAAGAGAGAGTTACTTCTATTCTGATAATAGACTTCACCTCCTCCCCCTCCCGATTGGGTGGTGGGGAAGGGGGAGAAGCGACAAACGTGTGGTACCATCGGTGTATCGGTATCAAAGTCGAAAATGAATCAAAGAATTTATATAGAATCTAGTCACGTTGATAACGGAATAAGACACGATAATGACACGTTTTAATCGCGAGTTATTGATCGCGAAGCTTCAAGCTCTTGCGTTTTGCACAGTTGGCCGTTGCGATTAATTCTCCCTAAACATTCGTAGTATGGCCTACAACATTATGCGGAGTTGGAAGAAAGAAGGATGAAAAAAACTATGGACGACAGTGGTGTAACGTCAGCTAAAGTTACACGCCGTAAATAAATTTTTCAGACGGGTCATCGACACACATTAATCTAAACAATTACCCATGTCACGTTCGGTCTATTTCACTGTCGGTGTTTACCGCTGACAGTTGACGTCGATATTTACAGGAAAGAAGAAGAAACTGCGTTGTTATAACCGCTAGACGTATTAGTCATATCGCGAGCGGCAGTACAGCCCGTAACGAGAAAAGATGGATCTGCAAATATTGCTCGCGGGTGGCCCTCTGGCTTATAGGTGGCGTTTCGACCTCGATTAATGGCCAGTTGAGGTTATGGAGAAATAACCATGTATTTTTGTGTTTCAGGCCGAGTCAGAGCTACGTGAACATCAAGAGCAGTGGCAGTCCTGTTTCACCGAGAACGGTGGGTGTCTGTTTTCGTAGTATTTTTTCTTCTCTCGAGACTATACGTGCACGATCTTGTGTGATACTCGTGGCGTTGGCGACGGCCGGAAGCGACGATTTCGCGTCGCGGGGGGTCCGTCACCGTCGCTACCGTTGGCGCTCGACGCGTGCGTTCGGCACTGGCCTGCGACTGGGGGGGATAAACATTGACCGTCGGTAAATTATCTGCGGACGAAGATGGCGCGCGCGTCGCACGCACGCACAGTGGGATTCAGAGTGAGGAACTGAGGAAGCGGCAGCAGCGCAAAAATGTCGCAACCGTGCCGAGTCTTTAGTTGCAGCAACGCGCCACGGCAGCACCAGTACAGACGCCACAGACTCTTCTTCGCAGTCCCCAGGCACATGGAGCGTGTTCCTTCCTCCCTGCATTTTCCCATCCCTCTATAACCAAGGGGGCATCCGACACATTCATCCCTATATATCTCCTCTGTTAGAGCAGCTCTAGATCCTCTCTCCCCATGGCAACCCGGTGGCAGGCGTCGGCGCCAACCATGCTAGCTCCCCTCTTTACATCTAACCTCACCTTCCTCTACCCCATACACACCACCCTTCAATGCTGCTGTAGCTACCGTCCAAGACCTTTATATATAGTAAATTACCACCACTAACGCAGCTAAGCTTCCCGGAGATGTCCTGCTGCCTCTCTATTCTTATCTCATATCATTCTCTCGAAAAACTTTAACGCCTTCTTACATATATCGATTTCGCGCGTTCGATTAGTCCTCTCCCCCTTAGAATCAACCTACTGCTGCAGTATTGTAAACATTCAAACTGCATCGACATACACACACACACACACACACACACACACAGAAGAACCGGGGACGATAAAAAATGTCGCATCGATTCAACCGAATTGCGAAAAAAGGACAATATTTGGTGAAATGCTCTAGGTATATTTGACACAGAGTCGATCATGACGAACGATCCGTTACTTCGATCGACATACATATACCTAATACATTCTGTAAGGTTAGCTTTTAGCAAAGACATCGTTCAGTGTATCCATACGATGAAGTTTTTACAATTGTAACGGACAAAGTTGCAGCGTAATTGCTTCTGCCAGTGCATGCGGAGACTCGATTCGGATGACTTTTGTCGATGCGAGAGAGAAACTTGTGCAAAGGTTGAACGGGGGGCCGGGGACGCTCGGGCCATTTTTCACAATCGATATTTCCATTTGGCGAGTTTTATCGTTCGCTGGAAGATGCGATTCGAGTCGAAACTCGTTGGTCGTGCGAGTTGCGTATGATGCAACGTGGCAGCAGTTATTATGGTCGCGCGTCACACCAGGAGAAAAGTGGGATTTCGGTACACGGATCGCACGCTACGTGCACTCGTTGCTACGGACCTGTCCTTGACTTTCACCAGCCAATGTTTCCCCTAGCCCCGCCCCTCCGCGGACCCCACCCTTCCGCGACCGGGTCAATTCTTTCGCATCAATCGCGCGGCCAGGCCAACCAGCCAGAGACATTCCATTCTCGTCCAGTCAATTCCATCGAATCATTCGCAGCTTGCGTGTGATTCAGATTCTACCACTACGTGCACTGGCTGCCGCTCTATATATGCTGTATACACGCTGATCGCCGCGTTGCTCTCTAGCCCCCTACCGACGTGCCCCGGTAGTTTCGCCTCAATTTTTATTTTGCATTTATCGTTCAGCCTATTGGTCTTTTCCATAACCTATCGACAGATTTATTCTCCGTTAGCGTAGCGTAGCGTTACACCCTATACGGATAGATGCACGCGGTAGCAATTGGCACTTTTGAAGACGCAATTATCGCACGCTACGCTTTCCATTTATTCGCGCGTAGCACATCTACAATATATATATATATGTATATATATAATTAGAAGCTTCCAAGCTGCGCCAATATTTTCTTCGACCACAAAACTAATTTTTTCTAACATTTTCGGGAAGAATCGCGAGAGGAGGAAACTCGATGATGTCAGTGTGCGCGATTGAACGAATAGTGGATTATTATCGCAAAAGTGGCGAGTGGGCGACAGAGGCAGCAGTGAAGCAGGCACTTTCACCCGCCCACTTGGCACTTTTGCAGTTTTGCCTGGACCACGGCGAGCAAACATTGCGTTTCACGCTTATAATGCCAAAATCAAATCAGTCATCCTCTGGCTCCTTAACCAATAAGGACCTTGCATATCCATGCGATTCTCAAACTTTATCCACACGATCCCGATGCTCTCCATGGAATAGTTTAATTTCTGCATGCAGGTAGCTGCGCATCATTCAGCAACCAATACAAATAACTATATATATATATATATATTTATACTTTGTGGTGCAAGCAAATCCTCGACCAAAAAATGCAACTAGTTTTTTCTCGCTTATACATCGTTAATTGCTCTCAACGAGAATGCGACCGGAGATTAGAATCTCGAATAACAACAACAACGTGGGAGAGACTCGTTCAAGCCTACTATATATGTGCAGTATATATATATATATATATATATAATCTCAATAGAAATACGAAATAGTAGTTTTGCTCGTATCGCGCTACTCTTATACATATATTACATTAATCTTTAATTGCGATAACGTTCGATAGGTCGATCAGTGCGAAACTTGATTAACGTGAAAACGAATTTTTTCCTCGCGTCAATGGAACAGCAACGTTACGTCTTTCCGAAATATAGCGCAGGTGTAGAAGAGTTAGAAACGTCTCGCGGTTGGCACGCGTAAATTCGAGTGACGCGTGGCGTGTCACCTACACTCCAGCGAAACTTCACTGGTCCCCTCGTCCCTTCTTACCTATCACTATGCACCGCCGATTATGCAGGTTGCTTGTTAAATTCTGCTCGAGCGTTATTTCGGCTAAATGACCATCAGCCACGGTCCTCGACTGACGCGCATGCTTGAAAATTTGCCGAGAGCCAGAATTCGCACATGGACCAATCGTCACGCTCCAAGGACAATAATAATTCTTATCGACCACGTGATAAAAGAGGAGTGTTATTTATATATATATATATATATATATATTTAATCTCGTGTCGAATACCGACGACCTTCCACGTAAGACGAGTCCTCAGGGTATACCGGGCCGTCCGGGACGCGAAGTTCTACCTTTTTCCAGGGGACGAGTACGTGCGTCCACTATTGTTGTACCATCGTTGACTTGTAGGATAAACAGAGGAGGGCCTGTGCGGTGCGGTCCCACATGATTGGGAGATGGCGTGTGTGGTTCGTAGGTCGAACCAATTAGTACTCGTGTTGCATGTGTGTTGACGTTGAAGAGTAACGCGCAGGAGGATCGGAAAGAAAAAATAGAGCAATTTACTGCAATTTCGTAAAAATGTTGATCGTGTGAACGCGAGGAGGGTCATAGGTCGAACCAACTATCACCCATGCACGAATGCACTAACGTTGAGAGAGTATCTCGCAATCGGATGAAAAAAGACAGAAAAATACATAAACTTGACAAAACTGTTTACAAATGTTGAACAGGTGAACGAGAGGATCGGCATCAGCGTGAGTAGCAGCCCGTTGTCGCAGGTCGGAGTCGGAGTCGGAGGAGGGGTGGTGGCCGGTGTGACTGCCGAATATGCTGCCAGCGGAGGCATAGGGGGCTCCCTGGTGGGGGGCGGCGGGAGGGGCGACCGGCCGAGGATATCCTTGCTGCCACCTGCCTCGGTCACCCCGGCGCCCTCGCCAACGGCACCGGAGTACCAGCAGCAGCAGCAGCACGTGGCCGCAACGAGGAATCCCCGCGCAGCCCTCATGCCCGTCCAGCAGCAGCCGGATCAGTATTGCGGCCGAACGACCATCGAGATGGCCAGTCTTCAGGAAGCGGCGCCACCCTTCAAAAAGATTCGCCTTGGACCGACGACCGCGACGACCCAAGGCCAGCTACAAACACAGCCCCAATCTCGCTGCCAGAGCCTCTCGCCCGCTGAAACCTGCATTAAGCAGGAACACGCGGTGCAGCTCCAACAACCCTTGAGGATAGACACGAGGGTATGACATTTTTTGTGTGTATAACGACCTTGGGATGAACTTTGACCTTTTTGCAGCCTCCGACCGGCGTATACACGCCCCAAACCGAAGCAATTTCACCGACGCTGCCCGAGTCGAATACGCAGGAGGACGCGCAGTTCAGGAGTACGAAGGACGATCTTTTGCAGCAGATCGCCAAGGTCGATAGGGAGATCGCCAAGAGAGAGTCGCAGATCAGCAAGCTGAGGAAAAAGCTGAAGGAGCTCGAGGAAGCGGCTAACAAACCTTTGGAGGCCAGTGGCCTTAAGCGACAGGTCGAGGAAACTTCTCAACCCAAGCACCAGTCGTTGGCGCAAAAGATCTATGCCACCAATAGGGTATTTGTCCCTTCTTTTTTATGCCTCCTTACGTCAGAGACCACTTTTTTTATCACGGTGAATTTTCTTTGTAGAGAAAAGCTGAGGAAGCGCACAGACTCCTGGATAGACTGGGTCCGAAAGTTGAACTGCCATTGTATAATCAACCGTCGGACACGAGCGTCTATCAGGAGAACCGTACGAGGCATCAGACGTGTATGAAAACTAGGCTGATAGCGAGATTGCGGAGGGAACACGCGGAACGTGCGTCGCTTCAGAAGCAACAGTCTCAAACCTACGCTATCCTCGTGCAGGAGTGGCACCGCAAGGTCGATCGACTAGAGGCTACGCAGAAAAGAAAGTCCAAGGAAGTCAAGAACCGGGAGTTCTTCGAGAAGGTTTTTATGGAGCTGCGCAAGCAACGGGAACACAAGGAACGCTTCAACAGGGTCGGTGCTCGAATCAAGAGCGAGGCTGATCTCGAGGAGATTATGGACGGTCTTCAGGAGCAAGAGGTACACGTCCTTTGCGCGGAATTACCTCTTCGAGATCTCGTGCGACGTTCATAGTTTTAGCGCATTTTGTAAAATCGAATTTCGAGCTTGCTTGTCTTGTAAATTTTGTTGAATCGTAGGGGGAATGTAGGAGATATCGCGCTCGAAAGGGAAAGGGATAATGTTGTAACCCTAAAACTGCTGGTATGCGTCAGAATAGATTCTCTTCATATATATATATATATGTATATAAAGCTTTTTCTACATCCTTCCGATATATTGTTAGTTGGAGAAACGAAAAGTGCAGAAAGTGCATAAAAGTGCCGGTAAAACCAGAGCATACTTTTCGCTCCATTGTTTATCTTCAACGGTGAACCGCTTAGAGCACGTTTCTTCTTTCTGAAACCTACGAGCTATGCTAGTTTTTCCATATTTTCTCATAAACGCTTCACCGAAGATAATTGTCAGTTATATTTCGGGGAAACAGGGTTAGCAACATTAATCTTTTTCGCATTGTCCTCGTAATTTTCTTATCCTTTTTTCTCTTCTCTTTCTCATAAATCAAATTAATGACACGAGGCTTGATCGAGATAGTAAACCAGTATTGCAATCGATAGAGTTTTATATTGCAAATTTTGTCATTTCAACAAAGAAATTCTACCTTGTATTAACGATATACGACCATCTCATGGATATTTAATTTCCTTAACAGATGGAGGATAAGATAATGCGCTCTTATGCTGTGATACCTCCTCTACTGCTGGACGTCAAACAAAGAAGGATCGCCTTTCAGAATAGAAATGGTTTGCTTCAGCCGGACGAATTGGAGGCGTTGCACAATGAACGCAAATTGATCAACGTTTGGAGTTCTGTCGAGCACGAATTGTTTAAGGAAAAATACCTGCAGCACCCGAAAAATTTCGGAGCGATAGCTCAGTCTTTAGAACACAAATCCGTTCCAGATTGCGTGCATCATTACTACCTCACTAAGAAAGCTGAAAATTATAAGCAGCTTTTGCGAAAATCGCGACAGCGAGCACGTAGTTCTCGAAATAATCCTAATAATAAAGTAAGTATTTATATATATATATATATATGCTGTTTCGCAGTATTCGTTCGATCGACCTTCCTTCGAAAGAAGCCCCACCCTTTTACACTTTGAACCATTTCACCATTTAACGAGCGCTCTTCTCATTTTAGGTAAATAATACGAATTCTAGTATCGTCGACATTTTAACAACCGGAGTGACAACGAGACTGCAACGCGAGCAGCAACAAAAAACACAGGAGAATCCACAGAATCACTCGACCTCGGGAAGCACGTCGACGACCTTAACTACGACAACGGTCATATCGGGATCTTCCACGACAACTGCCTCAACTACGATAGCATCGACGAGAAATTCCTTGAGTTCTTCTAGCGCGGCCAGTGCAAGTCTAACAACGGAAACAGCAGCAACGACGACAACAACGACATCCGTCCTTAACACAACTGCTACGTCCAGTATATCGAAAGGGACGGCCGCCACGTCCAGCTCGAAGGACAACAGCAGCAGGGACTCCAATAAGGAGAACAAAGAGATTAAAACGGAAGCGAAAGACGCGAATCTTGTGAAAGTAGAGGTTAAAGAGGAATCTCAGTCGAGCTCCGAGACAACCTCGGGAAAGGATGTCAAAGTGATGTAGGTTCTTTTCTCTAACCATACACCCTGCTTATTTTTCTCGTGGCCCCCGATCAAACGCTATTGTCGCAATTACTTTCGAAAAATCTGTCAAAATTATTTCCCTTCTGAAATTGATCAATAGCCTGGGAATTATTGGTAAGTTGAAGCGCGAGAGCTAAATTTCATCGATCATCCTCGATAATGGTTATTAGGATTATGCCATTCTAATTAATACGAAAGCGTATTGGTTTGATCGAATGAGCAATGTTCATCGGATGGAAGATTTTCGTTGAACAAACAAACCCACACCACGTTTCACTTTGCGTTCATTGTTCGAGAGGGGAACAACCCCCCCCCCCCCCCCCCCCCACCGAATATCCACTTAGTGATTACAATGGATCAGTTATAGGGTTTGAAACTTGGAAGCCAAACTGCGCAAAAATCAATTTCCTTTCATTTTAATCGTCGATGAACCGCAATTCTGATATTCAAATAAGTCTCGGCGGGTTATAATTTTATCAGTCAATAATCGTATCGTCGAGCCTGTTCGTCTTCTCATAGCTGAGAGAATCTCGTAAGCAACGATAGTCCGAAGAGATTTTTTTGTAATTGATTTCTGCACGGTGAATAATCGAAGGATTGTTTCGGTATCTTTTTTATCAACGAATGTAAACAGTCTGCGAGCGTGGTTCCATCTAGCAACGAGCAGTGGCAGCTCAGCAAGGAGGCTCGTCGAGAGGGTTGATAATGGGGGGGGGGGGGGCGCGTGTGTACCAAGCGGTGGAAGGTTATCGTGAGAATTTGCTGGACCGAGTCGATACGTTAGCAAGGGGAGGAAGGGGCTCGATTGATTTATACGAAATTGTAATGCTAATCAGCAGCGGCTGATTAGTATATTACGTTTGCACAGGTACCCATCATCGTAATTGATTGAATTTCGCGAATCTCGTCAGTTGCATGGACCTCTTCGGTAATACGCTATTCCGTTGAACCAAGTTTTAAAGCAAACATTGATTTTTCTCCAATCACGTCGAAAGTTTTAACAATTTTTAATCGTTTTGTTTGATTAATTTATTCATTAGATCCGAGAAATTCCATGCCGCTTGCTTTCATTCTTGTAACGTACTTTCCTTTGGATTTTAGAATCGATGGGAAAAACTCGCTCTCATCGTCGTCGTCGTCAGCGTTGAATACCAATGCCGTAGTTACGGTAGGAGGACAGAGTGAATTTAAGGAATCGAGTAAGAAAAAGGCTGGGAACAGAGAGTCCAGTGTCAGTGGTAATGGCTCGGCCACTGCTAGGATAAAGGACAAGAAGAAGGAGAATCACACGACGCCTATGGAAACGAGCGACGAGGAGGCACAGACCATCGACGCTATTGGTAAGTAATTTCCTCTTAAATTACCTCAACTACATTTACGTTACACTAAATCTATATCGCTACAATTCTTTCTACACGAATAGTTTTTTTTTGTCAGAATGGACTTTTCCGTCCATCAGTGTTAACACTCGAGCGATACCAATTGTTTCTCAAAGATGGATCAAACGCTACCTCCTATCCTTCGGTCAAATTATCAATGGAAAACCATTGATTCAACTGGTATCATATTACATGTGTAAAATCCAGCTGTAATCTCCTTAATCAAAATGCTTTTTTTTTGTTTGGTTAAAAATCAATTTTAGGTACCAAAAGTATACTCCAATATTATCCAGTTGACCAATTTGTTTTTGTAAGGCAATAATCTTGAAAGAGATTAGGAAGGATTTGAGCTGTAGGCGATGAGAGAGAGAGAGAGAGAGAGAGAAAGAGATCATAGGTTGTTCTCTATTACAATCACTATTATTACTTTCTACAATTGTTTATTTCATTTGATTTGACTTTATCTTACAATACAGTATTGCTAATGACACATTAACGTTTTTAGAATTTTTCCAATACACGACCTACATAAAATTTTCCCTCGGCCCTTTGGTCTATCATTGATAAATAAGCATCCAACGAACACCGTATTGAATTTTTACTATTGACCAGCGTGCAAAACTCGTAATGATATATGTATATATTTGTGAGTTTGATGACATTTCCAATGCAAGTTCAAGAAGTCTCCCGATTGGTCGGAGGTTGATCCTGACTGGGCTGATCGGCGGGACCCTCGATCCCGGGTCTCAGTGCTTCCTCCATACTGGAGTGACAGAGTTTTCGATGTTTGTGAACAAAATAATAGCTGGGAAACTTGCATCCACAGATCTTGCAAGGATAATACTGAACGTTCAAGTCGAGCAATCTGACTTCCCTCTTGCTACGAGAGTTTTCGTGTCTCTGACGATTGCGCTCCGCCTCCGCACTGATCTCTGCCGGCAATAAGTGCCTCTTGGCGTGTTTCCTGTAGCAATATTGACTCTTAAAGGTGTGTCTGCAGTAGCCACAAGTGTAGAGGCCAGTGGACGCATCGGGAAGCCCGGAAAACTGAGAATTAGCAGCGTTGCTCGGATCGTTGGGCAGATCTTGCGAAAGCAGCAGCAGGTGGTCAGCACCGGAAGCAACGGCAGCTGCCGGTGGTCCTCCGTTCTCGTCGTTCTCGGGAGCCTCGCTTCCGGTGCTCAGCGACAGGGCTTGTCTGCTGCCGAATTTTTTCCCATGTCCCGTACTGGACGACGAGTAATTCTCGTTGAGCACCCGCTGGAACCTAACCGGACCGTCGCAACAGGCCACGTCGTAGATCACCGCCCCGGTGGCATTTCCACTTCCGCTACCAACGCCAGCGGAAGAAGAAGAGGAGGAGGCAACCTCGTTGAAGCGAATCTTTCTCTTACCGGCACTTCGCGAGCGTTCCTGCTCGCCCATCCTCTCCTTTCGACTCTTCGGAACCTCGAGTCTCGTCTCCTGCTCCCTCTCCCTCTTCTCCCGGGAACATTCGCGCTCGTCGCTGTCGACGGCCTTCGCTTCCGGTTTCTCCTCGCGTCTTCCGCGAGACGGCGAGCCTGGCGACGAAGACGGGTCCGAGGAGGGCGCGGGAGACGAGGATACCTCGGCGAGGGCCGCGTTTGACCTTGCGAAGGCATTGAAAGCGGCTGCGAATGGCATTGGAAGACCCACTGTTGCCTCTGGACTCGTCGCCCTTGCCTTCCGGTGCTGGTGATAGTAGCTCGAGGTCGGAGAACCTGCGGCGATCTCGGAACTGAAAGAGAGGAGAGTACGCTCGTCGTGGTACATGGAGGCTTCAAGGTGAATCGAATTGCTGAAGAGAGAAGAGAAGCGATGGTGCTTACCGGCCGAATCTCCTTTCCGGTGAGTCTCGATCCACCATCTGGGAGTTGGTCAAACCGGAAATGACTGGCGGTGGTGGAGGTGGAGGTGGCGGTACCGGAGGCTGGATCATCATTGGTTGCAGTTGCGCCAAGTGAGGAGGAATCCCATCGGTGGCGTAGAGCGGAGGCTGGGACCAGCACAAGGGCGGCCCGACCATCAGTCTATTGGGGATTGGCCTTAAGATGCTAGCGGGTCCGGAAGTGGACGTGGTCCCCGTGGCGGCGGAACTTGAGATTGGCGAAGAGGCGGAGGAGGAGGAGGAGGCTGCAGCGACGCTCGACAGTTGCAACGTCGGTGGAATCGGAGTTGCCAGCGGTGCCAGTGGTTCTCGCAGTCTCAGAAGGGCCGCTCTGCATTGCTCCAAGGCCCCGGGCATGTGCAGCAGATGCGTCGCCAATAGAACGCTGTAAACGTTCTCGAGGGTCACCTCCAGTCGACCGGTGTACATGTAATTCAGCAGGGGAGCGAAAGCCTCGCCACCTACAACAATTTTCAACCTACCTTGTACCTTGTATATATATATATATATATATATATGTCGCTCTAGGAAAATATCTCAAACACGTTTGAGCGAGCAATTGCGGCGCCTTCTAATTTTGAAAGTCAACGACCGGACGGAAGTCTTCGATGCCAATTATCGACGCAACGGCATTTATCGCATTGAAGTGCAGAAGGAGATTGGAGAAATCGAATAATTGTCTTTTCTAGTTCTGTGATATATGTTACCAATGGACGAGACGGAAACTGAAGTGACGGCGGCGGCGGCGGCGGCGGAGGATCTGGTGGATGTTTCCGGGTTGTTATTGTGGCTGTGCTGGTTGTGGTTGACGGCAGAGTCGGTCGTGGGAAGAAACGGCGAGGAGCCGCTTGAGGAGCCCGGGACCGCCGATGCACTGGTCAAAAGAGCTTTGAGGTAGCCACTGTGGGCCGCCAAAACGCCCTTGTGGGCCACAAACTGGTGCTCCCCGTCATTGCCAACTCTGACCACAGTGTCCGGTGGTGACAACGTATCCTGAGCTCGTGGATAGCTCTCGCCTCCACCGAACCACGCTCTGTACAAACTATACATTTGACAAATCACGAGAACACCGAGAAACTTGGGAAGGAACTCTCTTTCACGAAAGCACTCGATGTTTCATCCTAAGATCCTCCCTTCTCGACCAACTCGATCGACTTGGCAATTTCTTCGCGTGGTCCTCGATCCTATGCACGAGACACGCTTTCTCTTTTCCAAACGACCATCCTCCCTTCTTCCACCGTACACTTCCTTCTCGCGTCTCTTGGTATGTCATCGGGACTCAACCATCAAATCCAACTATCGATCTTTCACGGTACACTGAAAAAATGATATAAAAAGAAAAGAAGAAACCGTCACTTTTATATTAGATTGATATCCAAGTATCCGTAACGAGACGTTTATCTTATTGATTTGTCGAACGGTGCGATTGATAGTGCCACCTCCAGCTGGATGAATGAGAACAAGGACGTGTAGAGAGAGAGAGAGAGAGAGAGGGGTGTGCGAAAGGTAAGAGGAATCAGAGTTTACGGTGGTGGTAGCAGAGCAGTGAATATAGGAGAGGCGAGAAGGTTGGCGGTTCTCCGTGATTTGAACGCTGGACTCGACTGGATCGAGAAGTGGAGGAGTTGGCGGTGCCGGTACCGGTGGCGGTGGCGGTGATGCCAGCGGAGCGAGACTCGTTTGCTTTTTCATAGCGACGCGCCCCTCTCGCAAAGCTCTCGCAGCACTGGCGAGAGCACCGCTCACCCCCCGCGCTTCCAGATCCGATCCTCCCGCGCACCAGATCCCCGCCCCCAAAGAAGCCAGATTGGAGCGCCGCCACCCACCACCGCCACCATCACCACCACCACCACTACCATCGGTACCCCCTGCAAGCCTCGAAACAGCATCCTAACACACGCGCATTGAGAGACACACTCTTCGCCCAACTAGAATAATCCCATTCTTCAGGAATAGTCGTCTCGATCCATCTTGTTTAGCTCGTTGAAATTTTTTACCACCGAATCGGTGATAAATATAAGGTGGATAGTCTCTCTCTCTCTCTCTCTCTCTCTCTCTCTCTCTCTCTCTCTCTGCTGATCTCGCACGGCAGGGAAACTGCAAGAATGGAACACGGGAGGAAGAGAGGGGAGGGAATGAAAAAAGTGTGCTGGAGACGCGTAGTTGAGGAGGGGGGGGGGGGGGTAGTTGGGCGAATGGGGCTGCTTCGCAGGATGGTATAGGTAGGAGAGCAGGAACGACGAGGGATCTGTACGCGGAGGGCACGCGAGGCGGAATAAAGTGAAATTCAGCGCAACATGAATTATAAACGATATTATGCAAACACCGCGCGGAAGGAGTACTCGTGCCGAGTTAATTTGATGAAAAACATCAGAGGCCAGAGAGAAAGACCTGCAAAAGACGCATCCGGGAAAGAAAGACTATTTGTTGGACTCTTTAAAATACCCTCGTATCGCATCCAATGTACCTATACGCCGCGCCGTCATACGTACGTGCCATCCTCAAAAATTAATAAGTTATTTGTGCTTCCATTGAGCGAAGACCTAGCCTCCATGAAACATTGAGGAAAAACTCGCTTTGACCTCTAAAAGCAACGTCGATTACCAATTCCACGAGAAATTGGAGTCACGGATCCTATATGCTCCGTGCTACAATAACAAATTTAAAAATCGCCATTCTTACTTTCTCCTCTTTCATTCTCTACGCACATTTCTTTCCACCAGTTATTTCTCTTACGCGTCGACCACCATCAGCCATTCTCGCAATTTCTTTATGGAGAAACCATTTTTCATCGACGGACCTTGACGCTAATGGATTCTTTCTTTTCTTTGACACTGTGGACAGCCTTGTTTACATCGGAGAACACAGTTGGAACAAAAGAGTGAGAGAGAGCGTCGATCGGACGAGCTTACCGAGAACTCGCGAGAAGCAGAATAGAATGTAAACAAACTGGAGAGATACAATCGAACGTTAAGAAGGAGGTAGGGGGGGGGGGGGGTTTGGTATACATACAGGGCTGCACGCTTGCTTGTAAACAAACGGAAAATCGCCGAGCGAGAATCCAAAGGCGAAAGCGGCTCCAGAATGGGACACAGCGATTACGCACATTTCCCTGGGGGTCGCAGCTTCAACAGAGCCTTCCTCTCCCGTTTTGCCTCCCCCACCCCTCCTTACCCCTCCTTCCTTTCCACAACCATACTCTCAACTAGCCATAAGAGATGAATCTGTCATTTCAATCGCGAGCACAACTTTTTATCGCTTCCTCGTCCCTCCGGCAATGTCAATCGAGTGTTTACCCTGAGAAATTGGATTTTCTCTCCTCTCCCTCCCAATCCTCTCTCGCTAATCCACCACCTGCAATGACCATATTAATTCCACCAGAGCTGGAAATAAAATTTCAACGTCGTTCGATTTCTCGCTATTTCCAAAGGACCCCCCCGTGTAAACACACCGGATATCTCGCTACCTTTCCTTCCAACGACGCAATAACTCGGCAATTTCCTCCTTCTTCCACGGGAAATGCTTAATTGTTTCGATAAAACTCGAGAGTGGGGGAGGTTCTCTCAATTATCCTTATCGAACGGAACCAATTCTCTTTGATAACTGGAACACAGCTAGGTGCCATGTTGATAATGACTCCGGAGTACGCGTTGTGTGCTGTGCAAGTTGAGTCGGCAATAAAAGGCATCGACGATAATTAACGCGTCAGCCGCCTGCACATATATATACCTACACAAACTTGCTCGCTAGGAGAGATAAGAAAAAGGGAACGAGGACGCATCGGGAAAATTGCACGCAGTGGTCGTCGGAAAATCCATGGCAGTCGAGAGGAAATACGTAATTTCTCGTCTAACCCACTAGTCGCTCGCTATGGATCGTTACCTCTTCACGCGAGTGCAATGTGATTCGAGCTAGTGGAGGATTGCTGGAGGGGGGGGGGGGTATACGGTGGTTCCCTTGGTCCACGCGAACCCGACTCGGCCGAGTTCGGAGGAGATAATTGTTCGAGGTTTTTTCAGAAAATAGAGAGAGAAAGAGAGAGAGATTTGGTTCTCGCATCGGGAAAGTTGCACGCAGCGATCGTCGGAAAATCCATGGCAGTCGAGAGGAAATACGTAATTTCTCGTCTAACCCACTAGTCGCTCGCTATGGATCGTTACCTCTTCACGCGAGTGCAATGTGATTCGAGCTAGTGGAGGATTGCTGGAGGGGGGGGGGGGGGTATACGGTGGTTTCCCTTGGTCCACGCGAACCCGACTCGGCCGAGTTCGGAGGAGATAATTGTTCGAGGTTTTTCCAGAAACTAGTGAGAGAGAGAGAGAGAGAGAGAGAGATTGTGTTCTCGCAGCGGGGTGGGGGAAGAGATGAGAAGGAATACTCTCCCGCAAGCGGTTTAATGCTCCGAGCTTGGCCGAGACAAGCTGAGCAAACACTTTTCGCGATATTACCAGGCGAGGCAGGGTAGGAACAAGCGCGCCGAGAACTCGCTCGCTCTCTTCCGCACCGCTTAAATTCTGGAATTTCAACGCTTCGCAGCTAGCATGAGAACTCATACATCTCCTCTCTCACTCCTTATTGGCTGGTTGGATGTTCCCCTCTTCGGCCACCTCGCTCCATCCATCCACCTTCGAGCCAGACGCGAGAGATTCTGGCTCCTTTTTTCTTCTCTTCGTCTCGTGCACGCTCCAGCCGATCCACCTGGCTCCAACCCCCATTGGCCCCGCATCCTTCGGGATCGCGGCTGCGGCTTCTCTGTTGGCGCAACCAGAGAGCCGCGCGCGATGAATAACAAACAATTGACTCTCGTAACGATGAGATCTCGCCTCTCGTAAACTCCTAAGTACTATATATGTATATATATGTAGGCAAAAAATAGTGGGTTAATAAAACTTTGATGAGACGATCGAATTCCTTTCATCCTCGACAACGATCGATTTCTCACAGGTCTTCATCGGTGAAAAAGAAACGAACGATTGGGTAATTTATGGGATTAATAATTGACAGAGCGATTGGCACGGTTACCCAGAGCGGCCATGAATCAATCTGCGCGCGGAGCTTCGATCCTCCGTGTCCACTTGGAATTCATGCAGAAATTTGGTAATTCCACTGTTCGGTGCGTGACTGTCACCGTCCTCAATTTTCTTCTTTCTTTCTAGAAAAATTCAAATGATCCGTTCGAGTAAATCAGTATATATATATATATGTATATAATGGAGAGATAACTATATAAAACGGTGATCTATATAGCTGAAAGATAGAAAATGAAAGAAGACTCGGTTCGTGGAATATTGCAGGAATGTCGTGGAGTGAATTTTCGTCGAGGAAGTAGCAGGGCGGCGCGGGAAATTGGTGGGAAAATTAAGCGCGCGCGCGCGTGCTCGGGGAGTAGAAATTTTGCTGGCTGGGGTGAGAAAGGGCTTTAGGGGGGGAGGGGGGGGGGGAAGGGGGTTGTACTCGTTTCTGGCGCGGGCTAATTAGCGTCTTGATTTACTTAATCCCAATTAATGCCTCTGCTAACTGCAACGGCTCTCAGACTCCCCTCCCTCCCTCCCCCACCACCCCCACCCTCGCTCCATCTCGCATGTTCCTGTGTGCATTCGTGGCATACAGTCCGCTCGAATTCAGAACCCGGACTGATCTGTTACGTAAATACCGGATTAAACACGAATCGTCGAACATGACTCGCTCTCTCATTATATCTATATAATTTGACTGTATATAAAATATATATATATATATATATATACATTTGTACATATAAATCATTCACATCAAACGTACTGCTCAGCGTTAACACACTGTTCCGATTAACTACTCTGAAAACCCTAAATTACAGCTTTCACATTTCATCTCGTCGGTCAACAAGTTTAATTGTGTTTTTTTTGTCCTTTCACTCGAAAATTAGCATAGAGGATAAACACGACGATGGTGATAAATTTCTAATTCGCGTTAATTAACTGAATTGCGCTTTATTGAAAAAATTGTTTATTCGTTGAAATTGGTATCTATGCGAAGTATAGTGTTAAGGTTGTGTATAACGTTTAAAAATATAAGCACTCCATATTATTATTATTATTATTAAAAGGCAGTCATACATTCAGCAAACTTTCAATATTTTTCCTCGGCGATTCGCTCGATCCTAATGGATTTTTTCCATTGAAATGGTGGAAAGGATTCGATTGTCTTTTACTCTTTAGTATTATTCTCGATTAATTACTACAAGCGCGTACGTACCGGGCCATGGTCCATGTTACAAGCGGCTTTTCATTTAAAGCAAGCAAGAACCGTATCACCCCCTTTCGATAGATTAGCTTTCGAGTCTTGTTTGTCTTTAATCGCGTTTAGACTTTTAAGTGGCAAGACTCATAAATGCTCGAATGGAACAGGGAGATGGGACAGAGATGTGTGTGTGTGTGTGTGTGTGTGTGTGTGTGTTGACCGAAGCAGAATCATTCTTTTAATGCTCGAAAAGCAAGATAATATTATTATCATTATTATTTAATCGCATATACTATATACGCTATCGGCTATCAGGGGATTTGTTTGCCTTTAATCGCATTTAGGCTTTGAATCGAGCAGCACACACGCCGATGCATAAGTAAAACAAGAGAATCCACCGACTTTGGATAAAATTATTTATTGCACGGAGAATATCGTTTCTATCGTTATACATGTACGAGATACGAGGCTCGCGAGAGAGAAAAAATCGAGGGTCTCGCCACCCTGTGCTCAACCGGATTTCACTTACGATGATCAATGTTTGTTAATCTCTCGTCTGTTGTTTACTTTTGGCTTACAATACTACGACTGACGCTTGTTATCCTATACACTGTACGTCTTTTCATAGAAATCCAATGGCCATCTGGCGGTTGTTGCTATAAATTTCTAGTATTCTATTTATATTTTACAATTAAACGTGTATATTGGGATCTGACACGTGGGCGGAGTCAATATATATAGATATATAGAAAATTCAATATGGCGCAGAAGTGCCTAAGTGTCTAAATGTCTATTGAAATTACAGGAGGGTTATAATGATTTCGATGGAGAATATCTGTACAAACTTTTCTCCCAAATTCAAAAGTTTTAAGGTTTTCAATAATAAATTGCAATTTATTGAAAAATATCCATAAGAATCAATGTAAAACCCGGGCTTCCTCTGCTTTCATTTTTTACCGCTTGGAGCGCTTCAACTATGTCAGATCCCAATAGAGTTGTTGAGATGAAGCGAATCGGATCATGGACGTAAAACGCTGTTCAACTTTGCAACTACAAGAGATAGCAATTTTTGCTGTAAGACCTTTTCGAACGCAAATCGAAAGACGCTTCAAAAAGGTCTTACAGCAAAAATCGCTATCTCTTATGGTGACAAAGTTAAACAGCGTTTTGTCCACGATCCGATTCGTTTTATTTCAACAACCCTACATATATGGATAACTGCACATCTTTCGTGTTTAGAGCAGTGTTTAAGGGAAACCTGCAGCTACGCATGGACGAGGGTAGAAAATTATCGATAGAGCGTGGAATAAATAATATATTTGTAGGAGGGTTTGAGAGAAAGCGAAGAGAGACGGAAGACTGCGTGCGTGTGTGTGTGTGTATCGATAATTCGGGTGTATCGCCGAGTCGAGTGCCGAGTGCCGGCGGTGAAAGATTAGCCAATGATCCCCGGGAGCAAGTGCGAGCCTCTCCTCACTGGATTGGAACAAACAATAATTCCGTTGGTCGAGCGAGCGAGCACGACCCTCGCAGCTATGCGACGTGCTGCTGCCTCCCAACCCCTAGCTAATCAAATATTCCCTTTCATTTACCTTTTTCAACTTAACCCAAGCTCCTACACGGACGCGCACCGTTAAACCGATGAAACTGGCCCGCGGCCCGCGGACTCGACTTAACGCGACTCGACGCGAGGCGACACGATAATTCCAAAACACGCGAATTATCGATTCACCGATCCTATAATCCCCCCCAGCCTTTCTTCCGATAACCCAAAACCTTTTGTAAATACCAAATTTTCCTCTCGCTCAGAGAGAAATAGTGGGAATTAAACCTTTTGTAAATCAACAATCATTTTTCAACCCCCCCCCCCCCCCTCTCTCTCTCCTTGTGTGCACGTATCGGTAATAGATGCTATATATATATACTTTATATTGCAAAATCCATTTTAATTATTTATTCGATTCTATATGTATATGTATAATCATATATATTTTACGTATGTTCAACGATTTAAGAAGACTCGGCAAATTGACCAAAGGCAGATACGTAATAAACTCGGTGAATATTCGGCAGATTTGAAAGTATTTTCCGCCCGGGGTGTTTTTTCCAAATGACTTAATTCATTTGTACTGTTTAAAGTGGTCGTTGAATTTTTCAGAGGGGTTTTAGATGGAAGGAATATGGAAGGAACGGAAAGACAAAGCTTTCTCGCGATATGCCTACCCTTCATGAAACATTCAAGCCTCACCCTTGTCCTCGCCGCGACGCTCGGCTGGTTCGCTTAATTAGCGCCTGGATAATGTCCGCTTTTAACAAACTCTCTCTTTCTCTTTTGATTTTGTTCATTCTTGCCGCCATTACAGTAATGCTCGAACCTTTCACCCATCCTCAAACGAGCATCTTCCGCAGCCTCTCGCTTGATCCTTGTGTGCCTACCACAATACTCCAGTCAGCATTCTTGTTTCTTTTCGCCAATCTGTCAAACGTTGTTGAAATAATAAACATAAAGAAGAGAGAGAGAGAGAGAGACAGAGAGAGAGAGAGAGAGAGAGACAGAGAGAGAGAGAGAGAGAGGATGGTATTGGTTGCTCTATCCCTTATTACGAATCGAAACTCGATCGTTTTGCCCATCTTCCAACTAACATCTTCCACAGCCTCTCACTTGATCCTTGTGTGCCTACCACAATACTCCAGTCAGCATTCTTGTTTCTTTTCGCCAATCTGTCAAACGTTATTGAAATGATAAACATAAAGAAGAGAGAGAGAGAGAGAGAGAGAGAGAGAGAGAGAGAGAGAGAGAGAGAGAGAGAGAGAGAGTATGGTATTAGTTGCTCTATCCCTTATTACGAATCGAAACTCGATCGTTTTTCCAAGAGTCGCGAGACTATCGCGAGAGAGCATAATATGTATGGCGTGGTTTACGTCATAGGTGCATATGTCGCTCGATCTCGGAAGGGCTTGAAAATTGACGTCATTGTCAAATTGGCATGAATAATGGTGGTTGGTATAGTACGCGAAGGGGGAGGGATGACCAATCGACTCGAGTGCATCGAAGCTCGAACGTTACGAAAAAGAGCACCGCGGTAGTTGTGACGTGCGTGCGAGGAAAATGGCAACAGCTGATTGGCAGTTATTCCCCGTGGTCCGTGGCCCGTGGCTCGGCTTAATTCACTCGCGTAATTTTCCTCCGGGCAATCCTAACTATCCGACCCAACACAATCCCCGTCGACCCCATCAGTAACCAACTGCGGGCACTGCGGCGGCACTACGCTGGCTTTTCCAGGGTCCGAGAACACCTTCTTCCTATTATCATAATATGCAACCAGCGAGGTTTTATAGAGGACCGACCAATTTCTCTCCGATCTTCAACAGTTTTTTACTATAAACGTTTTTTTTTTTTTTTTCTCTATATTTTGAGAAAAACAATGCAAATATTTCTATTGAACAAATTACACTGGATCGTTATTATTATTGTAATGTGC
Organism: Prorops nasuta; assembly: GCF_024137725.1. NCBI lineage: Eukaryota > Metazoa > Arthropoda > Insecta > Hymenoptera > Bethylidae > Prorops > Prorops nasuta. The sequence goes on from NW_027116808.1 coordinate 4,686,772, forward strand.
AATGCGCGAGATTTCCAAAAGGATCCCCAAATTTCCCTCCGATCTTGACCAATTTTTCACTCGAAATGATTTTTTTACATCTCGATAGATGCAACGCAACAATTTCTATCGGACAAATTACACTGGATCGTTCCTATTATTATAATGCGCAACGTGCGAGGTTTCAAAAAAAAAAAACCCAAATTTCTCTCCGGTCTTGACCAACTTTTCACTCGAAACGTTGTTTTTTATATTTCGATAAATGCAACGCAAATATTTCCATCGGACAAACTACACTCGATTGAACGATCCTTCCCAGCAAGACTTATTCCGACCCGAAAACTTGGATACCCAACGGATTCCATGTTTTGTTCTACACAGGATAAGAATCGTCGAGTGATTGATTTTTCGAAAGCGGAAAATGCAAGCTAGGCTCTTTTCGCATCGTATACATAGAAAGCTCTGCATATTTCAAGCTTAATCAAGCGATGCGCGTCGCGCGATGCTTTAAACCACTTTCAATAGCAATGATAGGCCGCAATCCTGCGATAAAGAAATACAGCGACGACACGCACGCACTCTCGCCTCGACCCGCAGGCCCCACAGGCCCGCAGCCATTGAGATTGCGTGGCGTGCATTCGCTCGATAAAGATCGAATGAAAAATAGAAGCCAGCCAATATCGCAAAAGTACGCTGAACTTGGAATCAATAGAGAGAGAGAGAGAGAGAGAGAGAGAGAGAGACGACACAGAGATGCTTATCGCCAAAGTGCTCTTTTGCAAAAATTCATCCGATGGAAATGAATGGAGGAAAAAATGCAAAACTCCACACGCGCGACGACAATTTGTTGATACTTAGTCGCGACGCGTCCTTATAACTTCTTCGAATCCCTGCCAAATTCTAATAATAATTAGAACACATGTACGTACCGAAGTTTAGTTTAGGCCCAAAAGAAGGATCGCAAAAGAATCTTATGGTGATTATTGGAGCCATTTCAAAATAAATGATTTCATCATCGCTCGACTCTTTTCGCGACCAAATCCTTATAGTTTGTCAAACCCCTGACAAATTCTAATAAATAGAACACATGTACGTACCGAAGTTTAGTTTAGGCCCAAAAGAAGGATCGCAAAAGAATCTTATGATGATTATTGGAGCCATTTCAAAATAAATGATTCCATCATCGCTCGACTCTTCTCCCGACCAATCCAAATGGATTTTTCAATACGGAATTGTCGTCAATATTTCAAGACGAGAGAAGAAACGAGTTGATAAAGGACGGGACGGATTAATTATTATTCGGTATAGGCATATACACACGCACATATATATATATATATATATATATATATACGTGGGAGATTTCGATAAACAAAATCCTCGTGAAAGAGGGGAGGCAGGCTAGCATGAATGGTTAAAGAGCCGAGCCGAGCCGAGCCGAACCAAGCCGCAGCCCGCTTTTATCTCATCGCGAGAAATTAGAGTAACGATCGTGAAGGGACAAACAACGTTAAGCGAAAATAAACATGGAGGACAAAACTTATTAACCAGCCAGTTTGCTCGAGCCGGCCCGGCCCGGGCCATTGTTATTACGACCAAGCGCGCCGCACTCGTACCTTTATTTTCCATGAGGTAAATGCCGCTAATCAGGGTACAGGATGAAAAGAGAGACTCGGGGGAAGGTAAAAATAAAGGAAAACGAGTCCGGTTAGAGTGGTGAGGCCGGTATAGGAGGGGGGGGGGGGGGGGGTGCAGATGAAAGGCCACGATAAGAGGGAGGAGAGAGAACTGTGCGAAGCGAGAAACAGAATAATTACTGAAACTTTGTCGGTTAACTAATTAAAGGTCGCCAATTAAAAACTTCTGTCGCTCCTAGCTTTGATTTCAAAACCCCCTCCCCGCCACCCCAGTCTTTTTCCATTGCCTCGAGAAATCAAAATTCAATTAGAAAAATAAGCCGAATTTTCTCCACTCTCTCTCTCTCTCTCTCTCTCTCTACGGACACACACACACACACACACACATATATATATATATATATATATATGTATTTATTTTAATCGTTAATTGACAGAAATTGGACATTTTCAAATTGTTGATGAATTTTTGTATAACTTTTTTGTCAGACGTACATAGTTGAAGAGAATAAATTGTGATTTTTAATTTGCAGAAGGTACGAGGCAGTTGGGAGCACACGCGTGTGCAGTTTGCCAGAGCGTGGTGGAAGGAAGCTCGCAGAGTCGAGCTCTGCAGAGAAGCCAGGCCTCTCAGTACGGGTTGAGAGAGGAGCAGGTAGCAGCTGGGGCAAGAGTTTGCAATACTTGCAGGTGCAAGGCTGTTCGCGGTCGCTACACCGCCTGTCCACTGCCAGGATGCCCCAATTTGAACAACAGCTCCAAGGCCAGGGTCAAACGTCTCAGAGCGCTTCCCGCCAAATGGTTGGATCTTCCGGCGGAGGTCAGAGATCCGATCGTTCAGGAATTCCGTAAGTATCCCCCACCCCTTCTAAAAAATCATTAGATAAAGAAGGAAACACTCCAATGACGATTTACACCGATTCAACTCTTCTACAGAAATACCAAACAGTACCACCAAATGTTGTTCGGCGTGTTTCAACCGCATCTCCCGAAGACTGGCGACGCACTCGACCGGGGTAGGAGTGGAAGTAACGGAGGATGGAACGGATTCCTCGAGCCGTCAGTGGACCGACGAAGAACTCGAGTTGCTGAGGAGGGCTTTGAGGGAGCACGGTACCAACTGGGCAAAGGTCTCCGAGCAAATACCTGGAAAGACGAACCATCAATGCAAGAACTACTACTTTGCTTATCGGAAAAAGTTGAGTCTGGACCAAATAGTCGCCGAGTACTATCAGTCTCTGGGCGAGGAGCGGAGGCCTTGCCTGACGGACGAAGAGGAGAGTGGTAGCAGCACCAGCAGTTGCGACGAGTTGGCCGTTAGTACCGATTCTCTAAACCTCTTTGTTAAAAATCATAAATATATGTACTATTTATATTTGAACCTTGTATCGACTCTTTCGCAGGTTCACGATTCCAGCGATACGGCCAGCGCCGGAAGTCCAGCGAACACCATACCCGGAGTAGCACCAGTCTCCGCAGCATCCTCCACGTCCAGCGCCTTATCCCTCTCCTCTTTCTCCCGGTCCGAGCAGAAAATTAGCGAAAAACTTTCGGATATAGCCGTGGTCTCGCTGGTACCACCGGCCAACGGCCAACAGTCTTCCAGCGGTGCTGCTGGCAACAACGGGACGAGCAACGCACCAGCCGCCAGCAGGGAGGACTACGACAGCTCTGCTACGGTAAAAACGACCCTTCCAACTTCTCCATTCTTTCTCGCAAGCACCTAGATTTTTTTTTGTGATTTTGCTATGCAAAAATACCTGTAATGTCCAACCAGAATCTTATTGTTGATATATGAGGTGATTCTTGATCTTTTCTTGATTTGGTTGCACCTCCACCCTCTACACAGAGAAAAATTGTTCATGGATTTTGACCCCATTTAACAATTATTCGTGATATGAATAAAGTAAATTTATTCATATTATGAATAATTCAAGATTCAATCAATTATTTATAATGTTAATAAAATTAGTTTATTGGTATCACGAATATAACTGTTAATGGGGTCAAAATCCATGAATCATTTTTCTGGGTACACTTTCCAGATAATTAAATTTTTTATTTCGTCTTGCACGAACTGGCAAAGCTTGTCCCTCGTATTTCTTCCAAAGCGTTCTCTCACTTTTTTCCACGATAGAGCCGTCTGATAGAGGTTCGCCGATTGTTTCAGGAGACGGCGGACGAAGGTCAGGGTGGCGCTGACATCGACAACGGTAGCGTGGTTGTGACCTTAACAGCTGCCAATACCAGCGGGAGCTCTGTTTTGCAGCAGCAACAACAACAGCAATCCTCGGTGCAGCAGCAGCAGCAGCAACAACAACAACAACAACAACAACCGCACTCGCAAGGACCACCAGTCATTCATTCGCCACCGTCGACAACCAGCAACGCGAACCCGTTGACCGTGAAAGATCTCATGCTGGGAGTCATCGAGATGCAGCTCAAACGAAATCCAAATAGCCCGGCTGGTAGCGGTGGTTCCTCGGTACCCGTTAGTTCCGGTACACCGACGATATCCAGTATTCTCAAGACCGATCATCGCAACGATATTACCTTCGTTCGAGAGTACAAACCATCTTCCAGTATGGCCAATACTGCCATGTCCAATAGGGACACTGGTCTGGCGACTTTGTCAGTCGTCTCGGGACCGCACCACAGTCATCGCTCCGCACCTAGTCCTCAGCAAATCGGTAAATGAACTTTGAACACGAGCACTCGTTAGAAAAACATTTCGCATTTAATTATTTGTAATGTCGCGCTTGGGACACATCTCTATCGATTTCTGCTTTTTCAGGTCAAATGCAAGCAACGATTACACCCTGCCCTCCCTCGAGCCAAAGTAGTCAAGCCCCACCACCACCACTACCACCGGATCATCTACCCAAGGAAGGTCTGGTTGTGATGCAAGTTCAGCAGTCGATGCGAGAGACCGAGGGTACGCTGGACCTCAGCATCAAGAAACCGAGGCAGCAACAGGAGTACAATCATTCCTTGCAACCGCCTCACAAACCTCCAACGGTCTCCATGTACCGGCCGGAACCACCTCCTGGTGCTTATTATCATCCCCACGCCCATTCCGAGCAAGGCCGAGGCGCCAAGAGTCCCTTGGTCTACGCCACCTCGCCTAGGCCCCAAGCGCCGCTTACTCCAAAGATGAACAAAGTCACCGTCCCACCCCAGCAACACCCAAAACTCTCGCCGAAACTCAGCAACATTGCTACTTCCGGTCACAAAGGTGGCTCGATAACCCACGGTACCCCGGTTTCCGGGGCCAGGTACGAGGGCCTCCTGAGGCAACTGACGCCACCAGGTAATCCCACGGGGAGCGCGGCGAGCGTGGTGAACGCGCCGCCCGGTGTAAACGCGCCAGGTTCTCAACCGAAGGAGACTGGCTCGATCACTCAGGGCACGCCGGTTCATCCGTTCGCGGTGGACAAACGCTCCCCCATGTACGATTACCACCGTACCATCAGGCACTCGCCAGCAACCACTTTGCCGGGACCACCGCAGAGTCAAAGTGCCGCCGCCGCCGCCGCCGCAGCGGCCGCGGCCGCGGCCGTGGTCACCCATAGCAACCAGTACAATTCCTACTCCTCTCGACCTCCACCGAGCTACACGATGGAGCAGCAACTCTCCTCCAGGCAGATCATAATGAACGACTACATCACCAGTCAGCAAATGCACGCTCGCACCCGGAATACCAGCAATGCGGAAACCGTCGTGAAATCCGAAGCACCGTCCACTCTCTACTACGCGAGCACACCACCACCGCCCCCACCGCAAACCCACACCCAGCCGCGTCAAGGGGTCATCCAGAGGCACAACACCCAGAAGCCAATTCACTATCCACCGCCTCCACCGGGTCTCGAAGCGTTCTCCAGCCTGGTGGACGTTGCCGTTCAGCAACCAAGTCTTCCCGTGCCGCATCCTCATAGCCACAGCTCCTCCGCGAGCAGCAGCCACGAGGGTCTTGGCAAAACAATGGCGGATAGATTATTGGCCGACAGATACGTCGACAACAATCGAGCCTTCCGCGAGCAGGAGATGCGTCTGCAGGAGCACCGCCTCGCTGTCCAACAGGCCGAGCACAGGATGGCAGTGGTGCACCATCATCATCAACGTGACAGGGAACGCGATCTTCAGCATTTGCGTGACAAGGAGGAGCATCGAATTCAGAGGGAGAAAGAGCTGCACCAGCTGGAGCATCGTTTGGCCGTGCAGCAACATCACCAGAGAGAAAAGGAGATCCATCAGCAGGCTGAACACAGACTGGCGCAGCAGAGGGAAAATGAGATGCACGTTGAGCACAGATTATCGGTGCAACAGAGAGAAAAAGAAATGCAGCATCCCGACCATCGTCTGACCGTTCACCAGCAGAGAGAGAAGGATATTCATCAGCAAATGGCTGCTCAACGGGAGAAGGAGCATCAAGAGCATCGTTTGGCTGTGCAGCAACGCGAAAAGGAGATTCAGCAACAGCAACAGGAGCAGAGGATTGCTATGCAGCAACGCGAGCAACAACAGGAACAGAGAATGGTTATGCAACAGAGGGAACAGCAGCAACAGCACGCGGAACGTTTGGCTATTCAGCAACGAAGGGACAGAGCTGCTCATTTGCATCAGCAACAGCAACAGCAGCAACAGCAGCAGCAACAACAGCAACAACAACAACAACAGCAGCTTCAGCAACACATTCAGCAACAGCAACAGCAGCAACATCGAATGGAAGCTGAGAGACGTCACATGGCTCAATTGTACAGAGATCAACAGCAACTCGATAGAGAGTCGTCCAGGCTGATGAGCGGTGCTTTCTCTCAGTCTTCGAGGCTTCAGCAACAACCGCAGTCCCAGCAACATCAACAGCAACAGCAACAACCGCAGCAGCAACAGCAACAGTCCTCGTCAAGACAGAGTCAGTCTTCCTCCAATCAGCAACAGAACGAATCATCCTCGACCCTGACCGCTGCTAGCTTGATCGATGCGATCATCACGCATCAGATCAATCAGAGTGTCGAAAATGCTGGCGGAAGTCCTGCCTCCAACAATCAGCCCACGCGTCCCGGTGATCGTCTCTTTCAGGTTATTTTCTCTACTATTCCTCATTGCTGATTATCTCTAATTCTATAGAATATTAACGCGTACTTGTTTATTTAGGGATTTCATCGGGAAAGTCCCGCAGAGCCTAACGGCCTAGCTCACAGTCCGGCTGGTGAATCTGCAGGTGGTAACGGTGGCCCCGGAAGTGGCAATAATGGAAGCGGCAATAAGCCGATTACATTAAGCGAGCATGTTGACCATATTATTAACAAAGATTTTGGAGCACCGCACGCCTCTTACAGGTCTTTCAGCGGGTAAGTATCGTTTCTTTTATTCCTCGGAAAATTAAATTAATCAGAGTATTGATAGAGGAAAATTTGTCACAAAAAAATACAAATATATATATATATATATATATATATATCGCTGTCTCTCTATTACAATGTTTACACACAACAGGTATCAAATCTCGGAAGATCAGTGGAAGAGTCGGAAGTCCAACGAAGCGGATGTTGCCAAGTCAAACGACGAGAGGCAAATAATTCGCGTAGCGCAGCAACAACCAACAGCATCCTCCATCGGCAAACAGCAGCAATACCACGGCGTCGAGCCAGTTTCTCCACCGGAAACAGCCAGCAATCACTACGGTCGTCGTTTCTACGATACAACGACAGCCACCGGAGCTTCCGGTGCACCATCCAACAAACCGCACTTGTCGCCGTTGGATTACGTAAAGAATAAGATCGTGGAGGTGATGCGCACTTCCGAAGACGACAAAGCCGGCTCGACGGGAGACAGAAACGGCGGGAACGCAGCTTCGGAGAAGGACGATAAAGGAGGCAGCAACGAGAGTCCTTCCGGTGGCGAGATGGTCGTCGATGATGCGCCGAATCCTCCACCTCAGCCGCCCGTGCCCGTACCCGTACCCGGACCCACCACCACGTTCTATCCGTTCAGCGCTCTAGGAGTCCACACGGGACCTCCTCCGGCGCCTCCACCCTCAGCTTCCGTTTCCGCATCGACGACCAAGTCCGAGCAAATGCAAGCCGAGCCAGCACCGTTGCTCTCCGCGCAATACGAACCCCTCTCGGACGAGGATTGATAGTCCAGTGATTCATCCGCTGCTACGATGATGCTCCAGTTCAAATACTCTGGCACAACCCCGAAGATGCGCGTTTACGCGCGTCACCGATGTCGTTCATCTCGACAATCTCGCTACCGTCGTAGAAACAATGATCACGATTTCCATAACCTAGACAATGACGATGATCAGATACAGAACGAATATCAATGCTCCTGGACGAAAGCCATCGCGTTCCCTCTGGTCGATAAATTCACCGCTAGCTGACGAATTATCTTACTATTCTATTTTATAAGCATGTCGATTGATTTACTTGAAATGTTCAAAAAGCGATGTTGACGTACGCTCTCGAGTATCAGATTTGCGATACGTTTTAAAATAGAGGCCTTTCTCTAATCTTCTTTTACGAACCTCTGTTATTTTTGGTTCCAATTTTTAGTAAAGGATCATTCCTGCTATCCGTGTGGACGCTGATCTACGATGGATCATCTATGCTCTTTTTTTTTTCATTTCATAGAGAAACGCTTCTCGTGTCCCGTCGATCGACGTACCTGATATTTTCAAGACATACGATTCGTTCGTCGATCGATGATCATCAGTGTCAACACGGCTATCCGAGGATAAGCGTTCGCGCACTGAATTTTTACCAATGCTGTGACCCTTCTTTTTAATCGAAGATCAATGTCTTTTACTTTTTCTTTTTTTTTTTCGTTTCTCCTGTTTTTTCACTTTTACACGAAGCATCAACATAAATTCAAAGGATGTTCACATTTTTAATTCAAACGCGGCCTTTTTTCTTCTCGCTGGTTATTCTTTTCAATGCTCACGAATTCTACCAATTACAATGCCGCGTGCTTTCCTCGATACCGCGATTAACGAACCGCTCGTCCGATTGGCATTTGTCGAGGTGAATGAACGTTGTTCCTTTTTCCCATGCACGGGGAAAAGCAATGCGCGACAAGAGTCGTCAGTGATACATAGTTTGGAAGGAAATAAAAGAAAGCGAACAATCTTAGAATTCGATACATTTGTTTTAACTGGAAAAAGGTCAGGCGCGACCCGAAGAACGTGTAGGCTAGCCCCATGTTCACAATGCAGACGCTTCTTTTGTACATATTAATGATATATAATCGTTAAACGATAATACAACGCTCTGTCGCGTGCGTGTTTTTATTTCGAATGAGTCTGTGATGTGTCTGGGATTAGTAGAGGTTCGACTGTTATACCAGTGCAAACTGCATAGCTCTTAGGCGACGATTAATGAGAGAAGGTCAATAATTATAAGAGACAAAGGAAGGAAAGGTGATAGAGATGAAAATGATACGAAGAAACTTAGAAGCGTAAGACACGATGCGGTATAACGCAAAAATTCTCGCACATACGGACGGCTGTTTTACACGGGAAGGGGTGGGAGGGAGATGGTTTCAGCGAGTCTCATCCTCTCATTGGTAAAAGTGGTTTAAACAGTGTAACTCTTAAGTGTTGTACATAGTACATAATATTAATTTTTAAGTTGAGCATGTAGAAATATGATGGCTAGTTTACCGTATGCTATTGTAAGAATCTAGGCTTAGGCGTAAGTAATATAGCATTTAGGAATTTAGGCGCCACAAAACTTGACTAGGGAAATATTCTTTTCCCGAACTACGTTCTCTTATTATTAAAATAAAAAGACGATGTAAATCAATGATTCCGCGTTTCTGTGGATCTTTGCGATTTTTTAATTTCATTTAATTATTGGAAAACCCGAATGTAAGCTCTGACTATCAAAATACATAAGCGACACTTGAATACAAAACTCAAATTTTATGTAAACACACATGACGTTATATATACATATACCATACATACCCAACACACACACACACACACACACACAAGCACGCACGCACGCACGTACGCACGCACTCTCGCGCGATGAATACTTAGAAAAACAAACTTTTTATACAGCCTAATTTTATATTTGTAAGCAATGTGACTTTGACTGTGCGATTTGCATCTTTCATTTAATCCTCACAGGTCTGATTCGATAAAAGAAAGTTTTTAATGTCGTCAGCGTAACACGATTACTGAGTTTTTTCTTTCTTTTTTTTTTTTTTTCATTTGACCATTACTCCGTGTCTGCTTTCCACCATAAGTAACATATTGTATATGTTGTGGCCCAACTTCTTGTGTCTTGGGTGAGTCTCTGAGAAATAGCATTGCACAAACACAAAATTCACCGAAAAACGTCCTTTGATCTTTGAAAGACGAAGTGATTGAACGGGCTCGCTCGATACGTTTCTCAAATGCTTAAAAACGATTTGGCGCGTGTACCCCCCCCCCCCCCCTCCTCACCATCACGATCTTTAGCAGACTTCCGTAGATTTCAGCGCTAAATATTCCTCCACTCTTCTCCCCCCCTCCCCCCCATTGGGGTATCACGTTCCTATTACTTATAAATGAAAGAGAAAAGAAAATTGTGTATCGCTAAAGCGCAGGAAACCAATATGTATAATATCCACGCTATTTATAGATCTTTGTGGTTGTCGTGGAGAAATTTTCGGAAACATCGTGTGCTATTTATTAGACTGAAAATGGTATGTATCGCCTTTTCCATTGGCAGCAGTTTCATCCATCTAAGCTAAATTTATCTTTATCGATGAGGTGTAATCTACATATGTCTCTACCGTCTTATTCGAAGTATTTGAAAACCTGAACGTTTCTTGCAGCTACATACATACGCACGCACGCACGGCACGTTCAACAGGTGCGATTAGATTGACGTTCTTCATACGTCAGAGCTACTGCGGGTATGTTCAAACAGTGTGTATACAATGTTCATTTGTCGAAGAATTTTATGTATTAGCAGTTGTAAAACGAAACAATTTACTACACTTATATACACGTGCGATTTAAAGACGGCTCGCTCAATCTCACCGAGGGTCCTTCAATAATTCGTATTATGCTTGTCTTACGTGAATTTGGTTAATGCGAAAATTAAGAAAATGGGACTGAGCGAGGAACAAAAGGAGAAATTCTCGCGCCTTTTGAGAAACATCTGATATATATATATATATATATATATATATATACGTGTAAAGTTGGACTCGCAACTTCTATCGAGATAAATCGTTTCGTTAAACTGTCCAATCACCATGCATTCTTTTTCGAGTGAACTCAATTGCATACATTCTTACGATATAACAGGAGAATTTTTATTTTTCCTCTTATATAGTCTCTTGCCGACCCTCGCGTTAGTTAAGACAAGAGTTTCGTTCGTACGAACAACCATTCATGACTTTGAGAAATTTCACAGAAATTGTTATTGATGCTTCCAAAATGGAGGGTCGGGCAAATGTAAAAGTAAGTTGAAACGTTATAATCTATTATAACAATTGTAGAATATCTAAAGGTCACTTTTTGTGCTGCAACCCCGTTGCCCGTATTAGATCGGACAAGAAATTTTCAAAGACCTCAAAAGCCACTTCACTGGACAGTAAATTATTCATTTTTTATAGCATAATAAGTATAGTGCATCACTCAACTAATTATAGTATAACGTGCAACCGATTGCAGATATATCAGGCTCTGCTTGATGATCGGCTGGACACCTCGGGTGATAAAATTGGTCATTTTACGTAATCGTGACTGATCCCGTCACCCGGGTTATAACTGCTACTTTACAAATTTGTTAATTTCTTGTCAGTACAATATACGGCAGATGTATTATATATTAATTCGGCAAAATTTAATTTCCTAAGATTTTAAGAAGACAAAGGGGCTAGTGTATGACTGCTACGACTCCAGAATCATTTAGTCTAGAATAGGGAACGTAACGCGTACTGTGAAAGATGGTATATGTACATGTACCTACACGTTTGTCATTTGACGGAATAAAAAAATAAGAGAGAGAGCGAGAGAGTGTGACCGACCACACAGGATGGACACAATGGATGCATCCGTCGTTCGGTCCCTACGCGCAACAAGCCTGTGTATATAATGATAATATTGAGATACTCGCCCAGCTCCCCGCTGATTATTGTATCATAATTCATAGGCGCGATCGCATAATTGAAAATGCTAACAAAACGATAATACCTAATGTACCGAACATTATCTACAAACCACACGCTATTAATGCGAACTAATTAAAGGAAAAAATTGACTACAATTAATAGCAAGCGAGAGCATACCACGCCTACAGTAAACTAAAGGTGTAGCATACACGATAATATTATTATCAAAACAGTTCAATGTAAATTGTTATTTTTGTTGAAATAAAAATCACCTCCGTTATAACTATGAGAGTCCTGCTATTATTTCAATTTTTTCATTGACTTTTCTATATTCTTTATTTTATTACATTTTCTTTACAAAGTAAGTATAAAATATACACACATTGCATTATAACGATTACGAACAATGAAAGGTGGTACGCGTGTCTTTGATTATTTCTACGTTTATCTTTGTAACGAATTCATTTGTACGCTGGTGAATCAGGTAGCAAAACTTTCATTACTCGCAATCGAATATTCTGCTGCGTTCTCTTTCAATACTTTAATTATACTTTTGTTATTATAATTGACTATTGTCAAGGCACAGTAACGAAAATAACATGCGACAGGTTTCATTTTTATTAAATTAAAAAAAAATATTTCAAAATAACAAAAGAAAAAGAGAGAGAGAGAGAGAGAGAGAGGTTTATCTTCCTAGTAATACCGAGTACGTAATTTGAGCCATAAAGTACTTATGACAAAGTTAGTAAAGTATACATCAAAATAAACTACACTTAACCATTTAGGACGTTGCATGCTGCTTGATAATTGGAGTATAATAATTATGGAAATAATCGGTTCTTAATTGTTTAAAACTAAGCTCGTACATAATACTGTTGCCTTTGTTCTGTATAAAAAACGTATGACCAGGCAAACTCTACTGACATTTAAGATGAATTTTTAATATTAACGTCATGTGTAATTATACCAATGGGTCAAATTTTCTGAGATCTCTGTTGTCACTTTAACGAATATCCTCTTACTTATCCAGATTACATACGCTTTAAAAGACTTAAGTCGCAAAGTTTTATTTGCATAACTACTTGGTGCAAATAATCTGTAATTCTATCAAAGAGCTTAAAATTATGTAGAAATTCAAATCATCTATACAATTCTATACCCTTTTTCAATTTCATGGTTCTTATTAAAGATTAACTATGCGGATAGCTTAACAAATATTTAATGGTATATATATATATATATATATATATATATATATTTGAATTGAAAATGACATAAAATTGATAAAGATTTGGTCATCAGGTTCATTCATAAACGAATGACTAATCTTCGTAATAAGAAGTATACAAAATATTCCATAAAATAGCTGCTGTCATAAGTACTGAGTAAGTTACGATACTGGCCCACCATACGGCTTTTTCCCATGTTTTAACTTCGAGATTACGCAAAACATTTATGCCTACTAACAATCCCGCAACGGCTCCAGCAAGATGTGCCACGTATCCTACCTGATCATTCGTATCGGCCACATATCGATTATATATTGCTTGACCGACATCCACGCTTGTTATGACAAGAAATACTAGTAGCTGGAGAACAGCAAATTCCATTTGGGACCAATTCATTATAATAGTTGCCACATGAGCAGTAATTATAGCATATACTCCTCCAGATGCACCAGCCAAGTATACAGTTGGATCAGATATCGATGTTCCCAGAGATCCAGCTATTACACCAGCAATATATATTATCAAAACACGCCACCATTTATGAACCATTTCTAATGGAATACCCAGCATTATTTGTACTAGTAAGTTAACTACCAAGTGGAATATTCTGAATAGGAAAATATATTAATTAACATCTCAATGATTCAATAGATTGTACCAAAAATTTAATGCTTACCCAACATGGACGAACATGTATGTTAAGTACCTCCAGGCTTGATACCTCTTATGTGGATTATAAATAAATAATGTTGCTGCTGGACCTTCCACGGATAGTGACTTGTGTGCGATTACATCGTACATAAATAATATAATTTCTATAATAGATATAATCACCATGGCGATAGCTGGTGGTCTACAAGTGTATTCTTCCTCATACTGACCATCAGGAATATCACTCGACTGTCTGACCGACTGCATTAAGCCAGTTGGCCTTTGGGGTACCATGGTATGCACATACTTCTGCACAAGGTGGCCGAATACTCCTTGCATATCTTTCCTATGGATCTACGATAAGCAATTCTTTCTATAATAAAAAAGTTAGTTGAGAATAATCATAGACTCTTAAAATGTTACCATGGCTATAAATTCGGTGTATTCTAAATACCCAGAATCATCCAAATCTGCTTTTCTCATTACCATACGTACAACACCAGCAGGTATATCATTGCAATATGCCGATCCTCTAATCATTGCCTTTAATTCTTGATAAGAGATTTTGCCATCTCCATCGAGGTCATACTTCTCAAATATGCTTTTCCAATGCTGTTAATCACGTGCAAATTGCAAAATAAAGAAATTTGACTTTCCTTTAAAAATAATTAGCTCATTTCTACTTACAGAGTCATTGTATTGTAAAGGGATGGTAACACCAGTTTCACCTTGACTGGTTGCCATTCTTATCAATGTGAAACTTCTGAAAAATGAAACATTCTGTTAGAAAAATCAACCATAAAAAATATCCTTGAACTACTCGAACATTTCATCAATTTAATTCTCAGTTGGCAATTTTAAAGATTCTATCTAGGTAGAAAAAGCTGGTCTACAGAAAAGAAAATTGGCAAGCAATTCGAGTTACCCACAAAAAAGTACAGCTCTATGATAAACTAATTGTTTCAATGCATGTGCATTAGGCGGATTTATTTGCTTGAATGGAAATGTAAACAAAACTGGTTAGGTTCATTCAAGCCTATTCAACAGGTGCAGAAAAAGAAAACTCGTCAAACTCACAACTGACGACGCTTAGTCGGACTCTCTCGAGGTTTTGGCAAAATTTAAAATCTTTGAAGCAAGTATAACTCAACACAGTATGGTCCACCCAATCTCCTTGTCACACTTTTCTTATCATTATCGATAGGTGAGTAATGTACAGGTGATATAATATATATATATATATATATTCCATCACAAACCATGGCACACATACATGCTATACGTACATTATATATATATACTATAAGTCTATAAGCCGCGATTCTTTGAATTCTAATCTATAAAGAGCACACGATGTAAAAATCCAGCCGAACCTTCGTCAAATAATCTTCCTGCTTTAATTCTTTAGATTTCCGTTTAATCTTTAATTTCTTCAAACGTGTTTAAATAAAACTGAATGTTTATTCATTTATAAAATTCTTGAAAAAAGAAAAAAAAATTTCGTCGTCATAACCACAAAAATATCGCACCTTTATTCCAAGTTTAAATAGGTAAGTTATTTGAAGTATCTTCTAAATATGAGAAAGTTGTATGTGATTGGTTTTATTGAAGTAACATGGAAGTTGTTTGGAGTTTATTCGATGAAAGAACGACGCTTGGTCAGCAATATCATGGAGAATTAATATGTGAGGAGAGGGGATCGATATAATTGGGATTTTTGGTTAACAGCAGTTAAATGTATGTATTTTTGAAGGTGTTAAAGTTAATAAAAGTGAAATACTACAAGACAGTTGAAAGAAGCGAGGTTAAGATCCTCTTCGTTATGCGATATTCCGTTAGGCTGCGTAATCCTGCGTTTAACTCGTAGCTTGTGATCTTCGACCTTGACTTTTTTTACCTTTTCTATCTACCTGTAAATTAGAATCCGACAAAAAAACCTCGCTCTCACTCAGCGCATCCGCGCATCTTCCCTTCTACAAATAAACGTAATTAAACCCAATGCAAATGTTTAGAGAAACAACTATTAGATTCCTTATAAACAAATCAAGCTTCGCTCAGAAATTTCAACTCGTAGCTCATTGTTCTCGAGCTTTCTTTTTCATGTATCTCTTTCTATCTATCGCGAAATTCAAGGAAAACCCTCGTTTAGAGAATCTACGTCCAATAGGGATCTACTAGTCTTCCTTGAATCACTTAAATTATAATGCAAAGTTGCAAGATTTGATATGAATTTATAGCAATTTTTTTGTAACGTAGAAATCTCAATAACTTGATTCTCGATTTCGCATTAGCACCTCTTTTCTCCGTCTATACTTAGGTATATAGCGCCAACACAAAAGATCCAACTATTCCCTGTGAATCCCCAACGACAAAAAAACATGCTTTTACCAGTTTCCCTTGCTTCCAAAAGCAAGAATTTCTTGGAAGGTTCGGTACTCGATAAAATGTCATAAAAGCGAAAAATAAAAATCTTTCAATGAAAATCTACGTGGCTTAAGAAACTGTTCAATTTATTGCTCTATAAACAACTTCCCCTTCTTTTTTCCTTATATCCTTTGTAAAAATTATGAAGACCGAAGAAGGCGAGTGTTTCTCGGTAAGGAAGCTCCACGACTCTACTTGACTGACTCGACTCTAGTAACTAATACTTTCCAGCAGTTGCCAGGCAACGAGGATGTATACACATTACCGTGCAAACGACAAACGATAAACGTACGTGTATGTACGTACAGAGGTACGTTCTTCGGTAGCAAACCGATATTGTTGCGCTTGCGAGAACGAGCTATTTAATTCTTTTATGATATCCGGGAAGCTATCTAATATCGTTGTGCAATATCGCATTGATAATTGATTCTGTGTGAGCAATATGGTAGAAAAAAGGCGGCGCATTAAAATAGCGGCTAATTACAGAGTCAGCCAGCCTATAGATAATTTTAAGCTAAGGTATTTCAGATGATTTTCTTTCAACGCTAGAGTTCCGTTACTTGTATTCTTTATACGATTTAAGGTTGATCATTTTATAACATTTGTTGCATGCATGCTTGTATACAATAAGAGTTATAAAAAGCTTTCCGGTGAAATAAGATGTATTCCGGCGGGAGAAATATTTTTAAAGACTTCCGAAAAAGACGTCGATTGAATTAGAGATGTGCACGCATAGGCCATGTGGCACGGCTGGCGCACACGGGCTTCCTCATCCTCATCCTCCTCCTCCTCCTTCTCGTCACTTGCCAATGATGTTAAATGTTGTTTACGTTCGAAACGTTTATTATTTCAGAGTGAAAATCGTGCAGCAGAAATCTCCATTGGCTGAATTATTGGAAAATGAGGGAGATAGCAAAGATCCGAACTTCCTCCTGGAGGAGGAGTATATTTTTAGCTGGCAAGAAAAAGTCTTTGGCCCGTCGGAGGTGAAATTTTATCGGGACGAGAAAAACAGCAGGACGGATTATGGGAAAAAATGCAGGGAGGAAGTGATTGATCAGGACAAGACCGGATCCTATTTGTATTCGTGGACGGAAAACGATCCGTTGGTGGCCGTAGCACGGGTACGGGAGAGCTTGCTGACGAGCAGCAACTACGAGTCTGAATTGGCAATGAAAAATCGCCAAGCGCTGCCGTCCTTGCACAATCGAAAACCTTTCAGCGAGCGACTTAACAAACGCGTGATAGACGATAGATCGAACGATAGTACGTCTCGTTCCAATCATTTCGTCTACTCGGAATCTTCCTCTATGCACATTTTGGCCGACTTGTCACGGAAGGACCAGCAACACCCATCGGACTCACCGACGGACTCGGAAGATTCCCAAACTTTGCTCTGCACTCTCACATACGACAAAGCGCGTAAAATTCTCATCGTTCAGCCAGACTTTACCTCTAACCAAAACTTCTACTCGATAGATAGCAAATCCGGAATTTCCTACGATTACTGGATCGAGCATGCTTCCGAGAAACGATCCTCGCCGGAGTTACAACAACGGATGGAAAATTTGCAACGCGTAAGTAAAATTCCACCGCGTGTCCTTCCCTTCCCTTCCCTCTTTTATACGTCCCTGCATAAACATAATGAAAGCTGGGAGGAAAAGCATACATTTTTTTACTGTGTATACCTACCCTACATAGGAAATTTCGGAAATTTGTCTCATAATCCTTTGTGGATAAAACATCTTACATCAAACGTCAGACAAAATTGACGTTTTTAAGCACTCGATCACTTTCTCCTGTTGCTTCTGCTATTCATTGTCTTTTGTTGAAAATTCCTTTATTAATTATCGATAGCACTACTAACACATTGTGATAAAGGTTCAATTTTACGTTGTCTCGTGTGAGTTAAGATTCTCTGTATCCGTATATACACTCGAGGCGCCTCAACCTCCTCACCAGTGCACTGCCTGTGACCAACTGAATTCTACACTTCTCCAAAACATTCATTTGGTAAAGTTTCTGTACGATACGTTAGTGCTATCAGTCGATATACACATGTATATATATATATATATATATATATATATACAGCTGACATGTGCATACAGAAGGTAGAATATCAACAGAACACGGAAGCGGATTTTTGCATACATGCATAAAAATATATATGCATATTCGCATTGTAACCTTGTAATTAGATGAATCTCAGTATCAATAAATTCTTAGCTCATAAGAGTTACAAGTTTTGCCATTTAAATACATTAAACTGACAAATTTAATTCTTTCTTTTTCCAGGAAATACAACCGTTGAGTCTTAATAAAAAAATAGAGCTTTTTCAAGAAATGCAATTGCCAGCTTTCGGTATCTTGAATATTTTTTTAAATTTAGACATCCTCTCTGCGCATGAATTTGATTATAATGGACTGTTTATCGCTTATTACGTTGAATTGAAACCGAATTGGGATTCCAGTGAGAAACAAAAGTTGCTAGGAAGAACTCAAAAGTGTAATTTAAAAAAGAAATCTGCATATTTTGGGTATTCTGCAGACATTCCTTTGGAGTTCCATTACAACAGTACATTGGAATCTTATTCCACCACTCCATTTTGGCCTCGTTTGCTGTTTACTGTTTCATCCCTTGATAAATGGACTAGGTAACTTTTTCTCCATTTTATACATAGTTATTGAAACAATGTTGTTATTAATGTTTTATCTCTAAAACAGGTATCGTACGGAAGGTTATGCTGCGATAACATTACCAGTTTTACCTGGGTCGTATAATCTGACAGTTAGAACTTGGAGGCCAGCGGGAAATTTTATTGACAGACTTAGAAGATTTTTCACTGGTGGCACGTACGAACTTGAGGATTTAACTTACATTGGAATTCCAGCAAATCAAGATGATAATAACTTAAACAAATTAAATTTAAAAGTTTTACCAAGCGGTTACATAAATTTAACTTTGAATATTACACACCAAGACAGGAATTATTCAAAACACTTTAGGCAAGAGCACAGGGAATTCAAAAATCTTGAAACCGATAACCTTCTGAAAAATGTAGAAAGTGTTTTTGAACAATTTAAAGTTGCTAGGGAGCGTATGATACAAATTAGAGCTGGACATTTTTGAGAACTATTGATAAATACACTTATGCATTGTTAACAAAATTTTACAATTACATTATTATCGAATGTTAATAAGAAAATAGGGAAATAGGTTCAGCCCTTTTTATTTACAAGAGTGGTTATGTGGAAAGTATTTTATTCCCTAAAAATATATTTTCTTGGTCTGTGACAATGTGTGATTCTGGCATACATCAATCATGAAAACATTACACCCTGAGTTCTCTTTAACAAAAGCTAAATTATACACTAACTGATTTTGCGATTCTTTAAACGGTGTAAACATTCTTTTTAAACCAACTTACATACATTTATTATCAATGAGAAACTCGTCTATCCTCAGCTACCATATATACCAAAACACTTTTTTCTAACCGTGAGTTTTCCGAGCCTTTTCTTTTTCTTCAATTGGTCGGCTGTGCTGTTCTTGAATACGTACTCTTATCTTACACAAACTTTATTGGATCTTAGCCCAAGTTCCAACCTAGTCGTCCTAGTCTAACTTGGTCTAACTTGGCTGATGATGATGACAGTGCTGACACTGCTGACGATGATTGATGGCTCGAGCCTCGACAGCCTCGACTTCGCCTCCTTCCTGCTAGTCCTGCGCTGCCTGCTTCGCTCACTTGGTTAGCTCTCGCACTAGTTCGACTCAACTCAACCACAAGATCTGTCTATACAATATACATGCACTGTTGACATTCGTTTAACATTGCGTTTTCGATGTTGAAATATTTAATTGACGCAGTTCAGAAATTGTTTAAGAAAAATGTATATAATTAAGTAAACATTTTATATACTTCCGTTTTTATAATTATTTAATTCTTCTATACCATCTACGAGGAAAAACTACTGTTCAAAAAGGTTAGTTTCAATTTTATATAACCTCAATATAGAATTAACATTCTTGTAATTTTACTGTAGACAATTTATAAAACAGCTGAACATGAGGAGCAGAGCTAATTCTGGCGTCCGCTTGGACTATTATCAACGAATAGTACATAAAATCATAATGAACCATCAGAATCCAGTCACTGGACTTTTCCCTGCAAGCCCGACTAATGATCATGCTTGGGTCAGGGACAATATTTATTGTATTCTCGCTGTTTGGGGCCTTTCAATGGCCTATAAGAAGATAGCCGATGTGGATGAAGACCGGGCGAAAACTTATGAGCTAGAACAAAGTTGCGTAAAATTAATGAGAGGCCTATTGATGGCCATGATGCAGCAAAAGGAAAAAGTTGAAAAATTTAAATCAACGCAGAATCCTCATGATGCACTTCATGCCAAATATAGTTCTGTAAATGGACAAACAGTTGTAGGTGATGCTGAATGGGGACATTTACAAATTGATGCAATTTCTCTATACCTTCTGGTATTAGCACAAATGACAGCATCAGGCTTACAAATTATTTTTAATCTGGATGAGGTATAAAGCTTCTGTCATTAATATTATCAATAAAATCTATAATTATTGTGTACTTTACTAGCTTCTTTGCAGGTGGCATTTATTCAAAATCTGGTGTTTTACATTGAATCTGCTTATTGTACACCTGATTATGGTATTTGGGAAAGAGGAGACAAAACTAATCATGGTTTGCCAGAATTAAACGCTAGTAGCATCGGAATGGCAAAGGCAGCTATGGAAGCTATGAATGAGCTTGATTTATTTGGGGCTAGGGGTGGACCAACTTCTGTAATTCATGTTTTGGCTGACGAAGCACAGAAGTGTCAAGCAGTTTTACAATCAATGCTACCACGTGAATCTAACTCCAAAGAATTAGATAGCGGCTTATTGGCTATTATAAGCTTTCCTGCATTCGCAGTTGATGAACCAAATTTGATTCAGTTAACAAGGGATGCTATTACAAAAAAATTGCAGGGAAAATACGGGTGTAAAAGATTTTTAAGAGATGGTTACAAGACTCCGAAAGAAGATCCCAATAGGTATGAAATTTAAGTAACCTTTATATTTGACGTATTGTTCTACAAGATATGTTATAAAGTATTATAATTTTTTCATATGGCAGACTCTACTACGAACCATGGGAGTTAAGGATGTTTGAGAATATTGAGTGCGAATGGCCTTTATTCTTTTGTTATTTAATCTTGGACTTTTGCTTTCAAGGAAACAAAGAAGCTGTTTTTGAATACTCAAAACAGTTGGAAGATATTACTATAAAATCTGAGGAAGGAATCAGGCTGGTTCCTGAATTGTATTCTGTTAAAGCTGAATGCGCAAATGCTGAACATGCCGAACCTGGTAGTCAGGATCGAATAGCTTTAGGAAGGTGTCCATTTATGTGGGCCCAGTCTCTGTACATTTTAGGGAAACTTTTACAAGAGGTATAAGTCGAGGAAGCACTTGGATGATATATTTAATTGATAGTCTTATATTTTGCGTGATAGGGTTTCCTTGCAGTTGGTGAGCTAGACCCCTTAAATCGTCGTTTGTGCAGTGAGAAGAAGCCTGACGTGGTGGTTCAAGTGGTAATATTAGCCGAAGATGCTGAGATTAGGGAGAAAATAGCACAACATGACATTCACGTTCAAACAATAGCGGAAGCTGCTCCGATAGAAGTACAACCAGCCAAAGTTTTAAGTCACCTATATACCTTCTTAGGCAAATAACTTTTTATTAAATTAACTTGAAATTGATAAGAAAGTAATAATTGATTTTGGTCATTTTTAGGCCGTAATAAGAAGCTAGGACTCTCTGGACGTAAATCGAGGGACGTTGGCATTCTCAGTACAAGTAAACTGTATTCCCTGCACGATAAAATATTTGCGTTTACTCCTCAGGTATTTAATTAGCAAGACCGTCGAGATACTCTTTTCGTTTCATTAAACCTTAATTTCTGTTCTTATATCACCTCCTTTTGAATTAAACGTTAGTTGACAGACATGACCCGTTTCTACATCGCATCGGACTATGAGCTAATGATTGACATATTCAAAGGCGAAATTAATTTCTTGAAGTCTAGTTGGCAGAACATGTTGGGCCGGCCTCTTGTGGTCATGACCCTCAAGAACATTCATCTAGGTATAGTAATTCACTGTCCGAGAACCATAATTTTCATTTCTATCCAGTTTTAAACCTATGGTCATATTATAGACACAAAGTTACCCTCTTTCCGAGAAGTTTCTCATTCCGAAAATTCTCAAAAAAGATAGTGAAACAAACTTATGGTTTACAGATAGAGAATTTAAAGAGTGAAGTTTCAGTCTGTGTGAAACTTGATTGACTTTACTGTCCATTTATTTTAATTAACATGTCTGCCTGCACGTTGGATCTGTAATAATTTTTGCTTACTGGCTAAATCAGTCGTGACGTTTGCCGATTAGATAATCATCATTTTTTTTAAGTACTAACTTAATGATACCCGTCATCCACGTGTTAGATTCATTATTTAAACACTAGGTTTGACATTTGCTACTCGACTCTAATGCGACTGACGCTGAAGAATTTGAACGAAAAGACGGAACGAAGAGGAAGGAGATTGTGTTTTTAAAAAGTCAACTAACGAAGAGCATCAAATTGCGATTGCTTATTTGTTGTTTTTGTGGTGTGCGCGTTTGTTGCATGTGATAGAACTTCGATGCAGAGGAGTACTACATGACCAACGATGCTGGCCTCCTCGCCAATACCTTCGTCACCAACTTGGCCTTCCTCACGATCAACTGGAAGCATATGCTGGGCAGACCAACCATAACACTTGTCGCTACTCACAACCATTTAGGTATGCTTCTGGCAGCCCTGGATCACCGCGAACGATTAATTTTATGCTTGATCGTGTGTTAATTTCGCGCGATTACAGATTAAAAGAGTATGTAAGTGTGCCACTAAAAATTCCTTCAGACTGTACGGCCCAGGCCAGTATATACATATCATACTACATTTCTTTTGACTATATTGATGCAAGTATTTTAGCTGATTTTCCTTACCAACTTAACTCGCGTTACAGCTTGTCTAGATTAGTAAGTAAGATGTCCTCAATCTCTTTGGTTTGCATTAACTTTAGATTTTACATGAACTTGAATTGTTTAAATGGTCTTATTTTAATATGGAGGTTTCTCTTTTATAGATCAGGGTAAAATACCTCTAGCTATGATTACCACGATGAAAAAGCTCAAGAGCGGTTACATCAATGGCACGAGAGTTTCTTTGGGTAATTTAAATGACTTTCTGAGTACGTCTTGTATTACCAATCTAAGCTTTTTGGGAAATTCCGAGGATGGTCGTCCGGATAAATTAAATCCACAGGTATTATAAATTAATCCTTAATATTAAATCTTGAAATAAGAAAAACTGTTGGAATATTTAGATACAGCAATACCTAGAGGAACATTTAATGAAGCCATTCCCTCATCGTACGGGTCTTCTTAACAAACCGGTTGTAAGAACAGGCGTAAATATGAGACGCAGAATGTCTGTTAAAGGTGCCATTAAAAAGACCAGGTCAATCGCAGTCGAACGTAAGTAACTACTTCGTGTAGTGGATTTGGCCTGGTAGAAATAATTTTAATTACCTAACAGTCTGTTTGCATGTCGCCCGAAGATGCGTATTAAAAAAATTTAACGATATATTTTCGCAGCTGCGCTCCCTATCATCCTTCAGAATGTAAGTGTACCACTAACGATCTATCTTTCTTATTATTAATCTTAATCTTAATTATAATCCTTATACATGTACGCTCTTTTTCGTTATGATTATTTTACAATATTTCTTTTATAATATATATGTTCTTCTAACAATATTCTATTAAACTATTTTGCAAAGTATCCATTGAATTTTAGTTAGTGATGAATCTTATTTGATTTCAGCTGAAATTCTTGGGATGACGGGAGAAGACCGTAGACCCTCTGCAATATTAAATTCAAATCCATTTATTGAAGTAACAGATACCACTTTGGCTTCCGCGCCAGTACCAGCGGCTCTACCTGAACGCCCACCATCGCCCACCGATGAGTTATTACCATGGAAAACTAATGCGCAGAAGAGTCATCGTCATAGAAATTTGTCCGAAACTCAGTATGCCGATACCGAAGTAGAAGAATTACTGGCTATGCTACGAGAAACGGAAAGCTTGGAGGAGCAAGGAGATATTTTGCAATATTTGGTTCGCTCCAAGTTTACTTTATTGACAGTAAAACAGCCTATCGATAATTTTCTATACGTGGACTTACTTTATTTTCTTTAGGTTGACACACAAGGTTTGTATTTTGATACTGGAATGGTCGAGGAAGGTCACCCCGTGCTAGTCAAGGATTTACTGAAGGGTCTCTACGAGAAAGCCTGTCAGCAAAAAATGTGGGGTATTGTTAGACACACCGCTGGTATGTTAGGCAAACGAGTGGAAGATTTAGCTAAAGCAGTTACGGATCTTTTGGTACGACAAAAGCAAGTGACTGTAGGGATGCCACCGGCTAATGAACACACTATCGTGGAGCCTTTACCAGAAAACGAATTACGTGCCTTAATTCATCAAGCGTACGGGGATGATGAATCCACTGCCATGCTAACGCAAGAACTACTGGTTTATCTCGCGATGTTCATTAGAACTGAGCCCCAACTCTTTCACGAAATGCTTAGACTCAGAGTTGGTTTAATTATTCAAGTTATGGCTACCGAGTTGTCTAGAACCCTTATTTGTACCGGCGAAGAAGCGTCGGAGCATCTGTTGAACCTATCACCTTTCGAGATGAAGAATTTATTGCACCATATTATGAGTGGCAAAGAATTCGCAATCAGTAGTGGTTAGTACATTTATTAAGTTAACAAATTCTAACATCTCAATAGTATTTGAGCTAGATAAATTAATCTTTTATCATTCTATCGACCTTTAGTTGGGCGTGGCAATTTCTCTGTGATTAGCTGTAAATCGAGTAGAGTGAGCAAGGTAATGGAAGTCATCGTGAAGATTTAAAAGATAAAAGGTAAAACATTCATTCTTCTTTTTAGAAATCACAGATTGGTGGATTTTTAAGTGCCGATCAGACTGATGGGGGTGAAATTGAACCTGATCGACAAGGTCAATGGTTGAGAAGAAGGCGCCTTGATGGCGCCCTAAATAGAGTTCCTCGTGACTTCTATCCACGTGTGTGGCAGGTGTTAGAAAAAGTATGTAATAATTTATTACAGTTGCATAGATTTATTAATCTTAGTAATTAAGAGTGTTTCAGTTAATAAAGACTAAAAATTTATTTTAAATTTAGTGCCAAGCTTTAGCCATCGAAGGTAAAGTTCTTCCACAGAATTTAACTCAGGAAATGACTCCCGGTGAATTGAAATTTGCTTTAGCAGTGGAGACCGTTCTTAATACCATTCCACAGCCAGAATACCGTCAGCTTGTTGTTGAAGCATTGATGGTATTGACTTTAGTAACCGAATATAACGCAGTGGCGTCTTTAGGTGGACTTATAACAGTTGAGCACTTGGTACATAAAGCAAACGCAATATTTTTAGAAGATCAGGTAATGCATTAATTTAATGTCTCTGTGTGTATTTAAAATAAACCATTTTATCTTGTATAATGCAGATGAAAATAGACGGTGATGCTACACTGTGCTGTGCAAAGCCAAAGGAACAAAGAGAAACGGATGCTATGGGAAACCTACTTTGCGGGGGGGCGGCTTACGTTTGTCAACATTTTTACGATAGCGCTCCCAGTGGAAGCTATGGGACTATGACATATATTACAAGAGCTGTAGCATCATCTTTAAACTGTTTGCCTAAGGATGGAGATTTAGAATGTTCAATATCATAATTAGTTGCCTTTAATTATCAATATTTTAGTCTCTCATGATATACGCACACATAAGTAAGGCGCACGAATTTAATCGTAATTAAGTTGATAGTTTGAACTTCCAACGTAGTACATTTGCATTCCTAAGCCCCTTGTGAGAAAAATTCAGTAATATTACTTGTAATTATCCAAGATCTATAATTGTCTATTTCCAAGTATGATCTAACTTTTTTCAGTACATAACAAAAATCTTTAGATTTGTGTTACATTGTTAACATATTCTCTTACAGTTAACATTTATTTATGATAAATAAATCATTTAAAAGTCTAAAAGCTTATAATTTTTATTTTTTATTGTACTAATTTCAATGTTTTAGCTAAATATATAAAAAGATACATGGTAAAATATCAGTAGCAAATGATTTGAAAGAAAATGCCACTGAACACTACCTGTTCTTATTTAAATATATTATATATTTCAAAAATACTTATATTTATTTAGAACTTTTGCTGAATGATTTAAACTTAGATAGCCACGAAGTTTTCCTGCAAAAAAGTTTTTTTTTTTTTTAGATTATATTACTTAAACAGATTATTGATATCATCTTCTACTTACTTTTCTGGAACTTCTGTCATGTCTTGTCTTATATCTGGATTCTTTTCATTTCTGAGTTGATCCAAATAAATTTTTCTATACACCTGTTTTAATGGTACAATTTTGTTTTTTTCCTCATGCATTTTTTTAAACTTTATACAAGCTTCACGATAAGAAAGTCCATACCATTCAATTTCTTCTCTTGTATACTGGAAATAGATGTTTTATATTTAAAATTTTGAATCAGTACAATTCTGGATATTTCTTAATTAAATATCTAATGAATGTTACTGCATCTAAGTATTTGGAGTATTCGGCATAAACCTCCTCCTTCTTTGCTTCATTGTCTGGATATAAAGTTTTATCTGCTAAAGCCACCAATATTCTTTGTTTAATTTTTAGTGCAAGTAGTGAATTTAAATCACATGCAGGTGTCTGTAAAATTCTTTTAGTTTTGAAATAAATATTAACTATAGTGATGCCAAACAAAATTTGTACTCACTTTCAATAAGTAATGATCAAATCCATAATTTTCATGAATTAAATTTAATGTACGAGGAGTAACTATTGTTCTTAAATAAGTATCTAGGACTTCACTATATAAAATAGATCTTTGGAGCAAAGGAAACCAGAATTTAGGATATCTACGGAAATGGTAGTATCGACTTGGTTTGGGTTTCATGAAACCTTGAATAACAGATTCCCCTCCCCATATTCCTTCGTTAATTTCCTTAGGTCTTTGTAATATTAATGGTACATTTTGAACTCGTTTCCTATTAAAATAGAAAATTATCAGTATTGAGTGAAATAATTTTAACAATAAATTTCAACATACACTTCTCCCGTCTCATCATTCCTAACATATTTTCTTGTCTCTTTTATGTAATGGACAGCCGTTGGCTCTGTTAACTTCCATTCTTTCCAAAATTTTTTATATTCCTCCGGTAACTCTTTGCCAATACCTTTTTGCCAACGATTTGGTTTTGGATAATAATACAATTTCTGCAAAATAGACACTAAGTTAAAATAACATAATTATCTTATAATATATGTTTTAAAAACAAAATAGTTGCTATTTTTACTACCTTTGCAACCTCCATTGCATTTTTGGTCGTCATGCTTATTAAAAAGGGGAACTAGAAATTGTCTGTATGAATGAAATAGAAAATGTTAACAATAGTTATGGACGTTATGGTGTTATTCAGCTCGTTACATGGGTTAAAACCAGGGGGGAGGGGGGATTACAGACGTTACATACAGTGGTTACACCACGTTATATGTGAGTGGTGTGTGACGATGTGAGTATGTATTTGTGAGCGCGGCAGTAGCGCCGAGCGGTGGGTGTGTGAGCCTGAGTGAGCCACAGCCACACGAGCCGGGCCGCGGGCGGTCGGCACGACGGCACCCCCGGGCCCCGGCACAGCCTGAGATGAGCCAGCCACAGTGGGCTTGGCTGGAATGGGCCGCACCAATACTGTAATAATAATCACACGTATAAAACTTCGACGGCTCGGTGATCGGTTGGACTGTTCGCAGTGTTTGCTATATGCCTTGGTAGCTGGTGCACGTTGAGTGAAAGTAAGAATTTTACGGTATTATAAAGTTTTAAGACTTCCACTCTTATGTCTTTCGCAAATCTCCATTTCTCGATGCAAACTCTTTTCATAATAAATTATTTAATCTAATAACAGTATAACTGAGCAATTGATAATATATTGTAGTCAATTACCATGCAGTTGCTAAAGCCATTATAAACTATTTTTTATTTATTTCTATTGAAAATAAATCATTGCAATTTTTATCACGATCTCTGAAATGGCTTAGGCCGGTATAACTGGGTGGGTATAAGTGGTATAACAGGCAACAGCTGAGTCGCTGAAAAAATTGGTATCCAGTCCAAAGCAGTCCAAAGTAATCCAAACCCAAACATGTAAAGCTTATGCCTTATGGCTTTATACAGTTGATGCTTATTGCTTAAGATCCTCTTAAAATCTATAGTCTACGTAACACATCTTATAGCCTCAAGGTGAGTTTGAACGCCTTGAACTAACTCAAGTTCCACTTCCACGAATACCGGTGTATTAGTGCATACGCCTGTTCTCCAGGTGCCGCTGGGTGCCGTTCTGAACTGAAGTCCGAACAGCAGCGATGGCGTCGTGATTACTCGTGATGAGATTATTGCGGATCGCAGAAGGAGGAGAGAGCGTGAGGCGCGTGGCGTGAGAGAGAAAGAAAGAGATCACGGCACCCGTAGCCCATCTTTCTTCTCCCACGCGAGTCCCTTCATTCTCTTTCTCTCATCTCAGCATCCTTGGCGGCGGCGGCGGCGGCGGCTGCGGTATCCTACCTAGGCTGTCCTAGGCCTTAGGCCCTGGCTGGCACCCCAGGCGACGGCGTCCGCTAGTCAGCCACCCAATTCCAACTATTCCAAGATCTAACGGTACGGCACGACACGGACGGACGGACGGACCGCACGCCGCACGCCGCACACCGTACGGACGAATCTGCCTGAGTGTACTGTGCCCTCCTGTGCCCTTTGCCTGTGCCTGACGGCCCTGAGGCTAAGGGCTGAGTCGCTAAGTGCCCTGAGCGCCCTGAGCACCCCGAGTGCCTGATTGCCTCCGGGACGGGACGATATCGTCTGGCACGATCTGACAATGTCAGGAAGCGATAGTCCAACCTTCTTTCACGGCCAACCCTGGTCCAGTTGGATCGAAAGAATTGGACGGGATAAGCCACTAAGTAAGCTGTAGTTATATTTCTTTCGTTGATTGAAAATTGATCAAGTTCCTCCTACTTTGGGACACATAACCTTAAATATGCTACCTGCATCTTAGCTTGTTGGAAATATTATTTCTAGTTGATTGTTCAATCGCACCAATTGGCAATGCGTTGAATAATGCTGGATTTTTTATCGTTCTATTTCTCGTATCCCAAATCTCGTGTAGCTAGTAGAAGGAAGCGATGCCAAAAGCGTGCTTTCTTTTCATTTTTATTTTTCATTTTCGTAGGTGACGAGGAGACAGAAAGTCATGAGCCTTCAAGCTCCGTCACGAGACTCTCGGCAGATGGTAAATACCCAATTTATCTTAATATCGCTTCATTCGCGTACATTAGTAAAACGCTTATCAATATATTTGTTTGTTTCTCTCTCTCTCTTTCTCCCCCCTCCCTCTTTTACCCTTTCTCTTCTAAAATCTATCTTATTTCAGACATTGATCTATATGGATTTTGCCCAGAGAGGGATACATTTTATGGAGTAGTTTGCGAGATATGCAATGCCATAGTAAAACCACAGGCTCTCATACAGCATATGGGTAAGCATGCCTTAAACCAGTTTAAGTCACGGAATTAAAAGAGGGCATAAATTTTGTCTATTGTTTTATGCTGCATCGTTGCACTAGTGCAATACATTAAAATGGGAGTATGCGTACCTGTCTTTGTTTAGTCTAATGGGCTACCAGTTTGACAGCAATGGAGTAGAAAAGAAAAGAATGTCATTTAAGTTTGACAAATAAGCAGGTCTACTTATAAATTTATTTTAGAAATATTATACTATAATAACATTAAAATAGAATGTTATCTGGAAGTATAGAACTGTGAATGAATTCAATAATTACAGATGGCTTAAGCGAAGAGTTATTGATCGGATAAAAGGATGGTTTTTGTTTATTATTTAATCATTGGAGTAGATGTACTTTATATTTCTATATGGTAGAGAAGAATCTGTGTTATATGTAACATAGACTATCTTAGAGGAAGTTTTACCCAAAGATTCTATTATATATATACATACATATTAATCTATTCTTATATGAAGAGAAAATTGCTTCATTGTCAATTTGAAACAACTTCTAAATAATTTGATTGTATACCTCCAACAAGGGTAGCTATACTCCAATACCGTAAACTGCTCAGTTATTTCATCAAATTTAAGTTCCTTTGATAAATAAACTACCCTCTAACACAAGTACAAAAGCATGTTCCGTTTTATTTTGCAGAGAGCCGACATCCCTCTGGTACATCTGGCTTTCCACCTCCTACTACGCCACCTGTAAAAACTTCTGTAAAGACTCCATATTGCAAAGTCTCTAAATTAAAAAAGACTCATGGTACAGCTCAGGTATTGACGAATGCCTCGAAACTCATAAATCATCAGAATGTAAAAAGAACAACGGATCAAGGAAGTCTGGCAAATTCGCTAGCTATATCCTCGCCTCGTTCACCCCTCGAGTCAATATCGGTTCAAACGAGCAGCACCGTTGCTTCTGGAGTGTCGGGCATTCATGCGATATCTAGTCCCGTTAAAAGCCCTGGACCGAGTGGACAACCTCGGAGAAAGCGTTTGAAAACTGATCGCTCGCTTCTGAAAGATCGAGAATATGATCCCGATAGGCACTGCGGCGTTTGGAACGATGAAACTGGAAAACCGTGTACCAGATCACTCACATGCAAGGCACATACAGTCTCTCTACGTAGAACCGTTATCGGTAGGAGCAAAACTTTCGACAAGCTCTTAGCCGAGCACAGAGCGGCGAAAGAGCTTCCAAACAGGACGTCCAAGATTCGCACCAGCTTGCCTTCGAGCAACAATTTCAGCTCCTCGCTCAACAATAGCTGTGCGTTATCCTCTACCGAAATGGATGCGGCACCGAGCTCACCACCAGTACTCTCTTTGCCGGATACCTATCCATTGCCAAAGGTGAGAAATCCACAAAACGTCAACTTTCTTTTGTTGATCGTCGAGAAATTCTATCGTTCATCACAAATGCCTATGAAATCTTGAGTTTTTTTTCCTTATTTTTTTTTTCTTTTGGGAAAAAAGAATCGTCACTGGGTATTTATTATTTTCTTCCTCGTATAATCGCATGTTCACGTGTAAACTGGAGAGAAGTGATTAAATGCGCGTACAAATACACAAATATATAAATTTATTCCATCATTTCTCTTGGGTGGTTCGCGTTTGTTTTATCACCACTGTCATTCGAAATATAGATTCCGATTACGAACGATCGAAGCGAAACGCCGCGACTAGAAATAGAGAAAAGATTGATGATAAAGGAACGCGTGGTTGAGCGCGTGGAAAGGGGGGGGGGGGTGGGGGGTAATTTATCGGATCGACGGAAATGGATCGATCGAGGCCCAAACGAGAGCACGAGTCTGAGCGCAGCACTTGAAGGGTTTCGGTTGATACTTGTTTTCTGTTTTTGTTATTGCAGGCTGTTGATTTGCTTTATCGGTGTCTGGCCCCGCATGGCTCCACTAAACCTGTAAGGCATGGTTTCTTTTGGGCACTTGAACGCCTTCTCTTCGTTCAGGCTCTACGATTTTTATTGCGACTTGGCAACGCTTCTCTTTTTTAGACCAAGCTGGAAGAAGATTTTGCCAACGAGGAGCTGCGAAATTTGGAGAGCTCTCTGGTGCGGCCCGTTTCTCCGTCGATTCTGGCCACAGGATCCGCAGCGCAATTGCGAAATACGACAGTTGCTCCGATCTCAGTGGTCCTACCGTCGTTGTCACCGCTGCCGGATAATCGGGATGATTCGCCGGTAGCAGCATTGATACCCGCAACTTTGATGAATTCCGCCCGAACAGAATCGTCGAGCGAGAGCTACACGAAGGCAAAGCAGGAAGTAAAAGTAACAATGTCCACAGCAGCAGCACCATTATCGACAGTACTGCCATTGCTCAAAGCTGAAGCAGCGACACCGCCATTATCGCCAATACCGCGATCATCGTCGTCATCGACACCGGTGACGACACAAGTTCAACTCCCACCGATTCTCTCACATTCGTTACAAGCGTCTTCGTCATCTTCACTGCCAGCTCTAGTACCACCGTCGTTGTCCTCCTCCTCTTCCTCCTCCTCTTCTTCCTCCTCTTCCTCTTCCTCCTCCTCTTTATCTTCGTCACTGTCCTCGTCATCACTCTCGTCCTCATCGTCCTCTTCACCGCCCTTGCAGCAGCAGCAGCAGCAGCAGCAACAACAACAACAAAAGCAACATCAACAGGCGACGCCATCATCATCTTTGTCACCGGTGGCTACAGTACTTTTACCGCCACCCCCACCACCACCACTACCTCCACCGCCACCTGTTTCGTTGCAGATGGCAGCTATGACGACAATACCATCGTCAATGACAGCAACAACGACCATAGCCACTGCGGCAGCGACTGCTTCCTCGTCTATCCTAACGACCGCAGCTACGACTTCATTATCGCCATCAATATTCCCGCCTGTATCTATATCGATAACGCACAAAACGTTGGAGGACAAATCCATCAATTTGTATTCAAGTAGCTTAAGCGTACCGATTTACAAGGACGTCAAATTGCTAGTGTCGAAATCGAAGCAAGTTCAATCACCGAGAAGTTATTCGCAACAAATCGTTCAAGGTACTCCCGTACCGAGCATTAATATTTTTCAATCCATGGAACAGCTCGATCCGCAGCAACAAATTTCTTTAATCAATGGGGGACATTTAAATCGTATCGGTCATTCGATAGGCACTAAACAAGGGCGCAATAAACACGACTGTCATCAGCAAGAATACTCGACAACTGTGCAGGTCGAAGCTGCTTCAGCCGCTTATCCTAATTTTAGCGAAATAGCATGGTCAAATTGTCATCCAGAACCACTTGCCGTTGGCCGATGGCTTCGCATTACCTCAACGCGAAAACAATATAACTTTAATATACACTGACAAAAAATTCCCCCTACTCCGGGATAAAACCTGTCAATCGATATAAAGTTTACGAATTGATATGTTTGTGTGTGTGCGTGCGTGAATGTGTGATTGTATACGCATAAGTTATAAAAGAAGATACGGGTAAGGACCGATAATTTTGTAAGAAATATCTACTGGAGAAGCCATTAAGTTTTAATATGATTGTAACATTCCGATTAGTAATAGTCTTTTTTAACTCTCTACGTTTTACCGATATGTCTGTGTTTAACGGATAACTCATTTGCAGCAGCATTGATTGAGTCAAACCATTTAACGCTATATTGTGATATTTCACTGGATTAACCGTACATAAAGCTTTTTTCTATCGGAAGATCGAAATACGAAAAATATGAGTCGAGGTAAAAGGATAAATAGTCTTTGAATAAATCTACGAGTAAAATGTACATACATATATTAGTATACCAAAGATTAATTTAACGTTTGATTAATTGTAGGATTATCCATAATGCCAAGTCACTGTTCAATTAAGATACGTATATAACAGAATTTGAGATTATTGTAATTGGGAGCCCACTAAATCCCAATATCGTGATAATTGTACATATTTTTTGTAAGTTACTAATGTACCTATTATTATAATTAGATGATGTCAAATATGAGCGTATACGTTATACTTGTATAACGATCGTAGTAATATGCTATACATATATCATGTATACTACTTGTATTTTACAGTGGCATGCAAAGACGAGAGAAGAATTCTGAAAGTTACGAAATGTAAGGAATGCATGAAGCTAGTTAAGGAGAGACAATGATTTAACATTGCACTATTAGGTAGACTGTACGGAGTTTACAAAAATCGTTGTTTTATTAGAGTTACAGTGAGATTGGGGTAAAAATTGTATTTTGTAAGGCACGATAATGTTTAGTTGATATAAAATTCAGGACAAAGATTGATAGGAAGCAATAAAAAGATGACTATGCTCGCGAGATTTGACAAGGATCAATTGGTGTAATCGAGGAGACGAAGCTTAATCGAGCGGCGAAAAACTATTTGTTAATTGAAATTGATAATGTTTAGAGACGGAAAATTATGTAAGTTTCAGGAGTCTTCCCTTAGTTATGCGAGCTACTGGAATTACGCATTACGCGCATGCGGATGAGCGAGTCGAAGCATCTTGTTGTCGTCTCGGCGAGTTTTACGCAGGCGTGCGTATCAATTGGCATGGAACTGGGAGATAAATCTGTAGAAAGTGATTACTAATAATAATTGTGAAAAAATTGAATTCGCTCCGCTTAGCCTTCCTCGTCTGGATATATAATTGTGTCTACATAAGCAGATGGAAGCTTTCGATGGGTTAAAAGAATCATAGAAGATAATTGTGCGACGGCAGTCGGGCACGACTGTCATAGTCATTCGGTCTTGTCGCGATAGGCTTTTATCATTCTTTAAAACAACATGTATATATAGCGTGTATGCCGTGGCTGTGTGTCGCTCGCTACCAATTCTCCAATGACGAAGTATCCTAATAATATTGCGCTATGCCAAGCGGGGCATTTATATTTGTCTTGACAATTAGGATGATAGTACGTAGTAAAGTTGCGCGCCGCGCCGCGCCGCCCCGCACCGCGGCGCAATGATACGAAGCCAAGTGTGCAAGACTGACCCTGCCGTAAATTAAAAATTGTTTTTCTCTGTTTTCATTTAACAATAAAACAATCAACTTTCTTGGTAAAATGACGAGATTGTCGTTCGTTGTCGCTCTTCCTCTATATTTTGCTCATAGACAGAACGTTGCACGCTTCGTTCTGCATAATTAGCTCCGAATGTATATATAATTTTTCTATTTTATTTATTTAAACATGTGTGCGTGTATATAGAGAAAACTAGGTGTAAAATATAATAATAAGACGGTATCTCTCTCTCTCTCTCTCTCGGAGAGATTAATTTCTCCGGCCTTCCAGAGTGTCCATTATTCATCAGGGCAACGTGACTTAAAAACCGTGACTCACATCGGAAGATGAAACTATTTTGTTATAGAGTGTATCATTGTATATAACGTAGGAAGGATTGATAAGAAAGCGTGCAGCAATTTCAAAGGTTTATAACGCGTACCGTGAAATAAAGCAGTAGCAGCAGCAGCAGCACGTACATGACGCATGCGTTGGAGTCGTTCCGCACACATGGCATCAGCAATTTTACCTTGAACGTACAGTGCATCGGTCTCCATAGGCTGGCACAACATTTGAAGAAGTTCAGTGTTAATCGTGGATCAGTTATATAAATGTAGCTAAGGCGCGCAAAGTGTTTTCTTTGATTGATAATGCTCGTGGTGGCGAAGGTATTTGTCAGGCATATATATAGTATAAGTGGAGAGAGAGGCTGTCGTTGTGCCGCCGCTGATTTCTCATCATCCTCACCGTCAATTTTGCACGATTGTTCGTTTTTATTGTTGCAAGGTATATTGCGATATTTGCGTTAAAAAGAAAAGAAAAATAGAATATAGGCGTGTGTGTACGTTGGTTTGCAGAATGTATCACGTGAAAAGTATAAAAGCGAAAACACGCAAATAGGAGTCGGGCAGGAGCGAGGTTGGTCGTGGGAAGAGTATCCTCTCTGGTACCTCCGGGGGACGAAGACGAATTCATCGCAGATTCATCGGGCAGTGACGATCATCGAGACTCAGTCCGAGGAATTTTTCTCTAATCTCGCTTCATGTTGGCCGTTTCGTGCTGATCGGGATAATCGTTGAGAAGGCAATTGGACCAATATAATGTCGGCAGAGTGAGTATGTACGATACATTTATATATATATATATATATATATATATAGGTGGACGGACGGTAACATATAGAGACGCAGCTAAGAATGTTTATTTTGTTGGATGACGCGCGTTTTACCAGCACGTGGCGTTGCAAAATCGTCCTTCTGTCGATTGATGCAACACCACGCGCTCCATTTAGTTCCACAATAGATCTTAAATCTAATGCTTTATGGGGATATTTGCAGAATGAACGGCGGTGGCGGCACGTATGCCTCGGTAGGGAAGGCGGCGACCTTGGTACTGGACACGAAGCTGCTGCGAGACGTCGAAGCCTTGAACAACAATAAGGAGGAGAGGAGGATTCGGAAGGAAGATGACGAGGAGGAGGGAGAGCCGAGGAAAGTCGGTGAACCAATCGGCGATAGCAAGGAGGCAGATTTTCGAGCAAAGCCGGTCCGGAGGAGCATCGGACGCCAGACTTTGGCCGCTCTGGTTGCGCAGCTCGGTACCATAAACACAGGAATGGTATTTGGCTTCTCCGCAATCGCGCTACCGCAATTTCAGGAACGCAACAGTACCATCCACATAGAGGCTGGTTCCACGGAGGAGTCTTGGATAGGTAATTTCTTAAGGATTTTCTTCGTGCGATGTGTCTGCACGCTGAAGAGGCCGAGAGAGGGAGAGAGAGAGAGTTAGAGAGAGAGAGACAATAGCAAATGGAGAACTCGTGGCGTTATCTGTCGCGAGAAAGCCGGCGATTTTTAGTAAAGCTGATAGATCGACAGTATACGGATGGATCACGCTTACCTATCGTGGCCTCTTTAAGGAACGTTATCGCTTGTGCGAGACTCGAGGAAGACAGCCAAGCACAATACCACAAATAGCAAAGATGCACGCGGTGGAGATGTAGCGTTGTCATGTAGTATATCTTCGATAAATGATAAAGTAATCTTTATCTCGATCTACATGCTCGTGCGTCATAATCGTTCGGTACACACGACCTACATTATTATTATTGTGGCTGGCCTCGTGATATTCGAGCTCTCTTACCAGTGATGACTTCTAATTCCGTCTGTTTGTCTCTCTCTCTCTCTCTCTCTCTCTACCCCACTGTATATGTATACGTGCACACGAAGAATAAGATAAATCTATTTCAGCAAGCATGTCGTCGA
This sequence comes from Prorops nasuta, assembly GCF_024137725.1. Classification (NCBI taxonomy): domain Eukaryota; kingdom Metazoa; phylum Arthropoda; class Insecta; order Hymenoptera; family Bethylidae; genus Prorops; species Prorops nasuta. The sequence goes on from NW_027116808.1 coordinate 4,723,903, forward strand.
TAGGAACACCGATCGGATGTTTGGTATCGGGATATCTGATGGATCTGTTCGGTAGGAAGCGTTCGCTGATCGTTACGGAGATCCCGGCACTGTTAGGTTGGATCCTGATCGCATTTGCGAGTGACCTTCGGCTGATGTACGCCGGGAGATTTTTCACAGGACTCGGATCGGGCATGGTAGGCGCCCCAGCGAGGGTTTACACGAGCGAGGTAACCGAGCCGCACCTCAGAGGGATGCTGACCGCACTGTCGAGCGTCGGCGTTAGCGTCGGGGTCCTCGTCGAGTACGCGCTCGGCAGCATGCTGAGCTGGAAGGCGGTCGCCGGGCTGAGCGCCCTCCTCCCCTTCTTCGCCCTCACCTCGATGTTCCTCTTTCCAGAGTCCCCGTCCTACCTGGTCTCCCGCGACAAGCCGGATAAGGCGCGCAAAGCGCTTCAGCGGTTCCGCAGCGTCTCGCATGATCTTCAGAGAGAGATGGACGCCCTGATGGATTTCTCCAGGAAGAACCACGCGAAGAAGCTGAGCGGCGTCAGAGAGACGCTTGGTGCGATCCTGAAGCCGAGCGCCATCAGGCCGTACACGCTTCTCTTTCTCTACTTTCTCATATACCAATGTTCGGGGACGAACGTCTTGACTTTTTACGCTGTCGAGATCTTCCGGGACTCGGGTGTGTCTCTGGACAAGGTGTACACGGTGACGGTGGTGCTGGGAGTTGTACGGTTAACGGCTACGATAATGGCTTGCATCCTGTGCAAAAGGTTGGGCAGGCGACCCCTGACGATGTTGTCTTCGGTAGGATGCGGCCTCTCCATGATTGGTCTTGGTTCTTACATCTGGCTCTACCATTCTCAATCGGCTGGTGCTACTTCCGCTGGAGAACCAACCTGGATACCGATATTCTGTATATTCTCGTACACGATCGCCTGCGCCCTCGGGTTTCTCGTGGTTCCTTGGGTGATGATCGGTGAGATCTATCCCGTACAGGTACGCGGCATCATGGGCGGTATAACGACCATGACCGCGCATTCCTTCGTCTTCCTCGTGGTCAAAACTTATCCTTTCTTATCGGCCTCGATAACCCGCCACGGCGCTTTCCTACTCTACGGGACGATCTCGCTCATCGGTACCATCTACTTTTATTGCTGCTTGACCGAGACCAAAGGTAAGACTCTGCAAGAGATCGAGGATTATTATTCCGGAAGATTGAATAGTTTGGAGACCACCGCCAACGGCGCTAACGGTGCCAACGTCTCCCAGCCCCCCCTTCCAAGAATCGCGCTATGATATCTCCCGCCCCGTCCGCCCCTTTATATTATAATGTTATTCCCATTGTTAATAATATTATTACCACAATTATTATTTTTCGTCTGGAAAACCTTGAATAAAATTTCACACTGTTATGCCAATACTACGCACCCTATAGTTTCCCTATCAATCTATGCAATGTGTGCATGCATTTATACATACGCGCACTGCGCCACCCTTTGACTTGAAAACCTACAGTACTGGCGCGCGTCTATTTATTTACCTCGCTATATATATATATATATATATATACGCATGTGCAATGTCTATATACGAGGCTTCGTTACGAGTAATGCTAGATAGCTGCGCGTCATAACAATTAGTTTCAATGTTGGACGGATCCCTCCTATTTATGTTCGTCTGTATACATATATATATATATATATATGTATACAGGGTCTTTCTCTAACGACGGCATATCGCAGCAGACTGTACATTATATATTTAACCATACAGTGCGAACACGCGTGGATAATTAATATTTAGTTTAATTTGATATCGAATATACGTTTAGGGTGATCAAGGTTATTATTTAAAAGAAAATCACATTAGGACTAAAATAGGTGTAAAATTAACGCTGTAAGGCTGAACCTTATGAACATTTTGTAGTACAGAAGATGTTACGGTCAAATGATGAAAATTCTGTAATATGCAGTCGTTAGGGAGAGAGAGACACCCTGCCTGTACATATACATAGTCACGCAGATTAATGTTATCGCAGCGACGTTAAGTGCGTTGGAAAACGATCGAGGTAAACTAGTTTCGTAGTGGAATTGCAAGGATTGATCGTTATAGCTGGCTGTGTCGAATCGTTTCGGTAGATGAGTTAGGACTGCAGCCACTGCAACATAGGATCATCGGCGGGGAAGAACAGTCGGTGGTGGTGGTGCATGGCAGTGGTGCTGCTGTTGCTACTTTGATCACAAAGTGTTGGATAATTATGGAGTTTTGTCGCGAGAGGATGTACTTTGTATCATGGTTGATTTGTGCGGCTACGCTGATTGGCTCGAACGGCGCCTACAAGATTTTGGCACTGGCGCCATATTGCGGTAAGAGTCATTGGCAGGTGATTTCCCCGTTGCTGGAAGAATTGGTTCGGCGAGGTCACGATTTGACGGTTGTCAGTCATTATCGTAGCGGCGGAGACGATGGGACATCCAGGGGAGAGAACGTTGATGAAGGGAGATACAGGAACATCTACATCGGGCAAGCGGATGCCACCTGCGGTATGCACACGAAGAACATCGATGCCATCCGATTGAGATCTAGCTTGGCGGAGATGCACGGTAAGCGATGACGATCGTCCATTGGGCAGCGATGTAGGTATATATATATACATGGTTGAAGGCTCGTTCGAAAGGTTTTAGAATAGACAAACATTTAAACTTAAATGAAACTTTTAAATTAATAAGATGACGAAAGAGATTGATGTGAAAATTAAGGAGGCTCGAGCGACTTTTTCAAACATTTAAGAAATTCTTTTAAAAAATTCTACAGTATTTTTCATATATATTTAACTTTCTAGAACCAACGAAAGAAAATTTAAGCGATCGATTTATTGAGAAAAAATATCTATCTTAGTGTTATGCTACCATCGGTGGTCATATTAGTTTTATCCGCATTTACTCAGTTCTAAAATATATAAACAATACAAAAAAAAAAAAAACAAGGTTATTGTTTGATTTACGTAGACTAATATATCATTAAGAAAATTGTACCTTGTCGACTAATCAAATTTGTAACGAGAGTTAAAATTTTCAAATTCTGGTTGAGTGTCCGTCAAGAAGCATTTGCAAAGTAGACAAATTTCCTTTGCTTTACTTTTACTCAATAAAATATTTGGCATTTATCGTTATTAAAGTAAAAACCACCTAACAGGTACAATGTACAAAATTTAAATGGTGAAATTTGGTAAGCACAACCAGAGCCCCCACTTGGTACCATAGCCAACGCCGAAGCCACCTTAAACTACCCAAACTTGCTAGTGTCTCGACTGCGGTCCAATGTGCATGCCGTCGAGACACTACCGTGTCTCTTGACATATATATATATATATATATATATATATAGGTGTCATAAGAATCCAGGGAAAATTGCGTTTATTCAGCTGTGCTGGAATCGGGGGTGAGCGAGGTTTGCGAGAAGGGCCTGGAGCACCCGGAAGTCCAACGATTGCTCAGCTCCGACGAGTCCTACGACCTTGTGATAACCGAGATCTTCAACTCCGACTGCTTCCTCGGTTTCGTGGAGAAGCTCGGGGCACCGACGGTGGCCATACGCTCGGCCCCCCTCTCGCCCTGGTCGAACGACCGAATGGCCAATCCCGATAACCCAGCCTACGTCCCCAATTCGCTCACCGGCAACCCGACCCGAATGACCCTCCTCGAGAGACTCAACAATCTCATCGCCACGATATATTACAAAGCGTTGTACGCCTATTACGACAGGAAATGCTGGATGATCGCGCGCAAGCACTTTGGCGATCATTTGCCAAGGTTGTACGAGATCGCCAAGAAAACGAGCATGATACTGGTGAACTCTCACTACTCGATGCAATACGCGCGTCCTTTGGTTCCGGGGATCAAGGAGGTGGCTGGTATGCACATTGCGAGACCGAAGCCATTGCCAAAGGTACGCGCGTCTCCATGAACTTTTACCTGCACTTATCGAGGCTCTTTTTACAACGACCAATTGCGCCATATGCATCTTCTACGCCAGGGCTCGGAATTATTTCCACATTTTACTTGTTTACTATAGTCACTAATAGGACATTTTTATTAATGACTATATAGTAAACAGCTGAAATGCGCAACAATTTCCGAGATCTGTTCTGCGCGATCATATTTTAAATAAGCCGCTGATCTCAATTCCAGCATATATATATATATACTGTACACCGACCTTTGCTCCCCGCTGGAATTATCATTTTCCCTCGGCTAACAATCCGCACCGTCTCATATTTCCTTTCGTAATACTAAATCAATAACGATGATCGATCTTGTAAAATGCCCATGCAATAATTAAGTACGCGGTTTAGTCGTGTAGCACATCGCGCGCGGGTCTCGGCCATGCACCAACTACTATATACGTCCCGTATATCGCGCGTCGCCAGAAAAACGCGCGCACGATATATATATATATACTGCATAGATGGATTCCCAGTCGTTTATAAAATAATATTTTTAGGCCAAGACTCTTCGTAAATTGTTACGCAGTTCGGTAAATATTAATAATATATCGCATCAACGAGATTTACAAGTGTATTTTCTAGATATGATAATAACGATAAAGAATAAAGTATCGCGCGTGTCAAGTTGCATAAAAATTCATTTATATAGGTGTAAAAACGTATGTACGTTAGATCGATAGCTTAAGCAAAGTAATTCTGTATAACTCGTTAAATATGAACATTATGAAAAATAGTCTATATAGATTAACTTATTTTTATATAGATACGATAGTACATACAGGGGCAGTAAAAAACTAATGATTCGTTTTCTTTTTTTTTTATTATTCATAAATACATATATATATATATATATATATTAGGGTGGCCATTAAAAAAAAAATGTTTTTCCGCTGCTTTTATTTTGTTAAGAATGATGAAAAAGTAGGAATCGAATTTTTTTAGATTTTTTTTAAGCCGTTAAATGGTGCCGATATCGTTTTTAAAGTTAAAAATCCGATGTTCTTCCACTTTTTCGAGGTTAGATATAAACCAAAATTCCAATAAGCTTTTAATTTGTCAAAAATTATGAAAAAAAGAGATTTTCGAATTTATAGAATTTTTTGAAGCCGTTAAATTGTGCTAATATCGATTTTAAAATTAAAAATTTAGATTTATTGAAAACGATTTAACGAAATTATAAATTAATATTGTGCTTTGAAAAGTTCTTTAGTTAAATTATAAGAAAATTTAATAAAAAAAAAAACATTAATCCATTTCAAAACTTTAAGATAACCTTGATCTGATCTTCATGGTACATACTGCTTAAGGCTAAATAAACAATAACAGGTAATAAATTTGTTTGTGGCCTTTAATTATTGTCTCAACAATATTTTTGAAAAATTCTTAGTTTTCTATGTTCGTTTACTTTTGCGTGCGACAGCCAATATATATATACAAAGAATTTTAGAAAAATATTGTTCAGACAATAATTAAAGAGCACAAACAGATTTATTACTTGTTATTGTTTATTTAGCCTTAAGTAATATGTACCATTAAGATCAGATCAAGGTTATCTTAAAGTTTTGAAATTGATTAATGTATTCTTTATTACATTTTCTTGTAAATTAACAAAAGGACTTTTCAAAGCACAATATTAATTTATAATTTTGTTAAATCGTTTTCAATAAATCTAAATTTTTAATTTTAAAAACGATATCGGCACCATTTAACGGCTTCAAAAAAATCTAAAAAAATTTAATTCCTATTTTTTCATCGTTCTTAACAATATAAAAGCACCGGAAAATTTTTTTTTATGGCCACCCTAATATATATATATATATATATACCTCGAGTTACGTAATAATCGCTTCGTATAGTATATACAGCTTATAAACATTACACATTATAAGTATGTGTGTTGTAAATGTGCATGACGTGAAAGCGGAAAGAATTTTCTTCCGAGAATCGGTCCTCTCTATACACACACACACATATATATATATTCTGCGATTCTGCCATGAGACAGGCTGTCTAGCGATAGGTACAGTAGAACTGCATATGGTACAAGAAAGAAAGTATACATGTTTTGCGTAAGACGCCCCAGAGCATGGATACAAAATGACGCGTATCTCTTTAACTATAAGAGATATGCGTCATTTAGTATCCATGCTCTGGGGCGTCTTACGCAAAACACCCTTATACATAGGCGAGAACTATACGAGAAGTTCGCCACACGGGGTTTGATCTTATTCCTTGCGCGTGATAATGGATGCGGAAAAATGGTTTCAGGAGCTCGATGATTGGATATCAGGGGCAAAGGAGGGTGCGATATATTTCAGCTTAGGATCGATGCTCAAGTCGTCGAGCATGTCCGTGGAGAAGAGAGACGCGTTTCTCGAAGCCTTCGGTGAGATGCCTCAGCGCGTATTGATGAAGTGGGAGGACGCCAATTTGACAGGTATTCCAGACAACGTGAAGATATCGGCTTGGGCACCGCAATACGACGTCCTCCGTAAGTATCAATATACCGCACTCCCTTTTCTCCCTTCCGTACGCAAGGTGTCCCTTGGAAGCCCCGAGACCGCTTATACGAGGTAGCCTTTCGCGTGCCGAGCAGGTCATCCAAAGGTCAAACTGTTCATATCGCACGGAGGGATGCTCAGCTCGATCGAGGCTGCCTACAGCGGTACACCGGTAATGGTGATACCAGCTTACGGGGACCAACCGACCAACGCAGCTTTGCTCGAGGAAAATGGAATGGCCATAAGAGTCGATTACAGAAGTTTGACCAAGCGAACCATCCTCAGCGTTACCAAGAAACTCTTGTACGATGCCAGGTATAATAATCATAGCGTATAACGACCTTTGACCACCATTTTGCTTATCCGTCATTCCTGGTTGATTCATTGGAATTTCTTGTACCTTGAAATGTACTATGTATAAGCAAGGCAAATATGTATATATATATTGTTTAATGTCAATTACAGATACGAGGCCTCGGCCACGAAGATATCGTCCGTTATCAAGGATCGACTGTTGCCACCTGTAGAAGAGGCGGCTTACTGGGTCGAGTACGTTGCTCGTCACAAGGGTGCACCTTTCTTAAAAAGTCCAGCTATAGAGCTACCTCTCCATCAGTATCTATTGCTAGATGTCGGCTTTATCCTCTTTCTAGCTTTCACAGCGTTATTAGCCATCTTGTTCTTCCTCGTCAGGGCTTTCGTAGCTTTTCTAGCTAGGAGGAGAAAGCCGAAGAATCGCGAGAAGAAGGAATGAGACAGTTCTAGAGATAGAGAGCATATAAAATAACTTTTTAAAATCTAACATATTTGCATCTACTATATGTGTATATATATATATAGAATATATGTATATTGGTTGTTCAAACGGTTAAAGAATTTTTCAAACACTATAACGAGAAAGTTCTTCTTTTCCTACACTTACATTTATGCATCTTTCGATATTATAATAATATACGAATTAATAAAGTGTACATATCGTATATATCGGACAAGTTTTAATTCCACGTATCATGATCCTAATAAGATGGACCCTTCTCCATGCACCGAGACGTGTAACACGAAGAGCATTTCAATATTAGAGGGGTTTGACCCGCACGAGGATCGTCCTCATCCTCTTCATCGACACGTACATTTTTTCCACTTTTCATTCTATAATTAACATTAGCTCTGTATCGGAAAATCTAAATTATTTTTTTAGCGATACACATAGAAACAGAATGGAGTATATGTGTATCTTCAGTAGGGTATATCGCACGTGCGGTGTAGTGTAGGCCATCTTCTCCAACTTGAAATAATGAAACAAAAATTAATGTTAATGATTTGCCTCTTCTATTAACGGGGGAGTGATGGGTGCAGTAGAAAAGGAAAATCTGGATAACAGGACGCTAAATACACGAGTGCCGAGCGAATATTTGCCATGTATGTATACATATTTGTTGACAAGGAAGCTAATAATTATTGGAATAGCGAGGCAACATTTTCTGAATAACCAAAGGAATTTGAATCTGATGATGTGCACCAAAGGTCGGACGGTAATGCTGTGCCCTGTGGGCCGCGGCGAATGTGCGACTTGTGAGTAGTTGTGCGTTATAATAGCTGACATCTAGCAGTGGTAAAGTAAATTATCAAATGATAAAATGACCAAATAATAATATTTTGACCAAAAAACGCTACGATCACGTTGGTGAAATGCCAATATTACAAATTATTCATTAAGGATTGAACCCTACCAAGTCGGGTTCACCCTAAATCCATGGACGGATAAACATTTTTGAGAAAAGAAATCGATTGATTTTTCAACATTTAGTTGAAACAAAACAATTGGTCGGTACGCAGATCGCAGAAAACTAATTTTCACAGAAGGATATTTTCGCAGAAAAACGATAACTTCAGGTCGGATGGATAAATCAAACGCTTTTTATCACTCGTGCATGGAAAGTGCCTGATTTCAGTCTAGTTTTTTGGATCGAAAATGAATCTTTTCATGCCAGTATAGTCGCGCATGCGCAATAGAGGCTAACTTCACTTTCGGCCCGATACTTTCCTCTCTAGGGTGGAAAGTGGCTACTTTCCTCCCAAGGGACAAAAATATAGTACATAGTACTTCCCACACGGGCTGAATATAGTTACTATTGACCATATGAGAAATTTAATAAAAAGGTTCTGTTTAATTTTCATGAGGAAACTAATAAACTCTGAATAAGGTTATCCGGGATATACAGAATCTTACATTTATCTGCAACTTCAATTTTATCTATTTTTTCATAAACTGAAACTTTAAATTATTGCTCAAATTCTCCCTCTTTCTCTTAATAGCGTTAGGTTTATTAATAAGAAAACAAACAATACAAATTTTAAAGCACAACTAGTGGCATAATTATTTTTCGGGTATCTTACGGAAAATGTAATGACTGTTTAATCGATAAAACAGCAGCACGGACAAGATGTTTATCGTATTTCTTTTGTTTTATTAGTACCATAATCGAATTTTTTTACCCATAATAGGTTCTTTTTGCATATGCAAATTTTTTGTTTTTATTTTTGGGGGCTCCGCCCCCAACCCCCCGGCGGGGGCTTCGCCCCCTTCGCCCCCATCGGGGGCTGCGCCCCGAACCCCCCCCCCCCCTCCCCACGTCCTCCTTAAGGTCGCTACCTTCAATCCCTGCATCTACCCTTTTACGTACTCTTTCATTTGTTGTTTCATTAACTCTTTAGTTATAATTAATTACTGCTAAATAATTTATTCATACATTGGATATCTGTAATGCACTCGTGATAAAAAATATCGTTTGTTACAAGGGACGAAAGTTGACGATTGTGAACGAGTGTGAAGTTGGCAGCACGAGCGAAGCGAGGGCTGCCATCACACGAGTACAATTGTCAACTTTCGTCCCTTGTAACAAAATATACTATTTGGGTACTACGGTAACGGTAGTACATACAGTACACTACACTTGGCAACCTTGTTGTTAACCCTAAGGAAAAAATTGCCAAACTCTTTTCGGAAAAATGTCGCTGACTCTAAAAAGTCAAATACGGAAAGTTATTAGACGATTTAAATTTGAAGAACTGAAAAAAGCTGTATTACCAATTTTTCCTGAAATCACATGGAAATCTCTAAGAAAAAGTTTAATAACGAATCATGAAGCATTTACTGTGAATAATGCTCTGAATTTCATTGAATACATATTGGATGTAAGTTGCACAATATTTTTATAATATTATGTTTCATTGATCAATGGTTATACATTTAATAGGAGTCCAACATAAGAAACAAAGATCTTAAAGAACGACTATTGATCCTAGAATTAATTGGTAACATGGCATCAAATAATTCAAAGCACGAATTATATTTAACTACTTTAATTAATATTATTATCTTGGTTTTAGATATAAGCAGGCATTATAAAAGAAAAATATGGTACACCCATTTGCTAGAAAAGTCAGACGATAATAATGAATATATGTCAATCAAAGAAATAGAACACAATTTAATGGAAAATTTACAAATTACTAGTAAGAAAATGCATATTAGAATTGCACGAGATGATAACATAACATTCATCTCTGTAATTGAAAAGAAAAGAAAGACTGCACCAATAAAATCAACTTATTTTGCTTTATTTTTTGAATATCGGTGTCTTTTTTGTACAAAAAACAATTTAGACAAAGATGTTTTAAAAGCAATTGTTAACAGTATAGGTTATACTAATATCAAACCAAATAAATTGATAGGTAGAGATTTAAAATCTTTGGTTCAAATGGTTCAAAGTAAAAGACAAGGAGCAATGAATGCTGAACAAATACTTGAGCCAGCAAAATATACGGATGCAGAGCCTGTAATTAAGTAAGTTAAAAGATATTTTTCTTCAAATACTGTCTTCACTAATGTAGTCAATTATAATTCTAGAGCATCAGGAATAGATTTTTCACAGGTGGAACAAAGAAAAAAGTATGCAGAGAGATGTTTTGGAAAGAATGCCCCAAAAATAGAATGTTTTATTGTTGATTGTCCACATCAACTTTGGGTTAACAAAAAACATTTATCAAAACTATCAAATGAAAAAGTTTACATGGGGCAAGTACAAATATAAAATTAAATATTCTGCAAAATTATATTAATTAGCAATAAAGAATATGACTTATGCTATACTTTGTCTTAGGTGGGAATTTCATAGTCCTGATGCTGTTGCGTTTCTTAAGAAATTAATTGAACTCTGTATTTTTTCAACTCCATTACCACATTATGCTTCACAGATGATGACACAGGGGAAAACTGAGTTTCTCCTGCAATAGAAATAATTTAATTGGAAACTTATTAATAATTTAATGTAAATAATATAAGTAGCTTTGCCAGCAATTTTACTTACCTTCCTCCTGCAATTAGTTTAAGTTTTTTAGAATAATATGTACATAAAAATGCCTAATAATACAGGCAGAAGCTTAAAAGTTGTCAAATAATTAAATTATAAAAAGAATTCAATACATACAAAATAATTTTGTATTTTATAAAAGTTCAAAATTATTTGATAACACGTTCCGTGTCACGCCAATTTCGGAAGATTTTCCGTATAGGTTAATGTGAAGTATATTACACCTCACGATACCATACAATTTATATACATGATATGAAGTTGTCTATATTTGATTGTATAATAAATTTTTAAAGAATCTTTGTTTTTTAATGAGAATTCCAAATAGCCTAAACGAAAAGTTCATCGTGGCTCATATACATATGCCCCACATGGCACAGAACGTGTTATTTAGTTTTCTCCACAGTAGGGAAATTGGTATAATTATCACCACCCTACTATTCGTCTATGCATCGATTTTGCTTCCGTAGCACTCGAGAGTCGAGACGATCCGTAAGCATCCGTTTGATTTCCAAGATTTATGATAGATGGCGCAATAATGCCCTACTGGTTGGAGTAGTGTGCTGCTGCCGACGTCACCGATCTCTGATGTATTCGCTATGTGCACACCTACACGTTGGCAGTCATGTAAGAATGTGTAGCAATATACATAAACAAAAAAAGTCCGGCAAAAATGACAAAATTTACCGACAGTCAGCGCTGATATTATGCATATGCATCACTACACATTCTTACCTGACTACCAATGTGTAGGTGTGCACATAGCGAATACAAAAGCAATACAATTTTATATTGCTCCATTCCTTAGATGTGTTTGAAATTGCAGCTGTGGAGGTTATAACTTATAAGAGCGTCGATAAGGTCATTACTGTTCTTAAAATATTTAATAAATACATTTTAATTTTATCTAGTTGTCATAATTAAAGTAGGCTATTTTAGGTACATAGTTATACATACATCAATAATTATTTTTCTCTTTGTCAAGGTATTTTCAAGCTCTGAGCAGGCTTTGGCTAAAATATTGCATGAAATCTGTTGGAAAATAGGGAGTTTACGTTGCAATTTTATTTATTGTAATTTGGAACCTTTTATTTGTGGAAGCTCTAAAATAATTTTTAGAGAGGATTTAATTATTGTGCAATCAGATTGTCAATTATACATAAACTAATGTTCGGATAGGGCATCCAAGAGCAAATACAAATCGCTTGGAGGATCATTTGTTTTTTAAGAATTATAGAAAACAGTTTAACAGTATGTATCTATAAAGTTATGTAAGAGCAACTGATCTAAATGATCAGTTGTTAATGTTTTTGCAAAAGTCATTAAGATTACAGTTTTTAAAATTCTATACTGTACCAAAAGTTTCCAATGCTTGATTCTTAATAGCTTCTACCATTGTGATAATAATCTGTACACATTGAGATTGTTAGATTGTTATTTATGAAAAAAAATATTAGTCTTTATTTTTTATATTAGGCATACATATAATTTTACAATATTTAAATATTGTGTTTTTGTACGAACGGTAACTAAAATTTTTGTCAATTGTATGTATTATTCACAGAGCTATGTTGGTTTAATCAAGAAATTTTACTTTTTTAGCGTTTAGATAAAATTCAGTCCTGTGATTGATATATTTTAAGTATGATGCAACCTTAGGAATAGGGGAAAAAATTGCATGTTTTATAAAAAAGTTAAGAGAGACATTCTGTAAAAAATAGGCAATGCAAGGTATATTTTAATCGTTCAGTAAGTTACATAGATTTTTGTGGGATATAATCTATGTAGATTTTTTTCTCAGTAATATGACAGAGAAGCATCAAACAATTTTATATAATAATATATTAGAAGCAAGTTGATCAAACAGAAAATGTTTTCTAGCTCCTTCCTAAAAACTTTGAAAATGTTGGTAAATTGCTGTTGAAGCTTGGCAAATTCTTCATAAGATTTGCGTTAACAAAAATATTGACTGAAAATTTGACTCAATTGTGTTTTGCCAGCTTATACAACTTGAGGATTCTTGACAAGTCAATCTGAATAATGGTGCTTCAATAGTAAACGAGCTCTTTCCTATTTTCAAATTAAGTCAAGTACACGTAAGTTTCCCATAGTATACTTATTGCTTATTAAAAGAGTTCTTAAACATGTTTAAAGAAAACCTAGCAAAAACTTGAAAATATTATTAGCTCAAAGAATAGTGATACAAAAATTAAGGTTTTATGACAGAATTGTGGGTATAGACTCGTATCTCTTTCTTAAATTACAAATTATGGAAATAAGCGACAATGAATAAATATGTTGTTATTGTATCAGGATGAGTAGAGCACAGTGAAGGGAGGGAAAAGCAAGAGAGGATTTGACAAGGAAGAAAATGACGTGGAAATTAGGGATTCTGTTTCACAATTTCCCATATGGATATTGGATAAGTAAGTTAGGGTCAGCCCTGGCTGGGACGCTGAGGGAATGCGCATGCGCGCATAACCTAGCCCAACTTTAGACTACTATAAGCCAAACCTAGTCCAATTTGGATAGGGATGGTAGAAAGAGATAGTGAATAACTGCAAGCCAGAGAAAGAAACGAATAGCACAGGCTTTGTGAATAGAACGGGAAGGAAAATGAAGGGAAGAAAATCCTGGTAAAATCTTCGTAGAATACATTGAGTTTTAATGAAAGTATAATCATAGATTAAGAAAAAGGGAAGATAATTGGCCGAAGAAACTGAAATAAGTGAGAAAACAGTGAGATTGTGGTATGAGAGAAAGAGCATGTGCATATATTGTGGATAAAAGAGAGAGAGAGAGAGAGAGAGTGAGAGAGTGAATGGGAGGTATGAAACAGCTGTGCGGAGTTGTTGAAAAAAGACAGGAGAAAAGACAGAAGGAGTGGGATATGGTGGAAAAGGGGAGGTGGAATAGCGCAAACGTTGAAGGGAGAAGGGCCGGTAGAGAGAGAGAGAGAGAGAGCGAGATCTGGTTCTGGAGAGTGGGGGGAGAGGGAATGAGAAGAGGAGGTGAAGGGATGAAGTCCGGTCGAACTGAGAATTAGTGGGAATATCGGAGAGCGGGGCGAGGCGAGGCGAGAGGGGGGTCGGAGAGTGGTGGGAGAGAGGAACTCGGACGGACGGGGACGACCGACGGGCGACGAGGATCAGGCAGGCAGGGGTTAGGAGAGAACCGGAGAGGAGAGGCTCGTCAGTCGACTATTAGTGGTCTGTGACTGTGGAGTGGTGGGCCGACCACCGCAGAACCGAGCTCGACTCAGCTCGGTCGCGCTCGGTGTCGGCAACAACTCGGCAATCGGGTCTCTTTGCTCGTTCTCTCTACCGCTTTGCCCTTCTTTTCGACCGTCAGCATCGTCGCTCGCTGCTCTCAGCTCGAGTGAGTGGGACCTCGTGTACGCTAGGACGCTCGCCTCTCGAGGAACGCAACACTCTCCTATCGGAAATTACGTTTGATTTCAAAAAGACGGTCTCCCCTTGCACGCGCGTTATGTGACGGATATCACGGGGCACCCAGTGTGTACCCCGCCTTTTCTCTCCGTCTCTTCGATATAGCGCGTTCCCATCCCGTCCTCTTTCCCGCCCCCTCCTCACTCTCTCTCTCTCTCTCTCTCTCTATCTCTCAGAATCGAAGCGAGGCCGCAAAAAGCAAGAAGGAGAAAGAGAGACGCAAAGACAAGCAAGCGAGCGTCTCTGGAAAAAGCATAGACGGCCTTACACGGAGGAAGGGGGCCACTAGGGGCTCCTTGGCGAACCGCTAGGCTAGAGAATCATGGAGTGCCCGCACCTTGCTCAAAGCGTCCGACTTGGCGGTAACGACGTAGAGGCGACCTGTACAAAGGATCTGCCGTTCGTCTGCGCAGGTAGGAGCTTGTTCGATCATGTCTCATATCCACAAAACCAACGAAACTTTCCTCATGGTCATCGTTCCGTCCCGTCCCTTCTCGCTCTTCAAAACCGAACCTCGGACCGTTGCCAATTTAACTTGTTCGTAAACTCCTCTCCCCCCCCCCTCTCTCTCTCTCTCTCTCTCTCTCTCTCGCCCTTTCTTTATCTATCAAAGTTTCTACCGCTCGCTCCCACCTCGCTCCATGACTATAGAGTGTTGTTCCAAGAGGAAGGCAACTCTTTCTTCGAGGTACCTAACCATAGGAACGGTGCTCCGTCCATCCTACTTGGAACACTTGTTTCTCGCACTCTTTGTCTTGGTCTCTCGTGACCCAGCAGAGGCCATTCCTCTCGCGGCCTTGAGCCCTCCACCGATCACGCTATTCGCGCGCTAGCCACCATTTCCTTTTCGAAAACTCGCCATCTCCGATTTTCACGCTTTGCACGGGGTCCACTGTTGTGCGTTCCCATAGATTTTCTCGAGCAGCCATAAGGTACACGTATATGCACGGAGGAGGAAGCGTTGTGCAAATATAGCCCGTGCGTGTGTGTGTATGCGTCTGTATCTCTGGCTTTGTGTCTGTGTCTGTGTGCGGGCCGAATTTGTATTGGCCAAGAAGAGTCGTGCGCACAGGGTATGTACGACGACGTGGCATTGGACGGTACGTTTGCTAAAGTCTGCGCGATCTTCCAGGCTCGTATATGTTCGACACGGTATAGTTTCCTATAGTTTATTGGTGGTCCCCCATGAGAATGCTTCGTTGTCCTCTCTCTCTCTCTCTCTCTCTCTATACATATATACATGTATATGTACAATTCCGTTCATGGGTAGCTGGCGATGCGCGTGTGCCGAGTCCTGCTGGGACTTTGCGCGCCAGTCATTGGAAAATCAATACCAGACGGCACTAATCAGCTGGCCTGACAGAGAGAGAGAGAGAGAGAGAGAGGGAGAGGGAGAGAGAGATCCGTCATTAAAACTGTGGCGATACCCGGTGCGCCGCGACCCCGTCCATCCAGCTTCTTCGATTTCAATCCAGTCAGGGAGAGAGAGAGAGAGAGAGAGAGAGAGAGAGAGAGAGAGAGAGAGACATTTCCGTAGAGTCTAGTCGCCTCGCGAAACACGAGATGGTGCTGATCCACGGTGGGGATTGTAGAGGAGAGAGAGACTTCCGGAGATGGATGATTAATCGCCAAAGTCCGTTCTTTCCTGCATGGCTATCACTCCTCGTTGAGATCCAGAGTGAAATCGAGATGGAGCGTTACGGGCCGTAATAGTAAAATGGCATGTGCCCAATATGCGAGATTCTCGGATCGGAGAGTCCTCGTCCGCAGCGAGGCGACGCTCCCCCCCCCCCCCCCCCCCCTCCTCTACGTTTATTCTACTTTCTCTCCACGAGTATCTTTAGGATCGAGGGACTCGAAAGGAATGGAATGATCCTCGTCTCGTTGATTCCTCTCTCGCGGTTCCTATATATATAATTGCAGTGTATGCATATCTGTGGGGGCACGAGAGAGAGAGAGAGAGAGAGAGAGAGAGAGAGAGAGGGGGGGGGGGACCCTTTCGCGGTCGACGGTCGATATCCCACGGATGAGTCGAGCGACCAACTCATCGGCGTGCGCCAATGGGCGAGAAATTGCATTGGCTAATCTTGACAGGCTCGAGAGAGGAGGTTGCTCCGTTTTTCCCCAATTCCCGGTAGAGAGAGAGAGAGAGAGAGTCTTCTCGACCCGCGCGATGCACTTTTTCTCTCTCCTTTCTCTCCGCTCTCTCGACCTCGGGACTATATTTACTCGAAACGTGCGCAATACTTTATCCCCTCTCCTCGAGATTCCCCCTGCCCCACTGGCTAGTATATCTCCTCCTCGGTCCTCCCCGACCAGGCGTATACCAGGGCCACACCAGCCAGCAGAGAGACTCGAGGAAACTTCCTTCGATGTCCTTGCCGTAACGCCGTAGGATGATCGGGAGACACACGCCACTCGCGAGAGGCCAAAATCGTTTTTGCCGGTTCTCCAAAAGTCTCATCGCGGGACGTTGCATAAATTGTTTCCAACAACTTCGAGGAAGCCTCTCGCGAGATGCGCTGAGTCTTCTCTCTCTCTCTCTCACTCTTATTGGCCCTTGTGCATCATAATACTCCGCCTCGCTCCATCTGCTCTGCTCAGAATCTACCTATATATATATATATATATATATACCAATGAGAAAATAAAGCCACGTACGTACGGCGCGCGACGCACGACGCGCGACGCTTGATACCTGTGAGAATGGGAATGGAAGATGACGGCGCCGCTCGACAATCGCCATTGATTTTTCATGCTTTTTCTTTTCCCTTTTTTTTGTCGGATTCTCCTATCGGTTATCGATCAAAAGAGCGCCACTGCGTCGCGTATATACATGGTTAGAGTATTGGTTCCGTTGACGCGTTTTAATGGTGGGGATGGTGAGCGATCGAGGGGGTAATATAAGGAGGGGTGAGAGAAAGAATGGTGGCTGACTGGTAGCGTTTAACTGCCGAACGGCTCGGAGCAGCGCGCTCGAGCTACAACGCCAAGCGTACGATGAGTCAGCCTCCCGTCCACTCGCTCTATATAGCTCTACTTCTTTTTTCTTCCTTTCTTCTCCCAGTGTGCGATTACCTAACACAGTCAAATTACCTCCAGTCGGAGAAAACTCGTCGGCGAAATCGAGGGAGCTCCCGTGGTTTTTCAATTGGCTCGTCTCGATCCGGCCACATTCGGGTCCGCTGCTTGACGCTCGACGAACCGTCGAGCGTCGCAGTGTGGCGTCGGAGCAATCCGGATCGAAACGATCTGGAACAGTGCTCGGAAATTTTTGCACATTTCAGTTGTTTACTGTAGTCACTATAATAGGGACTACCTATTAGTGACTATAGTAAACAACTGAAATGTGCAAAAATTTCCGAGCCCGATCTAGAAGGAAAACCTTCTCGCGCAGCTTTTACCACTGCGAATCTTGGAACTGTGATATGGAGGACTCCGTTTCGAGCTTTGCAGACGTGGTTAAAATCTTTTTTAACTTGGAATTACAATTGGGAATTTTTTTCTCCATTACGAGAGAGATGATTGGTTATTCCTCGTTGCTCATTGGTTGCTTTCCATCGAATTTAAAAAGAGGGGATAAACAATTGGTTTCTGGAAAATACCTGCCCCCGTTCAACTCGAGAGAAAAAACTCGTCGGTCCCCTAATATCTCTCGTGTGAAAGGAGTTTTTAGTCCCCCCCCCCTGCTACCCCCCTCTCGCCCCTTTTACAGCGTTGCAGGCTGCTTCCAGCTACGACGACGACGTTGCAAAATCGATAGCGACTGTTACTAATCGGATAGCCTGGCGAGAGTGACTGTTGCTTGGCAAAGGCAAAGACTCTGAGAGAGACCATCTTCATTTTTTTCTTTTTTCTTTCCACCGCAAAACAATTGTCTGGCTTTTCCACGAAGATGACGTAGGCGTGGCAGATCGGCGAGAGACGGAGGAATGGAAGAAACTCGTGGAAGGAAAGAGAAAGCCGGACGCGAATCGGAGGAATTCTTCGTTCCTCCACTCTTTCCTCTTGCGTCATTCGGCGCCATCGCGAAAAATCTATATTATCGCGAATAATCTCGATTATCTCGTCGAAAAAAAAAATGCAAAATTATTTAGCTACGAGCTTCGGTAATCCTGCGATTATCGAACGTTTCGCATGGATTTTCCGATTTCGTTCTCGCTCGGTTATAACGTTAACCCACTTGAAAGTGCGGTAGAAGAGGCTATAGAATTTTCTGCTGCAGCGATACAGCAATCGATGCTATCTTTAATTCAAGCTCGTAGTTTTACTCTGTGACGTAGAGTGTATAGATTGGGTATGGTATATATATATATATATATGTAATATTATCAGTGTGAGACGAGGAATTATCGAGAGGAAAAAATTTGAAAGCCTCGATGAAGGGAAAACTCCTTGCAATTGCATGGGTTACTATATATATATATATATATATATATACTGCATGCTCATCCAGCAGTCATTCCCATTAAGTTTTTGCAAACAAGAAAACTCGTAGCAATGAAACGATGATCGACGGAGAGCAGGGATGCGTGTGTGTGTGTGTGTGTGTATTGTGCAACGTGGATGCTGATATTGTTGGACGAATGAGGAATAAATTTGATCGTTGAACCTGGACGAGAGCTGAGACTGTCCGTCGCCATTTTCTAAATAGATGCAACATTCAGGGTTCTTTGATCAAATGATTCAATTGACGTGTTTATCGATATAACAATTGTTTAATGGAGTGGCAGGGTGGGCGGCTACTTTGGTTCCTCATATACAATGAAAATTGATGCACGTTTGTTCGAACCAACGTAATTCGTGCCATTTTTCTCGTAAGACTCAGGAGTTGTCTAAGTTTTCGATGCTGCTGGGGAAGGAGGAATAAATTAGGCAGCTTTTGCAGATAGGCGTCTCTCCGTAGGTGCCAGTTACTGGCTGCGATTTCCCAGGCTCGTACCTCGATCCAGAGAAGAATCGACGGAGGGGTGCCCTTTAAATGCGCAGGCTCGCCCTCCAGTCTCTCCCGAGACTTTTATCTCTCGCATTGGCGCTCCTTCCTTTCGAGTCTCGCGACGTCGAACATCCCATTGGCCGACCGAGTGTTATATATATATGCATGTATAAGTATAACATTCGCGGTGTCCGGTCAATTCTCGGTGTCGCATGTCGCAGCTTCGTTCGAGGATCCAGATCATCCGGGGAGGCTGGATGTTCGATCAACCAATCCGTTCTATATATATATATATATATATGGTAGACATTAATCATTAAATGTAGAGCTCGATCGCAACGAGTCTCAATAAAGAACGTTTCGTAGTGTAATTTTCTCGCCATTTTCCACCTTGGAAGCGCAACATCTTGGTCTCGAACCGTTTATTTTATAGTTTATTTCAAAGCTTTTCGAGAACTCGATAATTTTAAGAGATCCGCATCAAGGTGATACTTAATTGGACACTCTTCATTATCGAGCTTTTCTTGGCTTGTGCTGAGTTTGTACGTTAATCATTATATTGTATAACTCGATAACAACGAGTCTAAATAAACAGCTGTTTTTAACATAATTTTCTCGACATTTTTCACATTGGAAACTACAACATTTTGGTCTCGGATCATTCATTTCAAAGCCTTTCGAGAGTTCGATAATTTCAAGAGATTCGCAGCAAGGTTATATTTATTTAAACGCTTCCCTCGAGCTTTTCTTGGCTCGCGCTGATTTTGGAAGTTTCTATAAAAAGTAAGGCCTAGCTAGGTAGCTCGCGCGTAATTGCAGTAGAATAAGGTATTATACGTGTACAGTAGTGTAGCGCGTGTACGTGTCACCAGAGTGAACCTCGTGGAACTCGCTCGCGACCTTCGTCCAGATCAGGTTTCTCCAGTGGCTCGACGCTCGCTCTTTTCCTTCCGACCGCGGCTGCTGTTTCTGCAACTTTTGCTCCCTCGACTTGACGGTTGGTTATAGGAGGCTCTCGTTATGGTCACGCGTTACATGAATTGTGTACAGATTTATTTTTGAATTAAAGATGCTCGACGAACACTGGAGGATCGTTTGATTTCGATGACGAAACAACGACGTGACGAATTAATCGGTTGGAGAACAAGGAGAAGAAAAGAATTTTGGCGGGGGACCCTTAAAAACGGAGTAGCTCCTCTGCAGCTATATACAGGGTGAGGCACTTAAGCAGCCCCAGAATACGAATGCCGAAAGAGGTGTATCTCTTTAACTATAACAGATATTCAATTTTTCCATAGGACATTTTCGAAGCCTCTTGTTATTTGCTTTCAGAAAGGTTCTATGCAAAAATTGAATATCTTTTATAGATGAAGAGATACGCTCCTTTCTGCATCCATATTCTGGGGCTGCTTAAGTGCCTCACCCTGTATATATATATATATATATATATATATGACGATAAGAGCTGAAAATGGTCGTTGAATCGCAGGTAGCGATGTCGTGCTAGATCATGTTCGACGACCATGAGATTTCGAGACATTTGCTGGTTGTTCGAACGTGACAAGAACCCCTGTCAGAGGTCGTTTCCCACGAAAAATAACACAATATTTTTTATATGCATATACCCTTTTTTTCTGAATTACGACGCTTAAGAAGGAAGGCTTGAATCACTCAACAGTATTATGTACAGGGCTCGAAATTATTTGCACATTTTAGCTGTTTACTATAGTCACTAATAGGAAGTCCCTATTAGGGATTATAGTAAACAGCTGGAATGTGCAAAAGTTTTCGAGTCCTGTATCAGTATATACTAGGGTATGTGGGCCCAAGTGCAGAAACTGCACTCGAATTTATTCGTTCGAAACAACGACACGACAATATGGCGTCTCTCTCCCCCCCCCCCTTTCTTCCTTACTCTGTATATATATCACGCGAGAAAACAAAAAAACATTGGTACATGTGTCTCTGTCCTTTATCCAAGGAATAGCAAATAAACTTTGATTAGTCGAATAAAACTGTGTCCGAGGTGAAGCTCAGAGCCATTTCCTTTCCGAATAAAACTACAATATATATATATATATATATATATATATATATATTAAATGCTAAAAGATACGAAGATTTCGAGTGTTTAACGATTTTGGTTTTGGCCCACACATGCAGTATGCGGTACCGAGAAGAGTCCTTGGCTTTGTCTGCACTGCGGAGCTGTTCACTGCGGACGATACGTGGCTGGCCACGCGTTGCAGCATCATGAAACAAATACTCAGCACTCCGTGTGCATCGACTGTGAGAACCTGGCAGTATTCTGGTAAGTAAGTCACGTGAGTAGCCCAAGAAATGGCATATCCTATCTCTTATCGCGGTTTACGCTCGATACACGCAAATAAAATATTGTATAATATATAGCGTATGAGATTATACACGTATTGTGACCTTGCAGTTATACCTGTGACGAGTACGTCGTGAACGACACGACGAGCGGGCAGATCGAGAAGATCCGGCGCATGAGGTTCCGGAAGGAGGAGCAGAAGGAGAACGAGGAGAGCTGGAGCACGGGGACGTCGATGAGCCCCGGCTCGAGGCGAAACGACAGCGAGGACCAGGACGCGGACGCCGAGGCCGACGCGGACGCCATCTGGAAGGCGGAGGTGGTCGTGAGGAATCTGAGACCGAGGACCACCAGGAAGAGGCTCTACTCCCTCGACGGTGGAAGCGGCGACAACAGGTCCGTGCCGTCGGCTGCCTCGGCAGCCTCGGCCGCGGCGAACAAACGACGAAATTCCAAAATTACCAAAGAAAAGAAGGTGGTGGGCCTGAGGAATTTGGGCAACACCTGCTTCATGAACGTCGTTCTCCAATCGTTCAACAACATTAGCCACTTTTGCGAGTATCTCACGCAAATGCCCTGCCTCGAGGGAATAGCCTTCGACGAGCCCGTCACTCATCGGGGACGGATAGTCTCGCCCGGAAGAGCCAAGGAGCTCATGAGCGACGCCCTCTTGGCCGAGGAGCTCAGGAAGGTCCTGCTGGGCTTGAGCTTCGGTGGTACCAATGGCCAAGCCATCTCCCCGGAGTGTCTCTTCCTCGTCATCTGGAAGGTCGTACCGCGTTTCAGGGGGTACCAGCAACAGGACGCTCATGAATTTCTCACCTACATGCTGGACAGGCTGCACACGGAATTGTTGCAGCTACCGAGGCTGGGCCACGAGCCCCTTGGCCTTCAGACTGGCAAACAGAGCATCGTTACCGCTGTCTTTGGAGGGACTCTTCTTAGTGTCGTAAGTGTCACGTGCACTGGGTAAAAACCCCCTCGAGACCCTCTCTTTATATATATATATATATATATATTTAAGAAGAAATTACAGTAACTTTGGAACTCGACTCGCTTCCTAATTCCTATGTAATATTCACAGGTTCACTGCATGAATTGTCGAACAGACTCCCAGACCCACGAACCCTTCCAGGACCTCTCTCTGGACATACCTTACAGGTTACAGAGGAGGGCCAAGGAACAGGAGGAAGTGTGTAGCCTCACCTACAGCCTCACGAGATTCTTCAAGGTGGAGGAACTGGCAGACAGCGAACTATATTTCTGCAACAATTGCATGGGGAAGCAGAGGTCGACCAAGAGGTTCTGGATACACAGGCTGCCTAACGTTGGTACCAATTCCTTCGTCAACTCTACAGATACTCTAGTATTGTATCTCCAGTTGCACCAATATGCTCTCATCTTACGTTTCTTCCAGGTGCTGTGCCTTCACATTAAAAGATTTAGATGGTGCAACTCGTATCGCTCCAAGGTGGACACGCAGGTAGATTTTCCAATGGAGTCCCTCGACATGTCACCGTTTACCGTCTGCGGAGTCACGGGGACAAAATTAAATAGTCATCTCTACGACCTGGCTGCCGTAATCGTGCATCATGGATCTGGGTAGGTCGTTTGCGCTGAAACACCAGAACAGACTAAATCATCTTCATAGATCGTTACCTGGGACGACTTATCGCAGTAGCGCGAGTAATGCGAGTAGCTCGCCGGAAGAGAAAGAAAAGCTTCATAGGCAAAACTCGATCCGACGGTTTCATAGCAGTTGGAACGTTTCCAACTGCCATAAATCACGGGATGAAGCAGTGCGAGCGAAGGAAGGAATCTGTCGATTGATGCTCTTTACACATACACACACAGATGTATATATGTTGAGAGTGTGTCTGACTCGGGCCAACCTAACACTCATTTTCTTTCAAAAATTATAAGCACTTTAGGTAAAATGTATGAGACTTTCGAACATTGTTAACATTGGTTTCACCTTGAGAGTCGTGTGGAAGATAGTACGCGAAGCTTACCATGAGTTTCTTAAACGGAATACTCTGCGTTTTCCTAGAAATTTTGTTAGCCTACCTCAACAATAACTTTCTAGAAGCCCCTTTTCATTATCTCTTCGATTCGTCCAGTCGTTTACGAGATGATATTAATTCGAAACTGCATATGGATATTGCTGTTCGAGCCAACTACACAGTGCGTGAGATTATAATTTTTACTTTCAAAATAAAATATCTCGTAAACGAGACAACAAAACCGAAATAATAAAAAGAGGCTTTAGGAAAATTTGGTGGGAGGTCAGCTACGAGAATGTCATAAAATCAAAGAAACCTTATGTTCTCCTCAGAACAACAATTTTTGTCTAGAATATTTTCTTCCAAAATACTTAGTTTTTAAGAGAGAAGCTAGAGGTGCATGGTTGGTGGTCCAAGACATCCAAAAGATTACGTAGCTCTTTATGTTCTTACAAAGTTGGTCCAATTATCGTCTGGTCAAATCTCTCTTGAATATTCTCGCGTCTATACAAAATATTTAACAAGAGCACAAGTTTAAAGTTAACAATCTGACGCTTTTCTGTTTCAGTGCGGGCGCCGGTCATTACACTGCCTTCGCCGTGCACGATGGACAGTGGTTTCACTTCGACGACAGTTCGGTTCGACCAGCGAGCACGGAGTCTGTCGCCAAGTGCAAACCTTACATTCTGTTTTACGTGCGAAAAGAATTCTCCATTCCACCCCCCTTGTGACGTCGTTTCAGCGCAAAAGACCGTCCGTCTCCTCGTGCCTCGATAATCAACAGGAGAAAGAGCGGTAGGAGGAGGATCATAAGGAGGAGGAGGATAAGGATAAGGAGGAGGCCGATAAGGATGAGGATGAGCAAGAGAAGAACAAAACTAAAAGAGGTCAATGAACCCTCGAAAAATATCGGAGCCACGAGAAGCATGATGAGAACACTGGCAAAATAGGGGACGTACTCGTTTTTTTGGGCAACTTCTTCGGCGATTCAAACTTTTATCGAGAAATAGCATAAAGGTGTTTAAAAAGGGGTAGGGGGAGGTATTGTTAAAGGTTGAAAGGGAGCCGATGTCGAAGACGGAATCGGGAGGGAGGAGCATAGGAAAATCGAATCGACGACGCGGACCTCGCAGAAATCCTGTGGTGAAAAGAAAAAGCCAACGACCGAGCACAATTTTCTTCGACGTCCACATAGGTCCTCCTCCCTGTAAATGTCAGCGTAGGAATGGGTGGGAGGTTGCTCAAGCTCGACGATCTTGCGACAGCGCTCGAGCGGAGCAGAACTGGTCTCAGCAGAGGCATGGAAATTAAACTTGCAAATATCTCGAGTCGAGCCGGCCACGCCCTGAAAATATCCGGTTCTTTTTGGATTCTAGGCCAAATATCCCCGGAGAATCTTCTTCCCGCGAAGAACAAGAGTGAAGACGTCCGTCCCAGCGCGCGTGCGCGCGCGAGAGCGAGCGACACACACACACGTTTGCCAATTATTCGGAATGACTTTTCTTTGCTTTCACCGAGTTGCATTATTAATCCCGAGCTCTCTGCTCTCTTCCCCATCGACTCTCCTCCACGAAAATTTTCCGTTCGACTTTGTTCCCTCGCGTAGGCAGCCGAGCAAATTCTCTATTTTTCTAGATGGTCCCCACAGCAGTTGCGCAGTGAAATCAGTTGCTCCCGCGCGTACCTCTATACGGAATCTCGTATCGCAATCAATGTCAATGTGTGTGCACTGGAAATAAGAGCGAGCAAACTCCGTCAACGTCCAATCCGAGTGCGAATCTCGTCGCAGCCAAGCGACCAAAGTTTTACTTCCGGTACCTTCACTTTTGTGTCGTTGAATCAATTATACATACATGTATATATATATATATCGCTAGATTGTTGAGAGACGGCAGCCAAATCCACGTCGTGTTTCAAGACACGCGAGCCATCCGATTCTCTCGATCCACGTGATCCGGTCAATTCTTTATCGAGCTCTTCAGGAAAATATTTGCGCCATCGGTTGTTTGCTCGCGGCTTTGGGGGAAAACTTGGCACAGCGAGGCGCGTGTGGAGGGCGGCTGACGATTCGAGGAGAAGAAGAAGAAGAAGAAGAATGGGAGGTCTGAGCAAGAAAAACTCGAGGCCCGATACCCTTACACACACACACACACGATCACCATGACCTTTTACGTGTATTTTTCTTGTTCATCGTGTCCGCCTCGGTTATCGAACCGATTCGAATTCCTCTCGATCGTCCAGCAAAGTCATTCGCAATCGCGATCGAGCGCTCTCGGCGCGCGTGGTGGTAGTCGAATCCTTTTCTAGGCTTAGCGCGACATTGCTTCTGCGGAGGGACTCTCGAAGCAGATATTCCCGTATATAGAGAGCAAAGAACGTTGTTTCTCGTACGATTTACCATCCTTCACACACACACACACACACACACACACAGACACGTATACTGTTATGCTCAATCACGTACTCGATTCATATGACGAACTTTTTGCGTGTTACGAGATCACACACACACACACAAACACCCTGTCGACCCTGTCCCACGATCCTTCGTCTCCCAAAAGCGAAATCCCCATCATGTATCACGCTCACTCCCATTATCCTCCAAGGCTCGATGACTCTTATGTGATTGTTTAAAGACTTATTTTTTCTATAATAATAACGATAATAATGATAATAAGTTAATAAGTAGCGAAGAAACGTGTTTTATTAAGACGAAGAGCTTGCGATATTGCGCATCTTCGGCGAAGATTCTCACTCGTGTGATGGAACTAAGCGTGTAAACAGTACTATTATATTGATGACAAATGAGTTATGTACGTAAGGCGATTAAATAAAGAACGTGAACGATGATCCATCTTGCGTATACAATTATTATCTTTCCACCATTGTCTCCCCTTTCCTCCCTCTTCTTACTCTACATTATAGTTTTTATAAATCTATATATCGTCGTAGAGAATATTATCGTATATATATATATATATATATATATATATATATTATTTTCATACATGTACAATTTCAAATAACGTACTTTTGATTTCTTGTATCTTCGTAAATTCTTAAGATTATGGTAAAAAAACCTTTATAAAATGATTCGATACTGAAAAGACGCTTGATAAGGTAGTGCGATGGTAAAGAAGGGTACACGAAGAGTTTATTCATCGGTAAGGTAGGAGATTGCGAAAGAGGAAGGTTCTTTAGGTGTTTTACGTGGCCCCGCCGCCCCCGCCATCGTCGCCAGGTGTCGTCGTCGTCGTCATCGCAGTGGAGGATTGACGGTTGTGCATGGCCCTGCGGGCTCTTTTCGTTTTTATCGACCGCTGGTGACTCTTCGCAGTTTCGCAGTTGGCCAACAGAGGGATGAACCAGCACAGCCTAACGCAGAAGCAGTAACCGTCAGATTTGATCCGAGCCTCGTTCTCACCGTCCGTATTCCTCAACTCCGAACTGTCGTCTCCTTTGTACTTGGCGAAAGCTTGCTCCTCGTCCGATTGATCTGGTCGTGGCTCCCCCTCCCCCTCCACATTGGCACTCAAGAAATCATCATCCACCAACGCGCGTTTCTTCATCTCTTTGGCGAGCGGACCTGGCGAAGAATATCGATCCAAAGATGCTTCATCGTGTTTCCCTTTCGACTCACCGTCGGAAGGTCCAAATAAATCCTCCTGGAGCTCTTGAGAATTTCCCGCTGTAGTGTCGTTCCTGCTGGAGCTTCGACAATCTTTGTTCTTGTATATTATCTTCGCTTCGACAGCATCCTCCTTCGTTCCCCTTCCGGATCCTATCATCGATAACTTCTGCATGAAGCTACTCTTCGTCGTCGTGCTCGACGTCTTCTTCTTCTTCTTCAGCTTCTTCTTGGTAGCGTTGCTCGCTCTCCTCTTCTCGTCCAGTGCGAAGGATCTGATGATTTCGGACGGTGTCTCTTCAACGGCCTCCATAGCCAAGCGAGCAACACTCGCGTGCGCGTGTAGCTGAAGACTCTTCGTGTCTCCCAACTCGGAATCCTTGTTCCTGTTCTCTTGATGGAATTCGAGTGTTTTGTTGGTGATTTTACTCTTGGCCGACATCCCGCTGGTCTTCTCCGATATGGTAAAAGGACAACGATCCTGGTTCCTCCTGGAGGAATCAGTGGCCTCGCTGGTCGCATCTCCCTCGATGTCATCGATGTCGAGGACCTGAATCTCCTGGTCGTCAGGGTTATCGAAAGAACGAGTGTAGTGGCAGGAACGATCCTGAGGTCGAGGGTCGTTGTCACCTTTGCGATGCAGCGATTCCTTATCTTCCTTCCTGCCGCGTCGTTGTTCCCCTCCACCCCCAATCTTCGCGTTATCCAGATGCGCCGCGGCGCGTCTCAATCTTCGCGACTTATCCGAGGGAGGTAGTTTCGAGTGTTTACTGAAATTTTGCTCGGTTCTCGCTTGGTCCCCGATGAAACCCTTCTCCTTACTGGAGTAACACTGTCTTTCCTCATCCGCGGTGTTGTCCTGCACAGTTTTCGCCGATTGAACGTGAATCACAGTTTTTACGGGAGCCGGGTTCGGACGAGCCTCTTTCTTGATCAAATTTATGAGATTCCCTTTGTCATCCTCGTGATCCTCCAGTTGACTCTCGTAGCAGACGGTGGACCTTCCCGAAGATGCGGGATAAAGCGCGGCAGCGTTCTCGTAGTTGCCGCAGGAAGTCTCGCTGCATGCTTCGTCGTTGTAGTAATTTCGGTAAAGCATCTCTCGCAGCTTGTTAGTCTCACCGTCGCCGTTCTTCCTCAACTGCCCAACCAACGACGGATCATCCTGATCGTCCGAACAGTAATCGCTTTTGTAGGACTGGTTCTCGCTGTCCAATCGAAATTGACGATAATTTTCCTTTTCGCAGCTCGGAGCGTCCTTCGGGGTCTGACTCTCTTCGAGAAATCGACCCTCTTCGGAATTCACCGGTTGATCCATATAAACCTCGAAGTTGGATTTCGCGTAACTATTGGCGGATGTGTCGCAGACCTTTTGATAATTCGAGGTGGATTTTCCAGAAGCTGGCGTTCCCGATCTGCTCGAATCCAGGGACAATGCCAAGTTTGCTCCTTCCTGTTGATGATGATGCTGCTGCATGTTGCCTACGGACCACTGGGAATTGGCTGATTTTGCAACGGAACTCCTCAAGGACTCCGGAGTAGAGGCTTTGCTCGATTTACCGAATTTCGACCTTGAAGAAGAATATTCTCTGGTTTCCTCGTCGCTCTCTTTCAAATGATTCTTCCTGTTACTGTCCATTGGATAAGAAGCCTTCAAAGGTATCTTGAAGCGCGACGAATCGGTTGGGTGGAAAGATCTATCGCCGCTGGAACCCGACAGTTTCTTCCAACTGCTGACCGGTGGACCGGCCAAATCGTGTCGATGGAAGTTTCTGGGCCCGTCCTTGAGTTGGATGTAGGAGCCGGAGGAAGTTTGACTCTGTTGCCTCGGAGGTTTTCGG
Organism: Prorops nasuta; assembly: GCF_024137725.1. NCBI lineage: Eukaryota > Metazoa > Arthropoda > Insecta > Hymenoptera > Bethylidae > Prorops > Prorops nasuta. Next base: position 4,752,959 of record NW_027116808.1, read on the forward strand.
GACATTCTTTTGTTCGTAATTCTACTGCTACCACTGCTGCTTCCGCCTCCTCCACCCCCACCACCTCCACTAGTACCACCCACTGCAGGCTTTCTAGCAATGACCTTTTTATTGCCAAGCACATTGCAGCTCCTGGTAGTGTTATGTCGATGGGATGATGCTACAGCGGAGGATTCTCTGCTGCCACAACTTTCTGGTGCTTTTCTCTCGTTTTCTCCTACCGCGACTACTGCTGATGCTGGGGTTTGAGGGGAACCTTGAAATTTATCGTTTTTCATAGGCGCTCTGCTTCTGGGCTCGTCCAACTCGGAATCCACCATTGCTTCGGCCAGAGCGATCGACTCGGCCGCGCGAGGGTGTTTGCCACCGTTGGGGGGAGCACTAGTGAGGAACGGTCCCGAGGTAGCTTCCTGCCGTTTCAACTCGATCGAGTCGACGCTGTATTGATCGAAGCCTCGGTTCATGGGTGCGTGTGGTCCTCCTACGACACGATTGGTCCCACTCTCCTTTTCTTGGACCATACGATTAGCGTTGTATTCGGCATAATTTTGAAACATCTGCTTGTCTCGCAACATTTCTTGGTCCAGTCTGCAAAGCTGAGCTTTAGCGTCCTGACAACTCTCCATCGGGCAGCTTCTCATTGATTCGATTGGCCGGTCCGGGGAGTTTCTCATGTTGCCCGGTGCTGATGATGACATGGGAAAACTGCAGCTGGAGCAACGGTCGACCGCCATTTTACCGGATGCTATGGAGATGGTGTCGGTTTCGTCGAGGCTCTGCATCATTTCGTTGCCGATCTGGATAGGTTGCATCCCCATTGGGAGGGGTTGCATATGGTGGTAGTCGCTGGATGATTCCGATCGATCGGTTCTTCTCGAGGACATTGCCTCTCCCTCGTTTTCGGATTGGCTGTAGTAACCGGCGAAACGTTCCGCGGGGTTGCCACGGGTACCACCAGCACCAGGAATACCAGGGGCGCCCGGAAAAACAGGACCAGGTCCACCAGGGGCTCCAGCAAAACCAGGACCAGGTCCACCAGGAGCACCTGGAAAACCAGGACCAGGACCGCGTGGTCCAGCAGGGGCACCAGGACCAGGAGTACCAGGCACACCAGAAAAACCAGTCCCAGGACCACGTGGTCCACCAGGAGAAACAGGACCAGGTCTACCAGGGGCACCAGGAAACCCAGGACCAGGTCCACCAGGGGATCCAGCAAAACCAGGACCAAGAGTACCAGGGCTGCCAGGAAAACCAGGACCAGGTCCACCTTGAAACCCAGGACCAGGTCCACCAGGGGATCCAGCAAAACCAGGACCAAGAGTACCAGGGCTGCCAGGAAAACCAGGACCAGGTCCACCTTGAAACCCAGGACCAGGTCCACCTTGAAACCCATGACCACCGGGACCACCAGGACCATTAGGAGCAGCAGAACCATTAGGAGCAGCAGGACCATTAGGAGCACCAGGACCACCAGAACCATTAGGGCCACCAGGACCACCAGGACCATTAGGAGCACCAGGACCACCAGGGTCACCAGGATGCCCGATAGAGGGAGGTCTGTAACCACCGAACGTGGAAGTTGCGGGACGAGAAGAGAGGGCATAAGCAGGATGAGGGTATGGACCCGGTGGTAATATCCCTGGAGGTTGCACGAATTGGCCGGAGTTTCCTGCTTCCGGTTTAAAACCATCGCGGTATTCCGGCGGGTACTGAACGATGGGACCAACTTTGTACTGGCCAGCCATAGCTGCCTCCTGGTTACCCTCGGAGCAGACGATTTTGCCGTTCGTCGGCGCCTCGGCGCCAAAGGGGCCTCTTCTAGGATCGCCTGGGGGGGCCAGCATCTTGGACATATCGAAAGGGGGCCCCTGGGGGCCAGCAGCACTGGCCATCATCATAGCCTGATACTCCGCACTTGGGCTCATCATCATAGCCTGACGCTCCGAACTTTGCCTCATCATCATAGCCTGATTCTCGGAACTTGGGCTCATCGCCGGATAATCTTGAAGAAGCCCAAACTCTTTCATTTTCTTTATGGTTTCGTGATAAAGGAAAGTGTCCTCATCGGTATCGGTATCAGCATCGTCGTCCTGTTCGCGATTCCTGCGTTCGTTGAGAGAGGCTTGGATAGCGGCGACGGCGGCGTCGGTTTTTGCTGAATCTAAACTGACAGTTCTGGGCCGTATCATTCTCCTCGAGCCTCTGGAATCTCCTACCTTCCGTACGACTCTCGACCTTCTTCTGACTCTCGCGTTGCTGCAACGTCGAGATTGATGATGATGGTACGTCGACTCGTCCTCCTTGCTCTCGTCAATCTCCTCGATCCTATTGGCCGAGTTATGGAACTGCAGGAATACGTCTCGGCCCCTTCGAAATCTTCTGCTCAAGGTCGCAACCCGATCGGCGAGTCGAGTTACCTCGTTCGGGGACGGTAGATCCTGAAGAATCTGCTTCAGCTCCGAGGGTGAACTCTCGGAACTCGTCGAATCTCTCGAATTTTCCTCGGCATCTATAGGCGCGTCAATCAATCTTATGTATTACGCGTACCCACACACACGCACACACACACACACACACACATGTATATATATATATATATATATATATATAAACATAGACGTATGCGTGTTTGAAAGATCCTATGTAATGACAGTTGGGTTGAGTTGCGATCCGTATACGAGAAACAACCTTTTTCCTTTCCCGAAGTCAAATCGATGCTAATTCTCTCCTGCTGTCTTACCAAAGTACTCGTGTCGTCGCTATCTAAGGGAATCACTACTGATCAAGACACACTATCTTAGGAATCATCAAATGAATTTCCGTATACCCGAAGAGGACCGTGAATTGCTCGTTTTTACAGAAGCTTCCTCGAATTTGTTGGCATCGCTCTTGTGCATATCTTGGTTACTACAATCTCGTCCCAACAACTTTTCTCCTCGCTCTCCGCGTGCTGGATCGCTCGATCGCTCTTTCCAACCAATCGAGGAGCCGCTTGCTTACATGCGAGTTGCGAGTGTTGCGACTCGCCACTATCGACTGTCGACCGTCGGCCCGTACACGTCGCGAGCGACGCCGATCCTCGACTGTCTTTTCTCTCTTCTTCATCCCCCTTCGGCCTCTTCCAGCCAACGTGACGCGAGATAAACAAACTGAGTGGTACCATTCGCCGAAAGGTCACATTTCTGCACCGCGAGGTCATTGAATATTTCGTCTTGCGTGGGAGAATCCGATGGAACTTGATCAACCATTTCCTCTCGTTGTGGGAACAAACTTTTTTTTTCTTTCGTCCAATCGCACGACTCTTTGACACGTCTGGTATACCTGCATGCTTTGCAATTTCTAAATGCGTTGCATACGTCTAGATTTTTTTGTCAATTTTTCAACAGGAGATACAAAACTCGGAAAATTTGGCAGCAAGATGGAAAATACATAAAACACAGTCCACGAATGGAAGCTAAATGATATAAGCAATGCAAAACTTGTACGAAAAATTTGCACGAAAAATAATAAAAGGTGCAAATAAATTAACTTTGAAAATACATACACGCGTTCTTACATCAACGCAGTCTCGCTCTGCTCAATCGCACGATTCTTATGTGTACATGTGTGCGTATGTTATTTGGTCGTATTAGTGATGCGATCAGGCGTGAACGAGGGAAATGGTGAGAGATGACTAGATGGAGTTGGGGGGGGGGGGGCAGCTGGTGGCTATGGAACGAGAGAGAGAGAGAGAGAGGATAGTTCTTTGGGAATAAAGCGTATCGTGGCCCGCTGTGGTTTCTGCAAAGTCCTGCGCCAAAGAGGAAAGTCTAACTAACGAGGGAGCCAAGAACAGCTTACTTGGCGGAGGCAGACCATTTTCGAAAGTTCGTCGAGTTGTGTAACAAACTTTACTCGGGATTGGTTGCCCGAAGGGACGGGTGGGGCTGACAGGAATCTGCAGGGGTGGAGAAGAGAGAGAGAGAGAGAGAGAGAGAGAGAGGAAGGAAACAGCACGAAGAGGACCAAGAAGCTAAGCATCGTAGGAGAAGAGATCCTCCGAGAGACGAGATTCGGTTAGGATTCTATTTACCCGTTCCGCAGCTACACGTCCAACCGAAATACGTACAACTCCGTAATCGTAAACGACCCAAAGACACTCTTGGGATTGCTCCTGGCGCATGATACCCACCCCTTAACCAAAAAAAAAAAAAATGCCATTTCTTCTCCCACGATTCTCACGAAAAGAAGAAGAAGAAGATGAAGAGAAAAAAAACTATTGCAGTAGGAAAGAAAAAGTTATTTCGAGGGGATAAAAAACTCTTGGATAAATATCTTAACGATCGCGATCGTGACTGTCTTTATATATATATATATATATATATGTATATATAGGGGGATATAATGCGGGCTCCGCTCGTCACGTCGCGTCGCATGGCGTCGGTTGTCGGCGAACATGGGTTTGAAAAAGAGTTTTCTAGGGTTCGGTGGAATCTCCTTGCCGCGTTGCCTCTTATATATATATATATATATATGCATGACTTTGAGAATTATGATTGAGAGACGTTCCACGTTCGGATAAGGAAAGCAACGAGAGAGAGAGAGAGAGAGAGAGAGAGAGAGAGAGAGAGAGAGAGAGAGAGAGAGAGAGAGAGACAGAGCACGTGATAGGTTTACCATTCTTTGTGCCGTGTGTTCGCTTTAATTTCCGCTCGCAGCGCATTAATTAGCGATGGTGCGGAGACGCGCATTTCGTGATCTCGATCGGCGATCTTTCTTCGGGATCTCTTAGCGATAGCGGTCGAGCATTAAGGCGCTGCTGAGTGCTTGGTTCGGGCGTCAAAAGGAGCAGCACGAATTACGATGGAATGGACTACCAGCTTCTCTTTGTTTCATCCTTATTCCACCGAGTATATATATATATATGTTATGTATGTAGCCACATAATACGTGTGAAACACGTTAAATATTCGTTGCAGTCTAGAGTTTGACAAAATATTTTTCTTTTGGCCAAGTTATATTATTATTTGGATCTTTTGGAAGATTCAGGTTGATCGAATTAGGACTATTAGGAGCGGAGGTGCCGATGAAACTGCTATCGTATATATTTGTTGGCTTATCGGTCTATCTTTGTCCTAATAGAGCACATCAGTATCGACCATGGCACACACAACTCGAAACAATATGGCCGAGCCTGCCTGGCCGCCGTTGGATCTCCATAACGAACGTCCCGATGACTCGCACATTCGACCCAGAACGCATTAGCCGTATTTGCATTTAATTGCCGGTTGTTTGTTTGACGTCCGCGCGCGACCTGACCGCGCCACAGAGGTGGATATATGCCGCTTGCCCAGCTCTTCTATATATATGCAATATGTGTATATTGCCGCACGGTTATATCGGCTACCAATAAACTTTTATACCAATTACCGAATTTTTTATGACGAGAGCCTGAAACAATGTGAATAGAAAGGACCAGGCTGCTGTAAGTATATATTAAACATCTTTATTTTTCATTTAACCGCGTTTTTTACTCAAAGAAATAAATACGGTTTATTATTTTACAAATTTAGGCTTTGCGCGAGAAATTTTTCTAAAACGATCACCAAACTGTTTCATTTTTCCCATTTAATTACAATTTTTATATCCTTTTCGACTATGCTTCGTCTTAAAAATTTTAAATCTATATATATATATATATCTTATTGAAATAAATATTGGTAGTATTTGCACAAATTTTTGAGAACACGAAGGAAATTTTGATATATATATATATATATATATATATATATATATATATATATATATATATATACATAACTGAAATCAAGTCTGAGATTTTCTACAGAAATGGTTGCCATATATCTCGTATATATATGTATGACTTACAGAATGAAAAATAAGAAAAAAATTTTAAATCGAATCTATACAAGAATACCGAGAGTATAATTATATGAAATTACTTTTAAACACATTTTTCCCTGTGAAAAACCACATCATACATGTGTTATTTCTTGGGTGAAAATTTTTGGCACGTTCAACCTTCCGGGATATTTTTGCCGATCTGAACATTTGTAGACGGACGCTCTGTGTATACATACATATATATATATATATACATATATGTTATGGGCGAATTAGAGAATGATCCGGAGATGATCCGATTGCTCGCTGAAAGAGAGAGTAGGTTTTTCCTCTTTTCATATTTGGTTCCTTTCTGTTCCTTTTGCCCCTCGAGAAGAGCTATATAGGATATCTCAAGGGGTGTTTGCGAAGGTCCTTTAAAAGCCGACGAAAAGGATGAGTCGGTGGCGAAAATCTGCAGATCGGATTCGCAGGTGCGGCGAGCCTGCGCGATAGACCTGTCCCCTTCCCGGGGTTCCCCGGGGATTCTCGGGATGGCTTCTTCCCGTAATCCGCGTGGGCGGACGCGTTCAGACTGCACACGCACACGCACACGCAGATTTACGGGGCTATTCGTGAAATCCGCGCACACCGCCTGTGTATAAACCGTAATCCGCTGATCTATTCTGTCTGTATCGCGAGAGTCGCTGTGCTAATACACCAGCTAGACTACTACCACATTGCACACGTGCACACACTACACACTTGCTCAGCCCGCAGGGCTGCGATGTATCGCCAAAGGGAAGAGCAAATATGTATATATATATATATATATATATATATATATATGTATCTGCTATACTTATTACCAGTTGCCTGCAGTGTTACCTGCACTGGCCGCTCTCCATTCGATTCTCCAGGGTCAATGACCTTCGATTCTTTCAATAATATATGTATTTATATTATTATTTCTTTTGATACTGCGTGTGTACGACGTGAAACAAGCTCATCCATCTATTCCTATATCTATATATTAGGGTGTCCGTTAAAAAGGCATTATTTTAGTTTGTTTGTTAACTATATCTAACTTGGTGTAGAATCCGATAAAAATGAGATTTGCAAGAGTCTAGCCGATTTAGGTGGTAAAAACCCGTGCCATCGAAGGTTTGAAATTAAAAACGGGATTTCGTATAGAAAATTGATATTTGGTGACTATTTTGCATGTCATTTCTTCATTCTTAGAACGTTTCACACGATAACGTAGCTTTTCTTAGTTAAAGGTTTTCTGAATATGAATCCATAGTGCAATTTTTTTTTTGACTTGTTACAGCCTTTATTTCCTATGTTAATATTTTTTAAAATAACGATTTGCAATAAAAATTCATTATAGCCGTATCTTGAATAATTTCTCTCGCTTAGCCTCGGTATCTCCACCCTTGTTCGTTCTAACATTTCTGAAAATGGTAAAATTATGTACACATTTTTTTGAATTTTTTATGTGTTTCATGGGTGTTAATGCTCATAAAACATTCATTTATGATGAAAAATCCTTTTATTTTTGTATCTTCTAGACTCTCTCTCTCTCTCTCTCTCTCTCTCTCTATCATTCTATTCCTTCGAAACGTTTAGTTTTTAAGTTGAAAGTAGAGGCCTTAAGCTCTGCCTTAAGAATACACTGCAGGCCAAAAGTTTAGCACTACTTGGTAAAATTGTCAAAAAGACAGACTCTTCTTTAAGTGCGTGTAGTTTGGCAACCCTAAGAGGTAGAACAAATTTAAGGATATCGTCGCGAAGCTTATTAAATTCCGTGTCCTATACTACATCGATTTGACCTGAAAAAATCTAATGGGTGCCTGTGTTAAAGGAGAGGATCATGACAACATTTTTGACGTCTCTTCATTTATGGATATCAAATTTCAATGACTTGCACCGGGTATAGTAATAGTCTTACGAAGTTGAAACTTAAGTTTGTGAAAGCTTGAAACTTAAGCTTTTTCATTTAAGACGAAAAACATATATGAATTGTTATTTGATCCGCAGTTATTTGAAAATTAGTCGAGCAGTGCGCGACCATCATTTTCTCCGCAAAACATTTGCTCGCTAAGCTCTTGAAACCTATTCAGGTCGGTATAAATTATGGGTGCCAAACGGGTACCACTTTCAATTTTTTTTATTTTGATTATTAACAACACTACGTGTTCCAATTCAATCAATAAAAGTATAAATATGTTAATTGTATTTAAGCTTTCATTGATTTATTTGAAACCGTAGAACAGTGGTTAATCAAAATAAAAAAAATTGAAAGTGGTACCCGTTTGGCACCCATAATTTATACCGACCTGAATAGGTTTCAAGAGCTTAGCGAGCAAATGTTTTGCGGAGAAAATGATGGTCGCGCACTGCTCGACTAATTTTCAAATAACTGCGGATCAAATAACAATTCATATATGTTTTTCGTCTTAAATGAAAAAGCTTAAGTTTCAAGCTTTCACAAACTTAAGTTTCAACTTCGTAAGACTATTACTATACCCGGTGCAAGTCATTGAAATTTGATATCCATAAATGAAGAGACGTCAAAAATGTTGTCATGTTCCTCTCCTTTAACACAGGCACCCATTAGATTTTTTCAGGTCAAATCGATGTAGTATAGGACACGGAATTTAATAAGCTTCGCGACGATATCCTTAAATTTGTTCTACCTCTTAGGGTTGCCAAACTACACGCACTTAAAGAAGAGTCTGTCTTTTTGACAATTTTACCAAGTGGTCCTAAACTTTTGGCCTGCAGTGTATATGTATATACAATCCAAAAGAATTATTACATTTAATCGACGCAGTTCGCATCGCAATTTTTAACGCGAGTATTTGCGATCGAGATCACCGCGAGAACCGTTGTCCACTCGACTAACTTTTTCCTTTCCAATAGCTATAGCTTCTGGACTGCGTGCATCGTGCAGGATCGATGCATCTCGTCGAATCGTTAACCATTGTCGTTTTAATTGATACGCGGCAAGTGTCGATAATGCATGCTTCTCGTGCATGGATTCGAGAGAGCTATTGCACGGTCACACGTGACTCGAATCGCCCGGCTTCGATCCTTATATATATATATATATATATATATATATATAGATACAAAAAGATCATCCCCTCATAGGGATCGACGAACGGATCTCCGCTACCTTGACCAATTAAGTTCAATCGAGCAAGTATCAAGATTTTTCACTAGTGCCACGTGATGCTACTCTATATACAATGTTCCCTGTACGTGTCATATACGTAGAATACACGTCCGAATTTATGCTCAGGTAAATAAATTGGTCATGCCTCGTCTTATCTATCTATCTATATATATATATATATATATATATATATGTATATATATAGGTAAACATTGCATAGATCAAACCTTCACCATTGGACGAGAAAACATACGAGGCCATCGCGTCGCTTTGTTTCCAAATTTTTCGCAGTTTTACCGATGCTTGGCAAACCGCGCGCGGACCGATCGATCATGCACGCGGCCAAATAAATCAGGGAGCTTCGGGCCAGTTTTGCCCAAAAAATTATGCAAAACTGAGAATTCCCAAGAGCTGGCGTGGGATATGCATCGCTTGCTACCGAGTGGACCTGCGGAGGCTCGTATTTTTCGCTTCTGCCCGAAAATCATCCCGAAATAAAGAGAGAGAGAGAGGGATCGTGTGTTATCAATCCGAGTCAGCGATCGTTGATTTGGTAAATTTGTAATTTTCCAGTTTAGTCGAGTCTATCATCGATGTTGCTCTCTCCCCTTTGGTCGCAGTACAATACACACACACACACACATATATATATATACATAGGGAGGGTTGGAAGATTCGTCCCGCGCGCGTGCCCATAGAATTTGACGGAGCGCAGGGAATAAACCGACTCATCTGATCCGGTAAAGATGGTGGAGTGTATTATGGTTAGATAAAGGAGGGTGGGGGTGGTTGATCCAGCGAATCGCGAACGAGAGGACGGTTGGATGGAACAATGCGAGTCGTGAAGCGCGAGCGTTTAATTGTTTCCGTTTCTGGCCGCCCGCCGCAGTTTTCGTTGCTGCGAGCCCTCACGGAGCGTCTCCTCGTTAGGGAGTTCCTTCCCAGACCGGAAGTTGCCCCGATGCTCTCCCCGTTCTCGCTCCGGAACTCCAAAGACGACGAACCGACTTGATCCGCCCCTGTACGAACAGATATTATCGCTCCCCCCCCCCCCTCCCCACCCCCAAACCTAGTCTTCTCTTTCAGCGCCACGTATATATATAGCACATCCGAGGAATAAGTGGGGAGGGGGGGGGGGGAGGTGGGTTGGTCCGCAAAGAATAATAATTGCCTGGACGGAAGATCGCGGGTGAAATTTTCGAGCGTTTTCTTCGATTTTTTTCTAAAGGGAGGGGGGAGAAGATACCGGAAGTGCGACTGTGGCAGAAGTACATTGTAGGTGTCGATCGACACGCGTGTGCATGGCACGTATGCAAATATTCTAGAAAACGGTATAACGCGGTGGCAGTGGAGGCGTTTTGTACATATATATATATATAGGAGCCGGTACACGGTGCGACTGTGCGTTTCTCTACGCAGTGGCACCATCCACCCCCCTCCCCTCTCCTCCTTCTCACGAAGCGACCACGAACACGGCATGGAGAACCCGACGCATCGACCCATCACATCACCTCCGCGCAACGAGCGCTCTACCTAGCCTTGCTGCACCGCCCGCACCTCGCCATGGCGGAAACCCCCTACCACCACCTCCTACTCCCCCCTATTTCTCTCCCTGTTGGAGCTAGGCGCTGCTTCGCCAGCCCGAGGCGACCCAACGCCTCCAAACGAGCTATGAATAAAATATTATTTTACACACTCCTTATATATTCGTACGTACAGAGTAGCTACATATAGGGCCTTTTCTTCGCCAAAACCTTCCCTCTTAACAGTTTACACTTTTTCCACAGTGGTATCATCAGGGTTGTTTCGATCAGCTTCTGTAATCGTGTATATATGTATTGTTTTGACGATGAGTGGTTGTAATTAGAACCGCTTGGACGATCTTCTTGGTATATATATATATATATATATATATTGTGTGTGTGTGTGTGTGGGGAGGCTGATAAATGAAGAAATTCCGAATGGATGCAACTCGTGCTTATAACGCGATTATAAAGGCTGCTAATGGAGGAGCCACGAAAATTATTGGCGAACACGCCTGGTGTATTTATCGCACCGCCAGGATCCCTCCTCTCTGCAGCCTCTGCAGGGTCAGCAAGGACGTTTAATGTATTTTAAAAGCGTATCCTTTCGAGGGTGGCGTCAAAAGCAGATGGAAAATATGATCAAATAAAATGCGGCGCGAGAATTAGATTCGCTCTCTCAGACCCTTTCTCTCCGTACATACTATTATATACATATATATATATATATATAGTATATACTGGCAGTCTTGGTACCTACGTGAAAATTGCGTGAAAGCGCCGCGCTAACAGCATCGTTCGATCCTTATAGGAACGACAGCCTTATTCCCACGGCTCCTATATATAGGTTTGTCGATATATTTCTGCTATAGACTAAACACGAGGAAAACAGAGGACAGAGATTCTCGTAGGCAGTACGAGCTTTGTTCTCTCTCTGGTTGGTCCTTCCGTTCTCCAGCAGCAAGAAGAAGACTTCCAAAAATTTTTTAAATTTCGTTAACTTAGCTATATATATATATATATATATATACCTGGCTCGTCGATGATACATAGAGTTCCTAATTGATGGATCGTAAATAGAATAAAATATTAATGGAAACATTAAGGGGGGAGTGTGTTAATGGAAAAATATTGGCGGAGAGGCGAAAATTGGGTTATACCTGACGCAGGCTGGAAAATAAAATGCAAGGCTAATATATGCACGGAGCGGGAGAGGTACGGGAGGATAGTGTCAGCTGGAGTAGAGCGTCGGGAGGGGCGAGGTGGGGCGAGTCGAGGTAATTCGATAATTCCGTAGGGTCCGTTTTCGAAAAGATTTCCCAACCGGCCGATGTTGGCGCGCTATCTTGTGAAAAAAAGAGGTGAAAATGGGCCGAGGGCTTTAAACGCGAGCAGTTTCGATGCTCGGCGAGGGAAAACGCGCGGCACGGCTGTGCCTCTGTGTGTGTGTGTGTGTGCGATGGTGGATGGCAGGTTAATACAGTGGCGCGCAGAGTGGAGGGTTGCTGATGTAATTTTTGCCCGTTTGATGTCTTTAATGGAATCAGGCGCGTATCTAGCAGGCGCCACTCAATTTGCAGGGTGCGACTAATGGCTGCCGAGAGGTAGACACCGACCGACCGATGGACGGACGGAGGAACCAAGCTGCAACCAACCAACAGACCGCCCGACAGACGGATCCCTACGCGCTCAACTTCGTTTGCCTCTATACCGATGCCAAAACGTCGAAAACCCTCTCTCCCTTACGCTATATACATATATATATATATATACCCCTTCGAAACTTGCCCGAAACTTTCAACCCAACTGTTAAACACGCACGCGAGAATTTATCCCCAATGATGCAACAACAACAATTATCCATTTCTCAATCCTATATACACATATAATTGATTTATTTTTCCTCAAATCAATACACGAAATTTTTATCGACGAGATCCAATCAATCTCGTCCTTATCGCGTTTACAGCGATCGTCTATTCTTTCCAGCGATCGTTTATATGTGTGTGTGTGTGTGTGTGTATTTGGCAGAGGGAGCGAAAACTACGTAAACGCGCGCGCGCGACAACCCTCCGCGGAGCAAGCCTAAAGATGACTCGTGAAAGCTTCCGGTAGGGGAGCGGGTAGGAGGAGAAATTTGGCGCCGCGTGGAAAACGCATTTGCGGCCCCTGGACGGAGCTGCGCTGCGAGTTGCGACGCGTCGCTCGCCCAGCGTTTAGCCTCGTGTATAGCGTCCGCCTGCTCTCGCTGCGTTACTGCTTAAATATACTAGCTCCCCCCTCCCCTCTCTCTTTCTCACGAAGGCGCTATCATCATTCCACGCGACCGCGCGCCAAGAATGACAACGTAACGAGAGACGACGAGCTACGCGATACATCTCGACTGCGCTTATTCGCGTGACCCGAGCGAACCGAACGCCATCGATGAGCGCTGTATCCACGGTATCCCCCCCCCCCCTCCCCACCCCACTCTGACACGCCGCACTGTAAAAAATTTTTGTGTAAATTTACACCGACCGTCATTGGTAACTTTGCTACCTACGTCAGTCAGTGTAATTTTCCACCGAATTGGAAAAATACATTGTAGATGTAAAAGTATCGTTTCCTTTGGTAAAATTCCATTTTAAGTGGAAATTATAATTCACTTGTGTATGTTCACAGAAGATTTTGTTAATTTTTCAAATTTCTATTGTAGATTTACACTTACATGTGTACTTTTACAATGAAGATTTATAATATTCCAAAGAGCAGTGTAACATCTCGTATTGAGTTTATAATTTTACAATGAACAATTGTAATATCCCACAGAGCAATGTAACATCACTTTTTGAGTTTGTACTTTTCTATTGATGCTTTGAACCATTCCAAATAAGCATCGTAACATTATACGTAAAGTGTGTACTCTTACGAATGATGAATGAATGTAAATTTTCCAATGAAACTCGTAAAATTACAGAACAATTTCTATATTTTTACAGATAAATTTGAAGATATATTGGGGAAAAATGGTAAAAATATAAATATATAACTTTGTAGTATCATAGATTTTTTACTATTCACGAAACGAAAGATTGTTCACACTAGGAAATAATTTACATATAAACATATAGAAGAATACACACAAGTTAATAGATGATTAAATATTTAATTTAGTTAACTTTCCAAATTACTCGTTATGGGCTACCTGCTCGCTATAACAACATATGAAATTCAATTAATGATGTATATGTGGAATATACATCACGTAAACACTTACCAATGTGATAATAGTACCAAGCTCTTATATACTAACTGCATACTAAAGCTGTAACTTGTGAGAAAGCAGTTAGATAAAAAGCCATCTAGCAGTAATACCGTAAACTACAATCTTTTGTGCATGTAATTTTACACATATTTTTGGCAATTTAAAACGGATCGTGTAATTTTACATTTTTCATGTAAAGATACTGATTTTTGTAGGAAATAATACGTTCTTATGTAAAATTACACATCATGTGTTAAGCAAATGAAAGTAGATAGTGTAATTTTACATTTACCGTGTAGAATTATTTATTTTAGTGTAAATATTACGGTCTCCTGTAATTGTACACATTTCTTTATAAAAAATATTAAACTGTTTGTGTATTTTTGCATTTTTTGTGTAAACATAATGATTTTTGTATGAAACAATAACTTTTTATGTAAAGTTACACGTTTATTTAAAAACAATACTAGGTTTCTCGTGTGGCTTTACATTTTTAAGGTTGGAACACTAATTTTTGTGTAAATTTAACTATTTGTTGTAATATCACGTATCGTATACTGCAAAATTTTGAAACAATTGTGTAATTTTCCTGTCTTTATGTGAAGTTACAATTTAAGTGTAAATAATAAACTTTCTTGTAATTCTACAATGCTTTAAATGAAATTTACACTTTCAGTTTAAATTTTACAGTGAAGAGCGTTGCATTTTCACAGATTCCACGGATAACTACAAATTTTGGTAATTTTACACAAAATTCTTCCAATTCATGACTGTCAGTGTAAATTTACATCGATTTTTTACAGTGCGATGTTTTCTCCTCGATGGAACGCGACGCGATAATTTCTGTTTCGAGCTTTTTACTGGAGAGCGAAAGGGAATTGTATTTTTTACTGCGTGACGTTTCCTACTATATATATATATATATATGTATTGTTTATCGAGTCGCGGAGTGCCGAACGCTGTTGACTGCTCGTGCGTCGACTCGATTCACCGGAAATGCACCGAGAGACGCGTATGTATATATATATAATAGTTGCAGAGGCGTTCGTCGAGTTGTGCAATTTTTCTTGCGAACGATTAAAAGGATCGAGTGGCTCTCGTTGGTCCAAAGTCCAAAACCCTGAAGAGCTCCAGTCAAAACTCCCTTTAAAGAAAACATAACTATATATAGTATATATCATATCTGTATACCGCATCGAAACAATAACTCGCCTCGCCGATGACGCCGAAAGAACCGTTGTTATTCCTCCCTTCGTCCAACTCCAAGTCCAAGTTTCTCACTCTCGAGCAGGTTTCGAGCGTTCCGAAGATTCCTGCGTCTGTTCGTCCGCACGGGCGACCGGCCTGTAATCAGCGGCCACTGCCGACGCTCTCCCTCGTCGGACGTCGATGCCGTTGGACAAAAAAATAATGCTCCGGTCTCCATCCACTCGCGCCATTGCTCGATCCGGCCACAAACAATAAAGAGAGAAACGCCGGTCGATTAAGAGGCGCTGGCTCTCGTGTGATTCTTGCGAGATATCGCGTCAGCGCGCTGCGTACCTGCAGAGCCGGCCCTCCCCAACATTTCCATTATATATACATATGTATGTGTGTCACTGATTTCTATGGTAAAATCCGAGGAGAAAATTGAACGAAGCCAATCTCCGGCGATATGCTTTAATTAATTAAAAATCATCGAGATATATATATATATATATCGAAGAGGCCGGAAGAGCATGGTTTTAATTAAAACAATCCCACAATGGGGAGTTTAAGGAGACGATCCTTCGGCCAATTATCTGCCGCGATATGATCTTGCGCGACTCTGCTGCTGCTTTCGAAGCTCGAGGGAGGGGGGGGTGGGGAGGGGTTACCTACGGTTTCCTCGGCTAAGCTCCCACTGGCCCCCCCGGGGAAATAAAGCTCGCCAGGGTTTCTTCTCGTTATTATATACACGCGCAAGCTGATCCTTCGAGATAGATAGTCTGTATTATACATATATATATATATATGTATATACGTAGCGTTCGCCACCGCACCGCCACCCCGTTTATACCAATTTTTCGCCCAATTCCTGACCAGCCCTCCTGCTTTATTCTCGACGCGATAAGAGAAGAATCTCCTTTCAAGTTTGCTCATTCAACTGCTCCACTCTTAAGCCTCGTACATCATCATCCTATTGCAGTGCTTTCTTATTGGCCTTTTCATCATTAGAGATTGTTCAACACCTTATTTCGACTGCTATATATATGTTTGAGATTATTCGTTGTTATAATAACCTGCAATGTATATATAGATCGATTAGAGTAGATGGAATGATTTTCAAAATAAAAGTCTTGTACAATTTTTTTTTGTAGTGATACGTTGGAAAATTATTGACCAATAAGAATTCTTGATTTTGATCATTTTTATTAGTCTTTGCGTTGACCTAACTATACCTGATCGATGAAAGTAGAGCGATATTTAATCCATATTTTTTCTATATAATTACTCAATAAAAATAGTTTATAATTATTACATTCTTCGCACACAAATCATTCTCACTCTACATTTGAATCAATGGACGTTTTCCACAAGAGTTACAGACTAAATTACACAGCTTGTTTATAGTATCTCGAGGAAATGTGTTGGTTACAATGAAAGAAAGAGGAATTTGAAGAGTGCCTAAGTTGCCACTATTGGTACATACACGACTTACACAAGTTACACGACGCGTGGTGTTAGAGAGTGAGGCGCCACACTGTATATCTGTATTATATCTATATATACTTAGTATAGGAAAAGCTGAAAATGGAGGTCCTCGCACATACACTGAAAAACGTCCCTTCTCTACAGGTTTATATATATATATATATATATATAATTCTACAGGGTCTACGTGTATCGTTGTGCGATTCTTTACGCGTTACAATACTTTTCCCTCTTCCCAATGACTAAAGTATTGCCCTTTCAAACCATGCGCGCGATGCCACTTCAGGGTCCTTTTAATTTTCAGGATCCTTTCCAACGAACTTCTCTTTCTCGTCGTGTTTATACAATAATTCTGTGCTCAATGACATTCCTTGTTTTCGTCTATCGTCGCGATTGACAGCCAGAGGATATATATTGGAGGAATATATCGATCAGGAGAGAAAGAGAAATATGGTTCGCGAGATTCGAGCAATGGCGGATCGAGAGAAAAGGGAGGTGGCCTTTACCCTTGGAAAGGGCAGGATAAATAAACGCGGCGCGCCGCCCTCTCATCTCGGACACCTCTATTTCGCTGCTCATCGAATCGCAAGTCATCCTACTCGTCGCTTGTGCGGGCAAAGACAAAGCGAGGATTAAGTAGAGAGAGAGAGTCGCGCTCGCGGTACGTCTTTTCTCAGCACCTTTCTTTTCATACATCGCGGAGCTCGCATTGTGTGTCCGTGTGTCTACATCAAAAGCTTATATCGTAGAAAATATCTGTCGAAGCTTGAAAAAAGAAAAGGATTATAGTAAATAAGCAATCTAGAGAGACGAGGAGGAGCAAATATGACGTACGGAGCAGCGAAAGCTTTAAATACGTTCGTGCACTCTCTGCCATTTGTTTATAATGGCAGGAACTGTACCTATCTCTCTCTCTCTCTCTCTCTATATATATATATATATATATATTATAGTTTCATCCTAAAATCTACGTACTGCAGAATTATTTTGCTTTTCTCATTGTTCGCTTAGTCCATTTACCTTGCAAAATAGTGTACAAAATATTGCGGAACGATTAAAAGTATGGACGTAAAACCGAGAGAGAGAGAGAGAGAGAGAGAGAGAGAGATGGTCGAAGGTAGGGACTGTAGAATCGTCAAAACAAGGATTATCCCGAAAGACGATAATTTTGCTCAATTGATGCGGAAAAACGAGTTATGCGCGACTTATCTCTAATCTAGGTCATTTCCTATAGGGTAAAATTAGGCGAGGCTGGCAAATCTATGTGTGTGTGTGCTTGCGTGAGAGAGAGAGAGAGAGAGAGAGGAAAAGTCTCAGCACACCGATGCGAATCTGGAGAAGAGCCACGCGGTTTGTTTTGCGGGTGTAGGCCCCGTTCGGGTCTGCTGCTCCCACGGGCGAGATTCATTGTTCGCTGCAAGCCGATTACGTTTAGCTTTAATCCGGAAAAGCCGAAGGCCGTCGCGAGAGGACCACTGCTCAAGCTGTCAAAGCTACGACAGGTACCATAGCGTGACCTTCCGGTATTTCCTGGCATTACAAACAACTCGGCCATGCACCACCTGCGGCGATTCGACAGGTGCTCACTCCCCCCCCCCCCCCCCTTAACCCCCTGTACCTTACATTTACTTCTTTGCGTTCAGCATTGCATCTTCTTTGCACACGTTATATATATATATATATATGAATGCACAAGACATCCCCCTCCCCTTGTTTACATTCTCGACGAAGACGAAAGAATTTTGGAGAACCGGAAGAAAGAAACGGAAGGGGATTATCGATCGCGTCGCCACGAACGAGGCCATTTTCTGGATCGTCGAGTTCCAGTCCGGAGCTCCGGTACGAAGGGCAGAGGTGATTTGCACGATTACCTGTAATGACGACCGTGTGTCACCACGATACGCGGCTCCACGTAGTCCGGCGTGTATATAAGCGGCGCAAGAGTGTGCGTGCGTGCGCGCGGATCGCTCGTACACGACAATGGCCGCTCATTATCGGCTCGCTATTGGCCCATTGTTAGCCGTGATAGAGAGCCGGAACATGGCCTTACTCCGCGCCAAGAGGAGCGATACCCGGCGGCCGGCTGGGTATACCGCAGACCCCGATGACTCGTTCTTTTTAACCGGTCCTCCGCCTCCTCCACCTCCGCCTCTCGCACGCGAAACTCCCTTTCTCCCTCCGCCCCAACTTCGTATCTCCAATAGCGAATTTTCAATAATTCCGTGGGATCAATCGGAAGGATGCGCAACGCCGATTTACCTATTTACCATTTTAATGTAAAATTCATGAAGGAATCCAGAAATATACCGCAAATATATACATATATATATATATATATATGTATATACTGTATTGGTCCTTCCAAAATTCCTTCTTTACTCCACTTTATATATATATATATATATATATATATATATAGAGGCATTTGGAATACTTTCATTCCTCAGGATTTACGTTGTTTTTGTCGACTTTTATATATACATATACGTGTACGAGTATAATATTGTTATTATTATACGATATCGTTAGAAAAAATGTAAGAAAGGTTCGCGTCAGAGAGATACAAGGATGAAGTAAAATTGTTTTATCGCGCGAAGCGAGACCTCTGGTCTATACTGGCTTAATTTCTCTTTCTCGCAGCTTCCCACTCCGCGCGGAGATCCGCGGAGACGTAAATATGGCGCAGCAGGCGAAGCTTCTGCCCCCGCGCGGAGGGGGCAGCACAGCTCCGCCTACCGTGCTATTCCACCCCTCGATAAAAATAAAGGAACAAACCTAACGGCACACAATCGTCGAAACATTTTTCGCGCTGCCGCGCCGGCCTGCTCTCTCCAATTCTATATACATATATATACATACCTATATATATTACGGAGGAGCATTGCACCGTTCAGCCGGGGCTCGTCTGCTGGGCTGGGCCTTCAGGGGGAAGAGGGGGGAGGGAGCGAGAAGAAAAGGAAAATCGCGCTAAAGGCCTCGATGCTGAAGAGAGAGAGAGAGAGAGAGCGCAGCGGATCGCTTTGTATATATATATATATATATATACATACACATATATAAAGAGAGCTGCAGTCTGCAGGAGAAAAGCCTGCAAGAGGATAAAAGGGGTGGCTCGGCAGACGGGAGTAGGTATAGGCAAACGGTGCTTGGAGGATGGTGGGCGAGGGTGGGCGAGTTCGAACGAACGCAATTTGCATGATTTTGCATGTTTTAACGCTCCCCGCGCGCCCGTAGGGTTTCAACTGTCTGCTCCAGGTTTTCCGTTTGCTTTTCTCCGCTGCGCCAAAAGCGCGAGAAGGAAATTATTTTTCTTGGTTTTTCTTCCCAAAGCTGCCGGAGGAATATCAATAAGGAACTCGCCGCGCGCAAAGACCAACCCGAGCAGCCACTCGCCACTCTGCCGCGCAACTCTTCGATTACCCCGGCTACCCCCCCTCCCCTATACCGATTCCACAAACGCTTTTTAATAAGCCATTAATGCAATTCCCTCCCCCTCCCCCCCCCCCCAACTCTTCCCCCCTTTAACCCAGAACTTTCGTCTGCAGGATACTTTGTGGAAATCGCGGAACTTGCAGTTTGTCCTCTAATAATCGTTCTTAGCCGGAACGCCAGAGTTAATTTTCATTATGCAAATTTCACGATGATTATATCCCCCCCCCCCCTCTCTCTTTCAAGAACGAGGAAACTTTTCGTAATTAAAAACACGCTCGTTACTTGTTGTTTGCGCAACAAATTTTCAACCCTATATATCGAATAATAGAGATGGAGGGGGGGGGGGGGAAGGGTGTACAAAAAGAAGGAAGAAAAGAGGAAATGGTCATATTCGGATCGATGTGGCAGGCGCAGGTATATCACACACATATATATATATATCCACACTTTGGACTATATGCGCGACGGATTAAATTTTTCAAAGCCACCTCTATATATATATCTGTATGATAATGGAGGATATATCGTGCATGCGATTTTCTAAAAATAAGAGCTGCGAACGTTTTAATTGATAGGCGAGAGAGATCCTCGTGGAGCATCGGCCAATCCGCTTTGCCTCCTCCTTCGCGCAGATTGGATTTTAAATCTCGGCTTTTCGCCACACACACACACACACTTATACATATACATACCTATCCTCTCGCATGCAGCTGCATTCAATTATCCCGCCGCGCTTGATTTGCCTGATAATGCCATCGCGCTATCGCACCGGCGGCCATTTTTTACTTGTCGCTTTCGCCATGCAGCTAGAGCCTTTTTCTCTTTTTTTTTCGTCCTTCGTTCCCGTCGCCCGACATGAGAGAGAGAGAGAGAGTAATGAAAAAAGCGTCGGTTGAGACTATAGGTGGATGCGCGCGCGAGTCTGTTGATGGCATGCGTCGTCGGTCTCTCCTCCCTCTTTATTTTCGATTTTTCATCTGTCGATGCGCATTCGTCTCCTGGTTCCTGGCTCCTAGCTGGCTCCTGCACGGATGCATGGACACAGCAGCATTTTCCGTAGTTTTTCCGAGCTTTGGTAATCCGCAGAGGGATTGGGCCCGGTCGGCGTAATCCGCCTGCTGTTCGCTAATGAAATTAAAAAAAGGATCCTCCCTCTCTCTCTCTCTCTATGTGTGCGTCTGTGTATGCGCGCGCGACTGGTACGGGGAAATGAAAGAGGAAAAAAATGAAACGACGCCGAGAGGATTTGCCGCTGCGGCGTTGATTAAAACCGCGGCGACGTATGGCTGCATTCAACGAACAGTGGATTTACGCTGACGTTTTACTCGATATATATATATGTATACTGCCTACTATATATATATATATATTCCCTCCTTCTCCGACACGGAAATTTGTTCCTCGCCGAAGAAACAGAATGACAAATATACCTGAGAGTGGATTAGAAATTTTTTATGGAATCTCCCGAAAGCTTTTAACATGCACCTACGATCTGTCTGGTTGGACCTACCCCCCCCCCCTCTCTCTCTTTTCAAAATCTTCGTTCTTATCACTTGAAAGTTTAAACGTGTTAAAAAATTCACTTTGCTTATGCTGTATTACATACAAGTATTAAGAGGGATATATAACGTTCTATATGGATATTGGTTACTGCACGACACGTACTATTGCAAAACTGATCGATTTTATATATACAACGTGATCCTCGTATTGAGATGTACGCATAATAATAATAGCATATATATATATATATATATGTTTCAGTGTTTAATATGTATATCAAAGGGTAGATTATAGGACGTAACAATCGGTTAATATGGAGTATCCCCCTTTATAAGGCTAGGCCAGGGACTGTATGGCATCTTATCGTCCATTGTGATGGAGCTATCCTACTCACAATGCAGTAGTATAATAATCCAATTAGTTCTATCTGGAAGTGAGCTGAGGATAGGACAGGCATCGAGCGCATCGACGGATCCACGCGATATATGCCATATATGCTCGGTGAATCGTCAGTGTGAAATGGAAGACATATTTTTGGGAATGAAAAATCGTTTGAAAATCAAAGCTGTGTGACGTCAGTGGTGAGTGATATTCTGCTTGAAATGACGTACGTAAGAGAAATATCTTTGCGACGATGAGACGTATGTAACGCGAGTATTTGTTCGGTTTTTATGTAATAATAATCGCTGCTTTTTCGAAGAATATGTATATCGTTAAAAGTTCTGAGGTTTTTTCATAATCGCCATTGCTTATCTATGCTTTGCTGTAAATAGCAAGGAAGTATCTATATTCATTAATATTATATCTCGATTGGGTGACCTTCCAAGCTGGCCAGGCTAGGCGCCAGTAATTATCGTCTAGCTGTATATTAGTTATATATATATGTATATATATACCGAAATATTAAAGATAAAAGCAATGAATTATTTTAACTGCATATGCAAGTGAATTTTTTCTAAAAAATATAGGCTTCATGCATGGCGATGATTCTGTCGTGTATTTGCGATAGTTTACGTTGAATTAACCGAATCGCGAGGGTATATATATATATACCTATGCCAGGTTATAATATAGACGCCTGCAACTGTCGAGCCAATGACTTTTTCCAGCAGCTGCGCAGCTCTCGAGGATCCTCGAGGAACGTGAAAAATTTCTCGAGTGGTGCTGTTTACGCGTCGTGCGAAGGCTGCCAAGTAGATCTTCCGATACAACTCGTGAAAGAAATAAGAGCTGACTACAAGGATGAGGATCGAGTACCGTTTTTCGAGGCAAACCTTCCGACTCATCGCGAAAAATTACCCACTCGACGGTCTCGAGACCGCGGCGTCCAGTACCCGATTGGTCAAACATTTCGTCTCTCTATAAGCCTGTATCTCCTGTGCTCGATCCGACACCGATATATATATATATATATATACATCTTCCTGAGTGCATTAAGCGCCGTAGGTTCTAAGGAAAAGAAATTTAATAAATATATCGGGCGTATTGGAGAAATGATGCAGCTGGCATAAATTGAGAGATCAGGAAGAATATATATATATAGTGGTGACGGGGAGAAATTGTTATATTTAAATTTGTGGCTGCGTCCGATAATGAAATTTAAAATCGTTTAGTACCTTTCTTGAATACTACAAGACGCTGTATAGTTGCGATAGTTTAGGATCGTCAATGGTAAGCCACTGTTTGTAGAAATGAAAAAATCAGTTTATTTCACTTATTTATTGTCATTATTTTACTCGCTCTTTAACTTTTAATTGCTCAGTTACTATTGTGTAAATATTAAAATTCAATACATAACTGAAATCGTTATTTCTTTAAGTAAATTTTTCAATGTCGAATGATTTTTAAATATGAAATTATCTTGGCTAAATTTTACTACGTATAGTAATTTGGAGCGTGTGGGGTCAATTAAAGTAACAAGTAAACTGATGCCGATTGTACCATACTAATTGAATAGGAAAATCATAGATGTTTCTATCGCGCCATCAATAATTCATTAAATATTGCAATAAACATCGTTCTGATCAAGTAAATGTTCAAATGTTACAAGAAATAAAAATATTTGTCACAAAAAGAATATTATTCTTATAAAACAGTCAGTGGTGATCATTTCGATTATTTACAAGTAAATTTCATTTTTTCATCCATGTTAATTTTTAGATAACATATTCTGTTTATCGAAGTATCTTCAACTACTTTTTTATCCATGAACTATGGTAATAGCACATTTTACAATTGAAAATCGGTGTGTTACAATTGAGACCCCTGTGTAGTGTCGATTGCAAGAAATTACACGTGACTATAACTGTTTGCTTATGGATTAATCAAAATATCACTTCAAGAAAAATATATTTACATTCTAGACATATACGTATAGTAAGTATCACCATATTGTTGAGATTTTTAAAACTATTAGGATCCTCGGAAAAAAATGTGACTCACTTTTTGTTATAATTGTCCCCAGTCTCCCCTATATAGAATAAAAAATCCGATTACGGATTAATGGAATTAAAAGCTAGGGAAGTGGAGAGACGTGGAAGAGAGATCGATGAAACTCGATCTCTATATCTGGAAGAAGAGGAAACAACATTGAATGAGAACCGAACGAATAAGGAACGGTGAAAGCTACAGGAATATAACCGTTCGAATGGGAGAAAACTGGAGTAATTAATGTAATTAGGCTTCAGGTACAAATGGTAGAATTTAGTCGTGGCTATTGAAGACGGGGCAGTCTTACCCCTAATTCCTGGTAGCAAAGGCAAGCCTTGGGATTAGTTTTAAGAGTCTCGCAGAAATCTTTGCGGAGATCCTCTATCGGGTGGTTAACTCGGTCAAAACGCTGATCCTTCTTAACGTCCCGAGCGAGCTCGCGCGCGAAAGGATCTCCGCTAGCTGTTACTGGCCACCGTGTGCCCGTGCGTGCAGCAGTACCATGGTGCAGCAGCGTCGATGATGAACGACGATGATGCACGACGAGACTTATGTCCCGTATGGTTTGGGGTGCATCGAGTTGAGTCTAGCGCGCAAAAGGATCTTCATTTGCCGATACTTGTCGACACCTTGTGCCCGTACATGCAGTATAGTATCATGATGCAGAAACGACGACGATGCACGACGAGACTCGTTCCACGCGGTTTGGGGTGCATCGAGTTGAGTCTCGAGCGCGAAAGGATCTTCACTTGCCGATACTTGACACCTTGTGCCCATATATGCAGTATAGTATCATGGTGCAGCAACGACGACGATGCACGACGAGACTCGTTCCACGCGGTTTGGGGTGCATCGAGTCGAGTCTAGCGCGCAAAAGGATCTTCATTTGCCGATACTTGTCGACACCTTGTGCCCGTACATGCAGTATAGTATCATGATGCAGAAACGACGACGATGCACGACGAGACTCGTTCCACGCGGTTTGGGGTGCATCGAGTTGAGTCTCGAGCGCGAAAGGATCTTCACTTGCCGATACCTGCCACCTTGTGCCCATGTATGCAGTATAGTATCATGGTGCAGCAACGACGATGATGCACGACGAGACTTATGTCCCGTATGGTTTGGGGTGCATCGAGTTGAGTCTCGAGCGCGAAAGGATCTTCACTTGCCGATACTTGACACCTTGTGCCCATGTATGCAGTATAGTATCATGGTGCAGCAACGACGACGATGCACGACGAGACTCGTTCCACGCGGTTTGGGGTGCATCGAGTTGAGTCTAGCGCGCAAAAGGATCTTCATTTGCCGATACTTGTCGACACCTTGTGCCCGTACATGCAGTATAGTATCATGATGCAGAAACGACGACGATGCACGACGAGACTTATGTCCCGTATGGTTTGGGGTGCGTCGAGTCGAGCCTTTCTGCGCGAAAGGATCTTCACTTGCCGATACCTGCCACCTTGTGCCCATGTATGCAGTACTATCATGGTGCAAAAGCGTCGATGATGAACGATGAAGATATCTGCATGACGAGACGCGTCCCGTATGGTTTAGGGTGCGTCGAGTCGAGTCGATTTTAGTCGAGCCGATCGACGTGTATAAAGTGTTAAACCCGAGCGAGCTTTCGGCCTTGAAGAGTACGCCTGGGTAGGAAGGAAGGAGGGGGGGGGGGGGGGTGGCGGCCCTTCCCTACACCACAATCCACACTCGCTCGAGAACTCTGCCGGCTCGGTCGAGTATTATTTGTCGGCCTCTTCCACTGCTTCCACAGCTTCCACTCCACTCATCGGTAAGTTGGTATATCGTTCCTACCGCAAAGCGGCGACCTAAAGTTTTGAGCAAACAGAAGCACAACCTTCCTCCTTGGAACGCCGCAAAAGGACGCGAGGACGCAAGTATACGCAACGCCGTGCCTCAGCGGGATCGAATCGTCTTTGGTAAAAAGCAGTTCTATCGCTTCTGTCAGCTGATGCTCGCTATACGTATATATTCTAGCTACATATATATATTCCGAAAATTCTCTTTCCTCAAAAGTCAAACTCTGTCAATGTCTCGCGAGCGAGCAGGCACATCGTGCCATACCTCGGCAAGATCGAATCGTCTTCGGTAAAAAACAGATTCGTCAGCTGGTGCTCGTTAGACAAATCCTAGTTACATATATATACCTTCCGAAAATTCTCTTTTCCTCAAAAGTCAAAGTTCGTCAATGTCTCGCGAGCGAGTGGATATAGCACGCCATGCTCTGGTGGGATAGGATCGTCTTCGGTAAAAAACAGATTTATCAGCTGATGCTCGCTATAGACAGATTCTATAGCTATATACATACCTTCCAAAAATTCTCTTTCCTCAAAAGCCTGCAACTCTGTCAACGTCTTGCGAGTGGACACAACGCACTGTGTTGCTTTCGCAAATTGTCTTAGCCTCGCTCAATTCTATATATATTTATAGAATTTGTCAATTTTCATCCAACTATTATATATATATATATATATATATATATATATGTATATGCATGTATTGTAAATGACTTAACGCTTTAAAAGCATTACGATATTCAAGCGCAAAGAGAAAATTAGCCCATATTAGTAAACAATTGTTACAGATCGATATATACGATATGTGAGATCGAATCAAGCAATCGTTTAACGCTCTAATAAAATATTCATATATGATATTGTGCAAATAGTAAATGTTTATTCAATTTTCAATAATGACAATCGTGATTCACCTAAATTAAGAATATAATTAAGATTAGAAATAAGTAACAAGTTTTAGTATCGTACATCAGGTACACATATACAAGAAGAATTATAATTCTTTATTTCGTACATGTTTACCTATATATGTATATATATATATATGTCAAGAGAACGATATTTTGCTAATAATGGTAACTCTTATAATAATTCCTCCGTGGTCGTATATCAGGTAGAGTGTTGGCAGTGTGGCGCCGCTGCACGCGAAGCAGGCAAAAAAAGAAAAAAATCGAGCTCGTTTCTCGCTGGCAATAATATGCTGCGTGGCAGTGTTCGCTGTTGCTGCTACTGCTACCGCCGCGTAATGGAGTGTCCTGCAGCAACACACAGAGTTTAAGTGGCCGAGCATGCAGCAGCGCGAAGTGACGGGCAGAAAAAGGAAAAATATCATCCAAACTCTTGTCAACGCTCGACGTGCTCGATCCACTCGACGAGGCCTACTTTTAGAGGCTCGCCATTCGATCCCGTTTCGAGACGAGAAACACGCGAATAATTAGGAATTAGACGGCGTGAACAATGGAATCTTTCTATAATTCCTCTTTTTAAATCATCACTGCAGAATGTAAAATATTTGTTACAAATTATACTTTTCGTGAAAAAGCTGATCGAAATATTTTTGTTACTCGGATCGGGGACACAGGATTATATGGCATTGCTGTCACGCGTGGCTCTGACCTCGAAAGGTCATTCGAAGGGCAAATTAGATTGCGCGTTGCTTCTAACTCTCTCGAACGGGACCGGCAGCTCGCGTATTTTCTTACATTTATATATTTGTATTTATGGCTGCGATGCTTCTGTAAGAACTTTTCACAAGACACATTATCAATGTAACCTTTAACTCTTTCGATACGACTTTTGGCCAGTGAAGATGTTTCTGTATAATTGAACTAAAAATGTGCTGTGAATAAGTAAAGGAACATGTTTACATAATGTCAGATTTTTAGAAAATATGGTTTTTGAAAAAATGTCTTGGGACACATATGTGACCTTGCAGTAGTTTAAAAGCGAATACTTTTCGCACCAGTAATTTTTCAACACGTTCTCTGGGATTTATATACATATACTCGCAGTATCCAAAGGGTTAAGGTACATACGTGGTTCGAGCGTATAGGGCCCTGTATAAATAGTAAACCTATCATTTTTTATGAGGATAAGGAGCTGATTTATTGGTAATAAATAATTAGGGAAAGTATATATATATATATATATATATATATATATATGCATAAATTTGTGATTGCTGGCCAAAGTAACCGTTGAGAGGGCACTGATATTCGTCTTTTCATACTTCCACTTTCGATATTTTCTTCATTTGCTCGATAACTCGCTAATTTTATTTTTATGCTAACGTCTTCTACGCGAAAAGCGAGTTTTCATGATTTTTACTTTCGTAACAAATTGTATATATTTTTGAAAAATATACGAGTACGATGTTTTTTCACCATGTTTCCCATCAGGATACATGTTAAAAGTGATATTTGATTTTTTTTTTCTCGATGATTTCGTCTCAATGACCCCGAAAATTTCTCAACGCGTTTCGAAAACTGAAAGTACAACGAAACTTCGATCCAGCTATTGCTTCATACAACTCGTACCTTATACACCTTCGATTTGATTTTTTCATAAAATCATCAGTTTGTAGAGAAAAAGTTCTGAAATATCGAGCTTTGTATTATTTATTAACTGCGTCCCTAACCCCTTATAATAATAAGTTTTGCCGAAAAATCGGACTGGATGTCGATAGAGGAGGGGAGAGAGTTTGATAATGCTCGAGATAATACATAGAAAATGGAGGAATCCTTGCGGAAAGGGGTTGGTTTTGCGAGCTTGAATGACGGGTCTGTGAGAAATTAGCATTCAACGGTGCACCCGCGAGCGTTTATTTTACAAAGAGACGAGTAAATAGCGCTGTACGTAGCTGTTGCAGAGCGGGGGTGGTGGTGGTTGCGAATGCGCTTTCGCTGCCAGTTGTAGAAAGGGTTGTGGAAAGGTGAAAGAGAAAAAACTCTAACTCAAAAAGAGAGGGAGAGAGATCGTGCAGAGTCGGTAGAAGGAACGTGTCGTTAAACTGTTGGTACGCCCAACAGATACACTAGCACTACCCCTTCGCCCTTTCGCCCTTGGCCCTTCCTCACCGTTCCTCACCTCGAAAAATTCCTCGACGAGTGAAAAAGTAAAATGCTTGAAAACTAGACTCTTAAGAAAGGAGAATGACATGGGATAATATTTGATGATACATTATAGTCTATTATTGATAGGTATAACGGAGTATAAAGAGGAGGTATGTGAAAAGGGACGTCGGAGCGAGATAGGACTGGAGCAAACAGGTTAGGGAATAGGGGGGGGGGGGGGGGGGGAGAGTCCTCGGTCGCGCGCGACGGGTTGGAAGTGGGGGGGGGGGGGAGACGGAGTCAGGGGCGGGCTGCATGCCGGGACCGGGAGCAAACTATATAGCCGCCATCTTGCACGTGAGTAGAATTTCTCCAGCGGAGAGCAACGCTGGTGCGGCGCGGCGTCGCGACGCCAAACCCGACTAAAAACATCAACCGTCGCCGCGCCCGTCGCCTGCAATCGTCGACGAGATCCTCCAACTTGCAGCCCAATTTCCAAGCGCCACACGCGTCTCCTAATCCAATCGGATACCTTCGACCATCTCCCTCTTATCATTAGGATTATTCTGATTTTGGCGGAGATCGATTTTACGCCTGTCGCACCTGCGATTCATCGCTATATATATATATATATATGTATTAATCTGTTAACTGTGTTCGACGAGTGTACTGGTCATAAGAAAAGATAAAAAAGTTCTGTTAAGACTAATATATTAATCATGGGCTGTTTTTTACGACAAAATAAATCTATTTTTTAGTTAACTGGTTAATTGCGAGAGAACTTGACGCGTTTCGTCATATCGAAACGAAGTTTCCTGCAGCAAATGTTTATCAATGGAGAATCTTTCCATGCATTTTTCTATATAATTAGCAGAATTGCATTATACGGCGTTCGCCAAGATCGATCGACGCTCTCTGAACATTCAGTTTCAAAGTAACGATCGTTCGCGCCGTTGCACCGGTATGGGAGGCGACCCACCGAGCGTGATTATTGTTTCGTATATATATATATATATATAGAAGGAGTAGTACAGGTTGCAATTTGAAACGAAGGCAGGATATGACCGTCGACGTGGATGCGGCACAGATGGGAGCACGAAAAACATTTAACCAGGCGAGTACACACATGGGTGCATGTGTCTATATCTATCGAGCTATACGTATCGTTCTCTTGACGATAATTGATGCGAACGGACGTATACTTGTGCTTTTTGGTGAGGTTAGGAGCGGGGCTGGGCAGGAGGTAGAAGAAAGCGGTACGCGGATCGTCGAAAAATCTAATGACTTTATTCAACGTCACCGGGCCTGTAATTACCCGCAGGCAAGGCTTCCAAGGGAGTGGGAGGGGGTGATGGAGACGGCTACCCCCTAGCGATTAGCAGCCCCTCCGGTGATTACCAAGTTAGCCTAAATAGGGTATAGTGTTTAGGGAGAGCCTACGTGAACCCAATGCTAATCGGTCTGCCCCCGTCTATAAAGACACACATACCCCCCTCCCTCGGCCAAACGGAACCATTTATCAGAGGAATGACGAAAGCTGCTCTGGTATATATATATATATATATATAGAGAGAGAGAGAGAGAGAGAACCTCGACTGTCCATGCAGCTTTCTCACCAGAACACCAAACTCTTTTTCAAACGCTCGCCTCGTTCGGTTGCTTTCCTTTATCGTCATTATGTATATATATACATGTACAACAGAAACACACACATTGCTTATTCTCAGCTATATATAGTCTATTTTGCCGAAATCGATACGTTTGATTCCTCCGGTGAACCATATATATATATATATATATAGAGAGAGAGAGAGGAAAGAGCTTCGTCAACCGTAACTTCTCTTCCGCGCACAACTACACACGCACGCATGCACGCGTATATACATATAGATAATAAAAGTAGGAGAATAACGGGCCCTGGATTGGTCAGTGCTTACAAGGTTAGTAACGGGAGCCGCTAGCATCGGTTTTGTCGGAGCGAAACTCGATCGTCCGATTCCCGATCGAGGTGGCAGACGTCTCCCTCGGGAAGATGCACTCCCGCCTACGCTCCGGGCGAAATTTCTCTCCCGCATCTCACGGGACCTGCTTCCGCAGCCAGCGTCGGCATTTGCTCGCCTAATACATATGCCTTGCTTTCTTTCCATCGTCTTTTTTTACCTGCTTTCTCTCTCTTACAACCGGGATACGAAGGTGTTGCTGGAAGATTTTGCAGGAATATCGAGCGATCCAGTTGTTGAAAACGTTTAAAATTAATTTCGCGTCGACTGAGTTTCTCGAGAGAAAGAGGGAAAAGGGTGGGGGGGGAGAGAAAAAGAGCTACGCGGCAGATATATCTTTGCACGGTTTGTATGGCAATAATGAGGGAAGGCGCTGCATGGTTGGTGCTGCTGGGTCGGCGGTGCGACGTTGTTTGCCGTGCGGCTCCCGGTAGCCGTGCAGTCGAGGTGTCTCTTCCATGGTATTTCTTTGCTCACGCAGGCATTTTTTCCTCTCTCTCCCTCACCATGCACCATTGTCCAGCGCGCGTACTCGAAGAAGCGCGGAGGCACACGGCGCGAACCTCTCGCGGCTAATGGATGCCACTCGAGACCACTTTGGCCGCAGCAAACATCCACGTCGTTTCTAAAAACCCATCGGCTCGTTGCATGGCTCGCCACGCGCGACTCGAAACCCGCCAATACTTCAGCCTCTGTATCTCGCCACTGCAACATTTTTCACTCGCACCGGTCCGAAAATTCTCTGCAACGCTATACCAATGTTTCATCGATACCCATGCATATGTGGTAAAACTAAGAAATGAAATTTGCATTAGTTTCAAGGTCAAATGTCTGATAACGTGAGAAGAAACGAAGAGTTTTCGGTCACCGCAATTCGAACGAATCCTCGTCTATCGAACGTGTGTACGTCGCGCTTGGGGAATCGCGAAGAAGTGGCCATTCCCGGTACTCGTGTGGTACTCGGTTCGCCAAGAGTGGCGCGCGAGGCAAGGGTTTGGCTGCAGGGCAGGGCGGCGGGACCACGAAGAGCACTCTCTCGCTCGATGGGCCGTGCGCGTTGCTGCTTATCCGCCGCGGTGGTGGCCCACTCGAGGGTGTAACGGAGCGCGTGATCGAACGTGGTCGCAGGCGCAAAGGCGTATCGAGACGCGGAGTGTCCTCGAACCACCACCGCCGCCAAACCATCGACTCGGAAAGAAATTCGAGCGATCGCTGCAGCATGGTACCGATCGAGTACCGCGACTCCTCTTTTCGCGTATATACTTCGTGGGCGCGCGCACTGTGACATTCGACCTCGGCCGAACGACCGACCGACCGTGCGTGAAGCGCCACACCGGATTTCTAAAGTGGCCCCCGGAGGGTCCACAATCCTGCCACTCTAGTGCCACCGCTCTCAGTGGCGCGCGAGCTATGCTCCCTGAATTTACAATTTATCCAAACATCCCTCAGGATTAACCGAGATGTCTCTCAACCCTCCCCCCCCCCCCTCTCTTCGTGTCCATTCCTTCACCTCAGAATTTATTCTCAGGGCGACTCAAGGTGCTTTGACAATATTTTTTGGCATAAAAATAAAATCACAGTATTCGATAGAGACGTTGCTTTGGGTGCTTTCCAATTATGTAGCTTAAAAATCGACGCAATCGAACACAAATGTACAGTTTGTGCCACGCGCAATGTACCGTTTGTGTCCGATTGTGTCGATTTGTATATAGGCTAATTGGAAAGCAACCTATATCTGTTTTAGCGCGAGATTTTTCTTGGAAATTACATGAGAGGGTTGATGGTTTTTACGTTGCGCAAAATGACGATTCGAGCGTGATTTTTCTATGGTTAACAATTTTTTAGAATTTTAGAGAAGTGTCTTGTCGTTTTGAACGTGTATATATATGTATATAATGTGGTACATTGCGGATTTTTCTTACCAAATATTTTCCAGTAACTTATCGACATTGGGTGACAGTCGCTTAATGATTTTTGGTTGGAGTCAACGATATTTTACAGCGCTCGATTGCCAAACCTGTAGTCGGTGTACCTTTGCTCTTGTTTGTCTACTGGGACGCGTCTCAGACTCGATTCTGACACACCGTTACACGCTATTACTCGACTACTATATATATATATTTGTTTACGTATTGATTCCTATATATAAAGGAGATAAATCGCGTTAATCAAAGGACGATCGTCAATTATTTCCTACAGCACACGAATGACTGTTCTCCTTCTCGATCTTTATTTTCCACCAATAGCTATATATATATACTAAATTTTTCATTTACCATTAAAAAAGATTTTCCACGAAAAATCTTAAAAGTGAACAGAAATCCGATAAATTGAAAGTTCAATTAACACCAATCATTCTTCTTGGATGATGAAGAAACGAACAGCTGCGAGCTGAATATAAAATATAATTTGCAAAGAAGAATGTCAGTCGCTACTACTATACCAATATATAGGAAAAGTTTCCTTTGACATATTTTCCGAGAGAATTTCTTGTAACTGCAGCACGGTGCACAGCTCGCAGTAGCAGCGACATGACGCACCGCAGATGTATTTTTAATTCATGCATTCTCCAGTCGCAGTCGGAGGGAATTTTCGCAGTGTGACTGCAAAAAATATTGTATTCTCATGCACTTAAAGATGAAAAATGTTATTGCAAATTATTGACGGTATACCGAAAGCAATGGTGCATTAACAAACAGATGCATAATTTATAAGGCGTGCACGCTGGTGCATTACTTTGTACAAATATGTATAAAGTAGCATCAACAAAATTTCATCGGCAATGTTGCATTGACCATTGCAATGGCTGCGTGCGTCGACAAAGGAGGAAATTAAAGGCGATACTATTATCATAAAATCATAGCTATATATATATATATATATATATATATGTCCATGCAATTCTGCCACACGCGTGGTTAGAGTGAGCCACGACAAAGTTGCGAAAATATCGACAATTTTTTGGTATTTCGAATGTATTTGATCTATATAGCTGCAGTGTATACGTATATATATATATATATATATACCTACAGGATTTCACGGATCATTTATATATCAATGTTTTACTTTGTCAGCAGGCGGTTCCGATAGGAAAAAATGATCGAGAGGAAAGGGGGGGGGGGGGGGTGGGAATTTCGCTGTTCAGTGATTCGATGTTGGATTCGAATGAACGAGTACAATAATGAAGTGGTTTGCAACAGTCGGAATTAGGAGTCGAATAGTTGCGAAAATGTTGACAATTTTTTGGTATTTCGAGTGCGTACGATCTATATAGCTACAGTGTATACATATATATATATATATATATATCTACAAGGCTTCACGGATCATTTATACCAATGTTTTACTTTTGTCAGCAGGCGATTTCGATAGGAAAAAATGATCGAGAGGAAAAAAAGGGAGGAGCGAGGAGGAATTTCGCTGTTCACTGATTCGATGTTGGATTCGAATGAACGAGTACAATAATGAAGTGGTTTGCAACAGTCGGCATTAGGAGTTGAAAAGTTGCGAATGTTTTGGCGCGACGGTAGAAGCTAGCATCCAGCAGCTGGCCCACCCCGCGGGGGTAAAACCTGCAGGAGGGGCTCGCAGGAGTCGATTGTCCGGAGGTACTCGAGCATCGAAATCACTCTCGAGGAAAAATAATTACGTTCCAAGCCGCGGGCACGCGTGCGACAATGCGAGGCTACGCTTCAACGCCTCCAATTAACAATATTGTCACTTGTACATATATATATATATAAAGAAAGAAAGAGAGTACCACAGCTTCTTGATTCCAAATCTCTCTCTCTCTCTCTCTTTGCTGTTTCAAATATGACAAAAGCGTACACTGCCACACCAGAAACATCATTCGATTCCAAAACAATATTTATAAAATAAAGCATCTAAATATTTAGTGGATATATAACGATAAAAATCCTAAACTACTGCATGGGAAGAAAATTTTGTAACGTCATACGTATATCATTAAAGAAAATTCTCTCGAATGGATATTCAATATTGGGGCTTTTTAAGGAGGGATGAAGGGAAAAATTGGAGGGATCCTCTGCTAATTTGAAATTGCTACACGATATTACGCTACATGTATATATATATATGAACGCATTAGTGTACGTATAAGATGCGCGAGGTATCGCTGAATGGCCAACCGGACAACAGGCAGAGTCGAGGGATCCTAAAAATACACGAATGTTCGACAATGGGCTCCCATAAATGGATTATTGGGTGCATTAGAAACCTCTCTCTCTCTCTCTCTCTTTCTGCAGCAAAGTACCACAACACACAGACAGCACAGCTGAAGGTGCGCCAGCAAGGCACTTTCCTCAGGAGGACACTCGAATAAGGATCGACTAATATTTTACCTGATGCATGGAGAAAAGTGTCGAATGTGTCGATCCGGTATAGGGAAGGAAGCTATATAGAATACGCCGCAAGTACCTTATTATATGGGAGCTGCGTATTTGCCAGGTCGAGATTCGAGGGGATCGTTTCGAGCTGCTCGAGAGTAAGCAACCACCATCGGACACGAGAGTTGACGAGAGTCCCTGAATTATAGTGGAGGGGGGGGGAATCGTTTCCTGCGCTCCTTGGAGCACACGTCGCAACCAGCTGCTTCCCATCGCGTATCGTATATCGTCATTATCGCCTGCATCCAGCGCTTATATTGCATATACATATATACAACTGCAAATGTTAATATATATATATATATACCCCCTCCACTCGGTTTTCAAAGACTCTCTCCTTCATCGATCCACCTTGCCCTGACTATTTCCATTCTTCTCGTTCTCACACTTCGATCTCTATCTAATTTTCGTTCAAATTCAATAAACAAATGTTTTATTCGATCATGATCGATTTATGTGCACGTGGTCAAGCATGGCCGGATTTCCCAAGGAGCGAAATTTTCGATCTAAAAGAGCGATGAGTATAGTTATATATAAAGTATCGAAGGTCGAGGAGGAGGAAATTCGGAAAGAAAGAGCGTTAAACTCTAACCATTTTCACGTCGCTCAACTCGTCCGTTGTACAGCGAGTTTCCTGCGTCTCTGTACCTGGATTAGTGCGAGGCGAAACGCCCGTGGTTTGGACTATTTCGATAAGGCGTCGCACGGCTAGTCATTTTACATCTCGGGATCTGTGGGAAAAAGATCCGGATCGAGATAAGCTGCGTGGTATACGTATATATATATATATAGGTATGTAGAACCATGCAACCCGTGGTTCACAGCGTTTACTCGCAGCCAATAGCCATGCAAATTCAATCTCGTCCCTAAATTGTCGCGTCTCATCACTTCCATGCGTATGTACCAACTATTCATGATCGGATCACAGGTGAGGGCCTACCGCAGGGTTGTAATATGCATGTATGGATCTCACCCACGCGGCATATATATATATATATATAGAGCACACGTTAAGAAAAATGTCTCGCTTCGCATCGAGGAAGAATATACGGCTCAATGGAATCTCCAACAGAGATCCCCTTTTGCCATCCAACGATCTTTATCTAAGGACTATATCCTGCAGAAAATATATAGCACACCCACGCGGCTCAGATATTTTTCCCCGTATTTTCAACATTTGTCACTCGACGCTTCGATCCTTTGCAGAACGCTGCCTGCAATAATCTGGAAATCTGGCGTACGTGATTGATCTACATATATATATATATATGTGTGCTCCGCTGGAGGACGTGACGCATTGGACGTTCAACGGTCGTCATGTACACCGGATGCGTGCCGTGTGCGTGCAGCTTCTATATGGATGCATATATATATATATATATATATATATGTATATAGTGGCATGGTGCGCTCATCTCGTTAACACGTACACGGTACGAATTGTTGCTCCGAAAATGGATTTGCCGCTGCGCACGGGTCAGAGTATAGTTCGGTACTTATGTGTGCGATAGTGATCGCGTATAGCGCGCAACTTTATTATAACCTGCAGATTCCATTGAAAAATTTATCCAGAATTAGAGGGATGTGCACCTGAGTTATCAACCGTATACAAGTAGCACGTTTCATCTTTCAAGATAATCTCTAGATTTTTCAACATAGCTGGCGTTTTTCATTTTTTCAGTGTTCGCAGAAAGAATTAAGAGTTTCGATGATGAGTTTATGCATTGTGACCGGATGTCTAATCGATAGATGAGTAATCGTCCGTTTGCTCTGCTAATAACAATATAGCGTTCGATATTGAGCAATTTTAAATCATTTTGTCATCCTTGGAGGAAGGGAAGGGGTGGGGGTGGTGGCTATATATATTTAAAAGTCGTGCTAGCATGCAACTTTATTCTTATACCTATACAGTTATCGTTGATGTAAACATGAAAAAAAAATTGATAGGACTGTCCATGTCATTGTCTCTATAGTCAATAGCCCATCTAAAATAAAGATGAGATTTTAGTCGAATAAATTCCACTATATTAATAAGAAGAGGATTTTAGCAAAAGTTAAGGCTGAAGAATATCGAATCACAAAAATCTGTATATCGTATACGTGTAACAGCTGTGGTACTATATATATGTATGTATATATGCGGAGGATCGAGA
Source organism: Prorops nasuta (assembly GCF_024137725.1). Taxonomy (NCBI): domain Eukaryota; kingdom Metazoa; phylum Arthropoda; class Insecta; order Hymenoptera; family Bethylidae; genus Prorops; species Prorops nasuta. Next base: position 4,790,200 of record NW_027116808.1, read on the forward strand.
TGTCTTTCCCACAAGATTTTCACGTAAAATTCATCTGTAGGGTGTTAGAAAAACAGAGGTCGGTCGGTCGGTTCAACGAAACCGTGCTATGCAAACTCTCCTGACGAGGATTATTGTTGTTTCTGACCGCGCGCCATAATCTCAGCCTCTGCATCTCTCGCCAAGTTTTTCTCATATTTAACAAATAATGACGTGGCGCGACTAGCCTCCTTCGCTCGCTCTGCTGCAGTCCTCATCACCTGTCCAAGTGCTATATATATATATATATATACCAAGCAGATCGGTAGCCGGATTCACCGCGATCGCAAGACGCAATTCTATTCTTCCCGCCGCGCCGCGACGCTCGCATATATATAGCAAAAGCGTTCTCTCCTCAATATTTTTCTTTCCCAGACGGTTCAGGCTCGGGCTCAGACTACACGACACAGAACCCTGCTTCCTCCACCGATAAATTCTCCAGATTGTTGCCTTTAACCCGTCAAATATCCCCCCCCCCCCCACACTGCATAAAACACCAAAATTTCACACAATAATATTATTCTAGCAAACTCGACTCTCGTACTCCACCGACCAAACCAATTCGGTTTAACAAACGAAAAGCGATCGCTTTTGCTTCGTCCATGAACCATTCAACGATTAATCTATATATATATATAGTCCGATTTAAGTATATATATATATATATATATATGCATATATATTTGTGCACTAGTCAGACGAACATTTCTCGAACGAAATTAATCCTCCTCCAATTACAATGATAATTTAATTTGTAATATATATATGTATATAAGAATAATTGAAAATGAGGCGAGTGCAAATATGTAATCCGAGGAATCTATGTTTAAACGCGACACTAGTACGGGCCCGTTTTGTTTATGGCGTTTATATCGTAGAAAACAATATTTAACAAATTGCTTTTGTTTCCGTCATAGGGCTTCCCTCGATGTCGACAGATTCTCTCGTAGGATTTACCTTGGTGGATGCCGCTTTGAGTTTATTCGCGGGGCTTCATTTGATGAATCGGAGGGCCGGGACACAACGGCATTACACTGTAATAACTCCTACCTCCACACGTTCCGTTATATCCATTATTTATCATTGCGTTAAAAGTAGAAGAAAAATGGAAACGTCGAATGACAAAGTGTTTTGGACAAATTAATTTCAAACTCGTGCAATTATCGTATCGAGTTTCAGTTGTGCTAGAAAGGCACTCGGTGTACGTGAGACTTGGAAAAATAGTGTATATATATATTGCCCCTCTCGCTTTTCTCAATCGGGTTTCCTCGTACTCCTGGTTCGACCAATAAGTTGCCATTGTTTCCAACTAGTTCCGTCTGGTAAAGGCAGAAATTCGTGCTCCATTGGTTTATCCGCTACTTTGGCTGCGCTCTTTTCCACGAACCACCTGCTTCCATCCCAACTATACTCTAACGTAAGCAGCTATTGCAGATCTGTTTATCGCAAATAATTCCAAATCCGGCCTAATGGGGGAGCTAGGAAACGAAACATGCACTTGCGTGCTGCGTGGAATTCTCCCGAAAGTCCTCGCACTGCGGATCTGGCTTAATCCTAAAGGATTATCCATTTGTTTACTTTGAACATGTTTGATTCGTAGTGCCAGCAGCATCGGCACGTGCCGTTCGTGCACGAAACTTACGACACTCTGAAATTATAAATCTCCACCTTGAAGGTAGAAAATAAACCAACAATTCAGAGGGATCAATTTCAGTGATCAAGTGTAAACATTCGTGAAAATTATTCGTTTAAGGAAATGCAAGGATTTGCGATATTTGAAAGTAGGGCCAAGCTCGATATATTTATATATCGAGCTTGGGAATCACACATCGGGGCCTAATCACCGGTGCATTGCACATTTGAAGGTAATGGTACGTGCTACTGCGTCGATCAGCTATCGGTACGCGTTAGACGCGACGATTCGATAACGTCATTGCGAGAAACATTAGCATACAAATATAGGCGAATCCTGCACGAATTTCTAATCGTTCGAGTTTGCGACGGCGACAGCGACAAAACGTCTCTTTTTAAATGAAATTTCCAACGAGCATGTTTTGGCCTGGCTGTTATCGAAATGGATTGAGGCCACGTAGCATTAACATCTGCAACGCGTTCCATTGAATAACAGTGTCACCGTGCACCCCCTCCCTCAATGCTTACAAATGTCGATTATTTTATGCATCGGACAATCGGAAAACTCACGCAGCTCGCACGATACAAATATCGCGTTTGAAAATCATTCCCATCAAACATTTGCACGATTCCCTGTCATAAATATACTATCAGCCATTCCCAACGCTGTTTCATTCCCTTTCCTTCTCTTCTTTTCAAACAAACTCATTGCTCGTTCTTTCTTCTTTCGATGTAGGATAATACATTTTCTAATAAACTAAATAATTTCATACATTTCAACCAAAGTACGTAGTATATACTAGAAAAGAAAAGAATATTATATAAACTTTGTTCGATTGTTGCGATGGACTTAAAAGTTATGTTTTTAATTGCAGTACTTTTGAGAATTTACAATAAACATACTGGATGATTTTTAACAATGCTACAAGTTTTACCTTATTATAGGTAAGATGTGTAAATATAATAATTTATAATCTTTGTTTCATTACTTCCATAAGTAACTTGAATTCAAGAACGAAATAAATGATGCTGTACAATTATTGAAGTTTGTTTATTGTTCAAAACGTTATTTTTGGCATTATAAAATTTTCGGAAACTTTAAAAATCCTATAACTTGAACAGCCTATAAGTTTCTCGAGGATGAACGAAACTGAGAAAATTATGCAAATATATATAAGAAACCTAGAATTCATTGATAATTGTAGGAATTAAAATGCTTTGAAAGAAATAAAAAATGCAAGTTAGGTCACTCCACGGGAACCGCGGTTTATTAGCCCGAAATATGTAACAATTGAAAGCTTGCAAAAGAAAGAATGGAATTTCAACCGTTTTTCCGTTTGGCTTGTTAAAAATAAATCGAGCGAGAAGAAAAAGGAGCGACTAGCGATTAGCGAAAGTCAATGAGAGATCGAGTGATGCGCGAATGTATCTGCGTGTATTTGTATTTAGCATTAATTCTTCCAAGAGTCGAGTTCATTAGGTGCTATTGTGTCGATGGTGAATGCTTTTAACGAGTCGCGAGGAGGTTTCTTCGTATTCTTCGTGGGTTGGCAGAGATTTCAATGCGATTCGAGGATCATCGGTCCGATAGGGCCGCTCGCACGCGGCCATTTCTACTTTCTTATCGAGTCGCGTCGCGCGATGGGACAAATATAATAATCCTCTTATGATGGCTCTGCAGAGTGTATATGCACCGTGCACGCGCGCGCCAATCAAAGACGCATCGATTCTTTGCTCTCTCCTCGACGAATCCGCCATTTTCAACGAGCTTGCGTTTCTCCATGCTTATATATGTATATGTATATGCGAGACCTAATATAACAACCCATAAAGTACCAAATGTCTTAAAGACATCTTTTAGGCGTCGTTTAGTCAATTGGATGAAGAAAAGATGTCTATAAGACAACTTTTAGTCGAGTGTGCTGTATAAGACACCCTCTTGCGATTACTATAAATTTCTATGTATACTATATCCGCGCGTGTGTGTGTGTGTGTGTGTGTATCAAAGATCTCAGCAACTCTCTCTTTCTAATTCAGTTTCGAATACTCTTCTCTGCGGACATATATATATGTATATACATATATACTTAATTGATGAACGAACAAATTTCATCTTGTGGCGAATAAAAAAGGGGAGGGGAAGAGAAAATTTTACACGAAAAACTCGATAGATCCCATCTGTACTTCACGCATGGGAAACATCAATATAATGTGGAAAGTATGGTGGGGGGTAGGAGATGGGACACTTTTGCAGGTATTTCTTTTACAATAAAAACCATCGTGTGCATGTTTGTGCTTGATTGGAACAGAGATTTATTAAATTCCAATATATCTCGACTCGTGCGAGTGTTCTCGCTTTCACGGAAATTACACAACAGCGAATCTCGGCGCCGCTTGTGAACAAATAGTTATTAAAAAATGGTCTCCCTTCCCTCCTCCCTTCCCTCGTCCAAGGCGCTAGCACGTTACATATGCACCGACCAATTGATTCTTCATTTTTAATTTATTCGCACTCGATACTCAAACGGTACCTATATATATAATATGCAACCGAGGCATACACGCGCACACCTATATATATATATATATATATAATCCGTGCAATCGTCGCACTCCTCTCTCTCTCTATATATATATATATATATATATATATCGGACGAGGGAGAAAAAGTGTCTATCTGTACATACGCACTTTCCTATATATAATGTTGTAGCGCTGTGGAAACCATCCGAATTACGATAAAGATTGGCTATCTTAAAATTTAAACGATTCATATATTACACTTTTAACACGCGAGATCGCTTCAGTCTGGCATTTCGCCAAATTAGAATAATCTATGATACATGGAAACTTTTGGGACGCGACATGTACATACGTGCGCGGTTTCTTACGTCATTTAATTGTGTCTTTTTATCCCTCGATCCAGTTACCTTACACATACATGGCTCCTTCTTCCCTCACCCCCGTATTTACAACAACATAGAATCTCGGGTTTATAATCTTACTTCACTTTACCGATTCGATAGTTTGGCTGAACACGTCGTGCTCTCTCGCGCGTTCTATATATATTCCATGAAAGGCGTAAACGCGCACACTCGCACAAAAACACGCATATATAAATATATATGGTACATAGATCACTCTTGGACTCGGAGAAGAATCAAATTTTTCCCAAGGTCCTTCGGGATTCACAGAGACCCGCACGCGGCGCCTGACGAGATTATTTACGCGAGAGAACATTGCTTTGTTAACCATCCCTCTTTTATACCTATATATCGTACACATGCTTCCCCTAAATACCTATCTATTATTGATCTAAATATGTATATATATACAAACATCGGGCTTCTCCGTTCCGCTCGCCAAACCGCGTTCTTCCACTCGATCGTCGATGATGATAATCGGGATGAACGACGGACGTTTGATTGGTTAAGCGCTATAATTTATATCGTATGTACGTAGATGCAGCACGCGTATGTGTATGGGTGCGTGGGTGTTACCCCCACCCTTCGATCATTGTTAGACAATAAACGATTTTCGTCGAATAAACTGGGAAACTTAAATGGTGAATTTACGGTTTGCGACGATTGTTTGGTCCAATAAGCGTGTGTATATATGTATATATAGGAATTGGGCAACAAAGATGGACAACCAATGGTCACAGAGTTGACGAGTGAACGAAAGACGCGCGGGCGCGATTAAACGGTGGAGCCTGTGGTGGTGTTCGCAGGGATGTAGTAGTTCCTCACGTGGAGGTGATTGTGAAGGTGAAGCTGCTGGTTGGTCTGTATCGTTGGATTGTTCCAGTGGGAGTTCGGGGAGGCGACCTTGGGCTCTGGACTGGCCGACGCTGATCCCGGCGACGGGAGAGCATTGCTCTCGGCGACGACGTCCACGTCGACGTCCTCCTCCTCCTGCTCGACTTCCTGGAGCTCGTGAAGCTCGTCCTCGCTGCAACTGAACCTCCTGGACTTGGCGGGTCTCAGGTCCGATTCGATTTCGTGCTGGTCGTCGGGTGCCAATAGGGAGGCGACGTCGAACTGACGTTTTCTCGACGGTTGAAACGAAGATTGTCGAAGTACCTGACTCATCGTATAGTTTTGTTGCTGTTGTTGTTGTTGCTGCTGCTGTTGCTGCTGCTGTTGCTGGCCTTGATGATGATGCTGATTAGGATTGGCGTGATGATGATGATGATGATGATGGTGATGCTGGTGAGGCGTCCAAATGGTAGCGATCGGTTGAGCCGTGACCGGGGGTCCCAAGGCCGGGGGGGGTGGAGTGGCAGGAAGTGGAGGAGGACTGGGACTGTCGGGCTCCTCGTCCACCGCCAGACCCATGTGCCTCCTCACCTTCCTCTGGGCCTTGCGTCTTCGAAAATCACCCCGCCTGAAATCCTCCAAATTCGCCGGGTGTATCGCCCAGTAGTGACCTTTGCCATTGGCGCTTCTTCCGGACTTTACGAAGCAGTCGTTCAAGGACAAATTGTGCCTGATGGAGTTCCTCCAGCCTGGTCCCCTGGTCCTGAAGTACGGATAATGGTCCAGTATGTGTTGGTATATATCGGAGAGCACCAATTTCTTCTCTGGCGACGAGAGAATCGCCATGGCTATCAGACCGATGTAACTGTGTTGGGGTTTCGGCTCTTCAGGGATCCTCTGATGATGAGGATGAAGCAGGGCCATCGAGAGCGCCAATCTACTCGGGTAAGCAGCTGCAGCCGCTGCAGGGTAAAGCGGCAGAGGCGCCGGAAATCCCGGGTTCATTCCCAAGTGTCCTCCGGTACCGCCCGACGGCGGACCCACGCCGGGATGTTGAGGATGAAGCTGCTGAGCCAATCGCAGTCTCTCGGCCATCGCGTAATGATAGAGTTGCAATCGGTAGTGCTCCAATCCTGGCAGAAAACCGGCCATTGGATTCCCCAGTCCAACGGCCAACGGCTCCTTCGCCGGCGGCGGACTCTCTTGACTGCACATTTCGACACCTATATATATATATATATATATATAGCTCTCACTCGATTCTTCGCAGAATCAAACCACAATAAATCCCACTTTCACTGATTCTCATCTATCCTAAAATAATGAGATTTCGAGCGATTTCTTTCTCTTCTCTCACCAGCTCGTTCTCTCTCTCTCTCTCTTTCTCTCTGGTCGAACGCGTGCGCGCGTGTGTATGCGTGCAAGAGAGAGAAAGAGAGACACTACAGCAGGCACCGAACGAAGATACCCGCGCGTGTTTATATATATATATATATATATATATATATATATGTAGCTTATAATAACGATAGAAATATATCGCAGATTTTGAAAATTTGGTCGGGTCGCGCGCCGCGCGCCACTGATCGTCAACGCGATCTGTCAAATTTGACGCTTCTTTTCCCAGTCTATAGTTCACGACGGTGCACTGCGAGCGAACGAGCGAACGAGGGACCAACTGGTCATGATTTATGAGCCTGCGGACGTAGGAACCGGTGTCCTCCACCACTCGACCTCTGGAACGCAAAGCCACGCCTACCAGACCTCGTCGGAGCCACGTTCATTAAAAGCAGCAACGCCGAAGGACCGTGCGTTAACCAATCGGCGTCGGGACAGAGGGAAAATCCTGCTTCTGCGAGGCACGCCCACTCCACCACAGGATATTGATCTACCGGAAAACGACCTATACCGCCAAAGTCTCCATCTACTGCGACGGCCCTGTATTCCTCGGCTCGACTGGCGGGGGATGCTTTCAATCCTCCTCCTCCTCCCCCTCCACCTCCTCCTCCTCCACCACGACCTCTATCTCCTACTCCATGCAGGGCCGACGCTTTCCCCCGCCCTCTACACACTTCTAACTGCTGCAGCTCATCCCTATATCGCATATCCGGCGCGATCTCTCTCCTATATGGATAAGCTTCCATGTTTCCGGATTCTCTCGAATCGCACCACGCGCGCTACACAGTATGGTACACGGCCGCGCGGTACGAATATTCTTTCAGCTCTTCCCATTGTTGACTCCGCAGCTCCTCTCCGAGTCTCGTCCTCGTCGTCGTCGTCGTCCTCCTCCTCCTCCTCCTCCCCCTCCTCCTCCTCGTTAGCGCTGCCTCGTCAAATCCATATCTTTTCACAACTCTTTTTTTCTTCTTTGCTCCAAAAGACAACGCTTATTCCCAAATGATTCTGCAGGGATATATTTCGAATTCTCTTATTCTATATATGTTTGTTCAACAGAGAAAGCGAGCATCACCGCGCGTTGCATGTGGATGGTGTACAATTTTTCTTGTTTTTTCTGCGACGTAATACATACGATGTACGATGATCAGCTTATTAGGCTTGAGGAAATTAGTAAGCAGCCCTTGGAGAGACAGTGCGTACATAATATCCATTATACAATATATATATATATATATAGTAAATTGCTGCACGTGATTCGCGAGAAGGATATCGATCTCTCTCTCTCTTGGGTGGGAGGCGCTGAGTGGCTTTCTTCCTCGATCGAGTGTTGAGCAGTATTTTTTTTTGGGTCTGCTGGATAATCGAGGTCTCTGGGTCGTCCGGTCGAGACGCGATTGTCTCCAAGCTGTAAGAAAATAGTGCGAGGGTGATGAGGCGAAGAGCACGACTGAAACGCCGCGAAGGAACGAATGGAATAGGAATTGGGATGAGCCAGACTTTTGTAGCCTGAGAGGAGGGCCGTAACGTCTCTCTCTCTCTCTCTCTCTCTCTCTCCCTCAATCATGCTTTCCCCTTTCTTCTTCCCTCACCTATAAGAATCCTTTTCATCCGCGTTTGATTCACTGACAATGAGGGTAGATCTTGCTTGCGCGTTTATATATATATATGTATATACATAGAGAGAGGCGCCGCCCTGCAACTATTTGTAAGCATCCGCCATGCTGGCTTCATATCTGCCGTATTTTGCCACGCACAAAGCGAAATCGTTCCGAGCATTGAGCGAATGCGCGCACCAACATGGCGTTTGCCACGATTAAATCTTTCTCTCTCTCTCTCTCTCTCTCTGGATGCAGCTCCAATTTCAATTCTTCCTATACTGCATGGCTACAAACAACGACCCCCTTTCCCCCACTATACCCCTTTCCCATTTACAACTCCACCCCGAATAACCAATTTCATAATGGCAAGGTTTCGCATCAAACCGCCGCGTTCACTTGTATCCAGCACATATAACCGTCCTCATTTATCTCGACATGTCCACCCCAAAACTCCAACTGATAAAATATACGAAAGCTTTTTAACAACCATGGATCTCTGACACCTATAGTTCCTTCTATGCTATGTATATATATATGTTATATATGTGAAACAGGCATTCTCTTTCCACTCTGAATCATCGAGTACGCCAAGCCCACTTTTTTTATCATTTGTGATTTTCTTTAAAGTTACTTTTCACTCCCCTAGGACAGCTCTTCGAAAAACGTTTATACCTTATTGACTCTTTTTCAACTATTAGCGCTACCTTTAACTTTTCTTATAGTTTCTAAATGCTTATATTTATTTTAAAACTAACGATATTTCAACCACCGGAAAACCATCTTATTTTCTTTTCATTTTCAATCCAAGTTTTCTAGAAAAACTAAAATCAAAGTATTACTTTGTAGTGGGGGAGAGCCTGCAATTCCATCGTGACACGTGTCAATACTGACATTCCAAATTTTCATCCTGTCCCTTAACAAAATTTAAAAACTTATTAGTATTTTGAACTCGAAACGAAAAGAATGACGATTGGATCATCGGAGCACAGTTATTTAAAAAAACAATTATCTCGTTTCAATGAGTCTTTATTTGGATAGTTGCCAATAAATAGTCTCTCACTTGATTTTAATAAAATTCAATTAAAACCATTGAAGTTGATTAGATTTAAATAATATATATTTATCTAATTGAATTAGCCGTTTATTAAAATGAAGCTAATACTTAATTACGACAGTTCGAGTATACATTTATTTCAATTAAAGAACTTTTTCTAACACACATACACATAGTGTAAGTGCAAGTATTTGATAACTCTGTCGAGACTTTAAAAAAATCTGCAATACAAACCCATATAGTACACTTGACTAATAGTTGTCCTATAGATATCTTTTAGTCACCCAATTGACTAAAAGACACCTAAAAAATGTCTTAAGTCATTTAGTGCTCTATGGGAAAGCATTTATAACTTTCTTAATAGTTAACGAAAAGCTTTAAAAATGTAAGCGCTAACATATGCTTTGCAGAAGTTATAAAAGGTAAAAATTTTTCAACAAAATCAAGAATGATCGAATCCGCTGGTTCGTTGTTTAGGCGTGGAATGTCTCCAGCTATATATATATATATATATATATTTATCGAAGCCCGAGGCTGGTCCTACGGGACGTGAAAATGCTTATTCATCGAGGAAGCGATGAGTTTTTAAGGAGGAACCAGCCAATGGGGGAGTTAAGGGGTGAAGCGTGGGAGCATGATGATGGCAACTCTCCGCAAAAAGGATAAAGAGGAAAATTGTGCTTGGAATAATGAAAATACTTATTATCCTATTTTTCTATTTTCCTATTTTCCTACTTGCGGGTAGTGCTCGGATTTCCTGGTGAATCACGTTGGACCGGTAACTTTAGAATTGGTTCGATCAGATAAGTTTGGAGAAGAAGTTGTGGAAAGGTGTAATGTAAGCAAAGCCCGTAGGAGCTGCCATGAGTATATAGCTGGCTGGGCTGGATAAGATCGGTACTTGGCGAATCCGCGGGAAACCAGACTCGCCACTGTCAAAACACAATAAAACTCGATCGTTGAAAAGGCACCGTCGCTGTTGCCTGCCTCTGCCTGCCTGCCCTATTGGCTTGCCGCTCAACCTTTCTTCTGTATCGCGCCTCTGTATACCACTCACACACGCACACTTGCGCAAAGCGTGTTATACCGAGAAGCAGCAGCCTGAAAATATAGAAATATATAGATATATGTATATATAGGTAATAGTAGCCAAATTTGAACCACTCAAGCAATTTTCGGAATATATAAAAACAGTAACAGTTTTTGAAAAATCTATAGGTATAGATGGTTATATAACGAGTTTATTTATAGCTAAACAATAAAAATATTTATTGATTGATTGTAACAAATTGAAGCTTCGAAAACTGTAATTAAAAATATATAACATTCGGTCCAATCAAAGAAACCGGTGTTCCAAGATCGACTAATAGTGCCCTAAACTGGACCATTAATTTTAATTCTGCAACTTAGCAGTAGTAGATTTTTTCTGAGCTCACTCGAATACATTTCGTGTGTAACCGTGTGCGACATTTGAGGCATTGGATCATTCATCCTCTTTCGTCTAAAAATGATCATAGGAAGAATGTAAGCTCCAGTAGAACTAACTGCAAATATCACTGTCGTATCAATGCCACGTTCTCCATTTATTATTATTCCTACACACTTGACGCGTTTTGCTTTTTACAGGCAATCATTTTTTGAGGTGCTTTTTGGACCGTGGTAAATCCTGACTAATCGACGTTAAATAACTTGTCTGCAGTGGTATTAAATTTATCCACCACTGTCTTTAGATTTTTAAAAAAATAATTAGCATTTTTTCTATTAAATCCTCGAGTTCTTGCTATCGAGGTATTTTCAGTCTTCCGAAGTGACAATTGTTAATTGCGTAGCATAAAAGCATAAAACTATTTTTTCCCCGTCATTCGCTTCTCTTTATTAAAATTTTGATGGAGTTTATATTTTTCAGCGATATCAAACGCCAGTCTTTTAACATCTTTCGTTGTTAGACCAAAAGAACATTTCTCGAGAAAAAGAATGTGTTCCGCGAGGATTTTTTCCATATCTCTTGAAAATGTCGGTTGCCTACCTAACATTTTATCTCCGTTAACAAATAAATTTTTGCCATCTGCATGACTCTTAATTGTCGTTCTGGGTACGTTATAATAGTAGCTACATTCGTTTAGGCCTCTAATGCCACACTTATAGTCCTCAATTACTGTTAACAAAACTGCTCGTGGACCAAGATCCGTAATTACCTCTTTTGACATAACCTAAAATATCGAAATTTGTTTTAATATTAACGTTCCTTTAATTGTATTGGTCCAATTTTGGCAACTTGATTAAATTTTTTTAAATATAACTTAACCTCAAACTAGAGTTAAGGTTAATCAGTTTATTATACAGCTTCGTGTTTCAAATGGTTTGCTTTTTGAAGCTCTGACATTAAAAATTCGCTTTACTTACTTTGAAGTGTAAGGTACTCTTATTTAATCTCTATCAAAAATTATATCAACAATTGAGAAAAGATTAAAATCTGTCGATTCTTCGGACCTAAGCAGTTCTGAGTAATGGATGACGAAACAAATGAAGCGGTAGACTACTTTATATTCGACCAACGCAGTCCAATTGTTCAAAACTACAAATATTTTATCTCAGTGAAGTTGCATTGTTGTTACAATCGAGATGCCGGTTCATTTTAGGCTTCTTTCTCTCCTATATATATACCGATTCGTGTATCATATATATATATATATATATATATATGTATACCATCCCTGCGCGGCTATTGGAGAATCGCGCGTGCGTTTGTTTATATAGTGGAATCGGTGATTGAACGCGTGTAGGGACCTCGACGTGATTCTGGTGGGGATTTCTAAAGTTTACGTACTTGTGAAGATATTAGAGAGAGAGAGAGAGAGAGAGAGATATTATTGGTCCATTGTGGGATTCCGCTAAAAAGCTTCTCGCATCGAATAATGGCGATAATTGTGACGAAATGGAGCGCCATTGTGGGAAAAAAGGTACGGTAACGATCGAGGGTGGCTCGTCGTCGACTGGTCGGGTAAGTGGCAGATGTATGGCGCCCAGTTGACAGCTTCTCCAATTTCCTCGATCGTATAACGTCGCGCGTAAGTATTTCACCACTCCTTCCTCTCGGATCCCCTGTTTTTCTTTTTTTCGTTTTCATCGTTCCCTCAAAAACCGTTTTAAAAGAGATAAAGCCGAAATTTTATTAGAGGTAATATAGGCCAGATTAAAAGATTCCTCCATTTCCACAGCGGGAATATAAAGCGTTATCTGCGAAATGGCAAAGCGAAGAAATGTCGCGGAGGCGCCGCGGATGCTTCACCGCACCGCCACTTCCGGTGGACTTTGAAGCATCCACGAGTTTCCCGATTTTCTCTTTAGAACGCTGCCTGCGTGTTCTTTGGCTTTCGATCATTTTCGAATACGCTATACTATTCGTTTTTAATCTCCAGAGATGAATGCTGCTATAATAAATTGCACTACAATGGAAAAGAAGAGACGCGAAGGATGAGTAGAGATAAGGTGAAAAAAAAGGTTCCGTAAAATCTGGTATAATAATTCAGGGTATACCGAGTTTATAAATTATGAATATTTAAGGAGAGTGGTAGTACGAGAGTGGGGATGAGTATTTTCCTATCTCGGCAAAAGCAATATAGCGTTCCGTCGGAGAGGATAGGAAGGAGGGACTCTCGGTGGGGTTCGAGATAGGCAGGTGGGTGGATGCTTAGGAAACAGGATGGTATATACACGATTGAGAAACGGTAGAATCTCTTTGAGAGGTGCAGCTCAAAGCTAATGGACCTCCTCTCTCTCTCTCTCTCTCTCTCTCTCTCTCTCTCTCTGTAGATCCTTGCCTCCATCCCCACTACCGCCCCTCTACATATATACTCCCATAAGGCTGATGACTCTAGGACGCGACACGACGCGTTCCTATTTACTTTAGCACCTCCCATCCCGCTTCTCGGAAGAATCAGGACGCACGACCTACGGAACAAGCATCTTCGAGCTAATCTCTCATGCTACTCGATTTGCAAATTCGTTATCTATATATATATATATATATATAGTCACGCGAAGCTTCGACCTTGAACAAGTAGTCGATTCGAAAAATACCTTCAGTTTCACGAGTAAATAGCTGAAACAAATGTTTTTTCCTTCCTCATTTTTAAAGGAAATTATTTGAATATGGTCCTTATAATAATATAAAAAAGACACGAGTAGGTATATAATCTTCTTAGGCTCGTCTATATCGATGATACTTGTACTTGGCAAGCGTACATAGGAGCTGGGTGGGGGTATGGTATCTTTGGCCGCGTATCATCCCTGCAAAGCCGCAGTAATGAGGGGCACAAGGGGTGCTTATTTCCTCACTGGCTCGACTCGTACACTACATACAATAATGATGGAGAGATCGCGCAAATGCTCTTTGCGGCCGCGAATGGGGTCGCCCGTGAAATATTCATTGGAACCCTCGACGCGTCCACGACGACATTTGCCACGCTGAAACGAAGCGCTGCGCCGGGCTTTGATCTTGGATTCAGCGTAAACCAGACGCACGCGCGCGCGCGCGCGCGCTCCATCCTCGCCAGCAGCATCGCGGCCAAACTGTGTGCTTGCCTATATATATATATATATACGTCAGTCATAAGCTCCTCTCATCTCGATTGGAATTTTCAAGTGGAAAAGGAATTTGGTTGAAAATTTTTCGCTCTCGAGCCTTTTTTACGATCCGGCAAGGACAGTATACATATATATATATATAAGTTGAGGCTCGTCTATAAATATATATATATGTGTGTACAAAGGTACGAGGAAGGAAGAGTGAAAGGGAAATGGAGCGGAAAGCGAACGGCGGGGGTGGCCACTCTGCGGGACTACATTGGTGTTTACAGCGCGCGGATAAGGTCCTTTGGGTTTAACGAGACATGGAAGGCTCTATTGGTGAGGAGGGGGGGGGGGGGATGGAGGGTGGCGATGGAGAAAATCGCACTTGGCCGAATTACGGTTGCTTTGTGGATCGAATGGGGCCCGTAAGGGGCGACAGCGCGAAAGGCCGGAACAAGATTTCGCTTTTGTGGCGCACTTGACGCTCGTCCTGAAATGGAGCGGAAGTCCTCGAGAGGAGAACGCGGTGGTGGTGGACGCAGGCATCACCTTCTTGATTCCACGAGGCTGCACACTGCGCCCTGCAGAACGGCGACGGTGGGGCCCGAAACGTGACCGTTTGGCCGAGTAACAGGATTAGCGCCGGATAGATTAGATTCGAGATATTTAGTGCCTTCTCCTCCCCCTCTCTTTCAGGCTGCTGCACAGCGTTCAAGAATGCCAGGATTTGCGCCAATATTTTGCCTGTTTAGCCTTTGTTGCCGGACAGTGGCCATTGTCCGCTCGGAGCGTTTAGAGCGTTTAGAGCGGGAGGCGTGGGGATCCAGGTCCACCCCAAAGTCCCTCTTTCTATCCTACACTCAACTCTCATTTATTCCATCCTCCGTCTCTCGGCTCTCGCCCACTACTCTACTCAATCCCCTTTCACTCCTCCTTTTTTAACACCTCCATCAAAGGCCTTTCCTCCTGCATTCTCACTCTCCAAAACCACTCGAGCCATGTTTTTTCTCTCAAGGCGAATCAAACAATTGCTCGATTCACAAACGAATTTCTCCTATATACGCATTATAGGTATATATATATATATATATATATATATATACACGATCATCGAAGCTTGGAATAATTATACTTTAATAGCATATATATAGACAATTGCTCGAGCAATGTCTTGACCAGTGGTTCTATACTTTTAATATATTTATATATAGTGTTATATGAATTATCAGTGTGGGTGGTATATATATATAGTTATAACACAGAATCGAGATTCTAAAGAGGATTTTACTTTTCGAGGTTTAGAGACAAATCGATTTATTTATTCATCGAGTGGAAGGACTCCGAGAGTCGTTGTTGCAGCAGATTTTCGTTTTGGGCAACTGGCCTGGCACTTGTCGTTGGGTACAAAGGGATAGCTGTGTTGGCGAAGAGTGTCAGGTTCGATGAGGATGAGATGGAAAATCCTATGGTGCACGGTGGAGCATGGGCCGGTCGTGCCACACCCCCGCGGTATGTCCAATTTTCATCAGCTTCTATTTACGTCTATACTCTCTCTCTCTCTCTCTCTCTCTCTCTCTCTCTCTCTCTCTCTCTCTCTCTCTCTCTCTCTCTCGTGCAGACGTTAAAGAGCGCCAACCGCGGCTCGTGCTGGAAGATCGAGCCCTCGTCTCTCGACTACACACCGAGTCTATTCCATGAACGTCGCTCGCGTTCCGTTCTAACCTCATAGGAAAATGGACGCAGCGTGCATAAATAGGCTCCAGTGGCTTTTAACTCTGTAGGCCGCACGCACGGGACAGCTGCTCGCTCATCGATAGTATCGATGTCACCGAAGCGAAGATTCAATAGGAAGATAACAGATCGTGTCCAACACGCTTCAGGATCTTTATCTCCTTCGTTAATTCTCCCCACCCTCTCTATATATCTACATACATCTATAATACCCGCTCAATCACCGTAGTTAATTATTATACGGGTACTCTTTCCATGCATTGTACGGTACGTTTACAATTGTCGAATCATTCCCATATTATACGTCGGGGTAAATGAGATCTACGTGTTGATATTTTCCTAAGGACGTTAGGAATGAAGTTTCGTAAAAGATAGTCCGAGCTGCGCTCCTTATTGTTATACAATAATTTATAGAGAGAGAGAGAGAGAGAGAGAGAGAGAGAGAGAGAGATAATTGCGAATAGTCTGAAACGTAGCTATGGAATTATGGGCGGCTGTCGCAACAATTCCACTGTTTTCATAGGCAGCCTTGATACTCGGCACAATGCCACTTGGCTTGCTAAACGGTATCGATGTAGCTACCTATCTCCTCTGGAATAATAATCCTATATATATATATACCGGATTTTTCACAATGGAAAATTTATCCGAGCACACCTTTGAGATTGTTTATACTGGTAGGTTCCGAGATTTTATTATTTCCTCCGTATTTTCAACAAAGCATATCGAATTGTCAATGAACAAATTTAATTGCAAATTTTTATCAATGATCCATCCGATGCAAGGATAAATTTGCTCCTGTATACAAACGCCATGCAACCATTGCGGGACGATAGATCCAACAATGTCGACTACGACGATGACAACGAACAGAATAAATAGAATATGAGCATCGTAAGTGAATAATAACATCGGAGAAGGGCTAGATACAGGAGGCTGCTTTACGCATGGGGTTAGCGCGGCGTTTAAGGCACCCATATTGGTCCCCTAGCCTCCGGCGACTCTTCCAATCCCTTGCTCATGTGGTAATTATTATTCAACCATTATACGATGATTAGCCGACGGTAGACACTGGTGTAGTCTGCTGTATAGTGGGTGTAATACGAGAAATAAGTGTGCAGTTTCATGGCGAGTTGGATATCCGGTGACAAACCGAATAAATCTATCGAATCTTACCGCGTATTTAGCGCCAAGCCTCCAACACATGTTCGCACATCTGTCTCTCTCCTCCTATCTCTCTCTCTCTATATATATATATATATATATATACACGGGTAGTCTGCTTTTCGCACAGAGACGCTCTATCAATATCGAGCTCCATGTTTCTCTCACTGTCGAATTTCTGAAACAAGTGGTTCATATGTGTTATAGAAAAATCGACATTATTTTCGAGAACAATGAATGGTGTAGATGCATGCACATTGCGTTTCATCTTGGATAATCTTTGCGATTGGCTCGATAAAGGAAACTGTACCGGTCGAGCCGCGTGAATATCGAGTTTGGTGCATGGAAGAAATGGCAAATTCGATCTATTTTTTATTTATTCAATTATCGCATTGCCTTGTCCCCCTCCAAGCCCGTTACGAGGTCTCGTTTAACCGATGCTCGCGCGATTCGCCAAGAGAAAATCTGTGCGTCTGTCTCTTAACTCAACACACTATAAAACTTTCCTTACCGATCCTTTGGTCCAGAGCTCGGAATCATTTGCACATTTTAGCTGTTTACTATAGTCACTAATAGGAAATCCCTATTAGTGACTATGGTAAACAACTGAAATGTGCAAATGATTCCAAGCTCTGGTTTGGTCCATGCAACGTTCGCCCGGTGCGTCCGGTAAACTGCGGTCCTGGCTCTAGGCTTCTCTACGTGTATCTCAGTCCAAATGGTGCAATATCGAGTAAGCCAACTGTTTGATAAAATGCAAATTGGGTTGGTATAGCTCGCCCTTCCCCCCCCCCCCCCCTACCGATTCTAATCCAATCTGCTTCCGCATGTATATTAAAGTATGGGACGAAAGCTAACATATATAGCCACGATGCCACGAGCGAGCTACATCATCATCTTGTTCGAAAGGACTCGACGAAAGGGCTGGCTGGAAATGGAGCTCTTAAGGGTGAACAACTACACACTTTTTCGCGCGGCCCAATATGGAGTTATGCACAACACTCCGATGCATCGCGTTTCCTTATTTGCCTCGCACAACCTCGCGAACCGCTCTCTGCTACGGTTTATGCAACACGTCACTTTCAACCTCTCGACAAACCCATTTCGTTTCAAATGCAATTCTCAAAACTCTCACCCCTCCCCCCCCCTCTCTTTCTCACCTTTTCTCATTCCCTTCCCCCCTTTAACCAAATGTATATTTGTATCTCCTATACATATATAGGCACTACATACATAACATGTGTGATGAACGATAAACTCTCGCGAGTAACTTCAAACGACAGGCAGTTAGTCTTTTTATACGACTTGTGTATGTTTCGAAAAATTGCTCTCGCGCGCGCGCTATTTTAGGTTATAAATACTAGAAAATTTGCAAATTTTTCAAACTTTTTAAACAATGGAATACATTCGCGAACCCTGTCCATGGAGAATCGTCGACGATTCTGGCGGAGCCTTTGCAATGGGTACAGCTGGGGGCACGATTTTTCAAGTGAGAGAGACGAAATTTTCAAAAATTATACGAGACAAACCATCGAGCGTTAAGAAACTACTCTTTCTCTCCTTCCGCAGAGTCTGATCGGTTTCAGAAACGCGCCGTCGGGTCTTGGCAGAAGATTCCTCAGCGGGCTGAATTTCACCAAGAAAAAAGTTCCTCAAATCGCTGGTAGCTTCGCAATCTGGGGCGGACTTTTCTCCGCGATCGAGTGTAGCCTCGCCTATTATCGCGACAAGGAGGACCCATGGAACCTCATAGCTAGCGGAGCTCTAACCAGTACAAATCTCTCTATACTACGTCACCGCATTATTACAGTACCATCACGAAAAAGAGTAAAATTCAGAGTTACTTGAAATGCACGAAAAAAAAGGTGGAATTCTGGCAGCCAGAAATGGAATTCCTGCAATGTTGGGCAGCGCTTTCGCAGGTGGGATTTTGTTGTCGATTATCGAGGTTGCCGGATTAGCGATAACTTACCTCAGCGGACAACAAGTTATCCAACAAACCTTGCTGGAGGAACCTGATATCAGTCTGGATACCATCAATCAACGAAAGAAATTGTCCGAATAATAAAGTGCTATTTTTGTCCTACAAAGGAGCGTTTTTTCAGTGGCTTTGAGAGTGAATTTTCAAAGGTGCATGACGATATAGGATAAGGTCAAGAGAGACCGAGTGTGGTCGTCTCTTTCCGCAGGTTCCGAGACGAGTTCAGTCGAGTGGCCCTTTCTCGACTGGTAGATCTTGAGAGATAGGGGGAGGGGGGGGGGGGGGGTCCGAACGCTCCCCTGCAACGATGGATGGAAAGATCATTTATTGGAAGGTGCTGGTAATGACTGTTTTGACAGCGGCTCGCGCGCTACACGCCATTGACAGTTCCGAAGAGGACCCGACGAGACTCGGCCTTTTGTTACCGCCTCGCGACAACCGATTGGAATCAATATTTACACTTAATCCTCGTGTAAGCTCTGGATTAGCAGGGCTTTGGTCCATACTCCTTGCCAAGCAACCCTTTCGATTTCTAGTCCCGACGCTTTCGACCCGAACCGACCCGGCCCTCTCTCGATCGCTCGTTCTTACCGTTACGACCGATTCTTCTCTCTTACACTTAATTCAACAACAGCCTCGACCGCACTGATCGCCAGACGTTGCGTTAATCTGCGAAATCCATTCAGGAATCAACCGAAACAAAACTTTCACGACAAACTTAATTATTCGCGTTATGTTTTTAATGGTGCGATAAAAATATGGAAAATCGTATGTATCGATTGATATATCTCTAAGAAATAGCGCAAGAAAATTTGGAAATGACCTGGATTTTATTGAATCGGTGCATGGTGAAAGAAATACAGTGTGTGAGAGAGAGAGAGAGAGAGAGAGAGAGAGTTTCACCTATCCGGCTGGGTAAGCTTTTTGAAGGGGTCCTTGAAGGGCGTGACTGCTCGATGGGTATTTACTATTTAGTTAGGGTGAGCACTGAACAACGACAATACACGCGGTCGAACGTTATTGTGTTCGAGTGAGCCACTGCTTCGTTGATTACGGTGGCGCGTGGTCCCGTAGAATCTTCTATAAACCGACCGACGGCGTGAATAATTCCAAATTGGATTATACAAAACCTAGCTGGGAATCCAGGAAATCTTTCGCTGGTCTTTCAAATCAAAACTTATTCGCTCCACTAACTCTTATTAATGCTCTTTCTCTCTCTCCTTTTTTCAAACATCCTAGAAACTTCAATTTTATCATAAAACCATGCATCCATCGTCTTTTTTCGACACTAGTTTTTCATTTTAACTAAAACAACAAATTATAAATCTATTTGTTCTTTTAAAGATTGTTATCAAATTCTGATGCCTTCGCAGCTCGTATTTCGGCGATGAAATCTAGCGTGTAAAAAAGCTAACCTCAAATATGGCGGGGACTAAAAGTAACGAAGTTGTTGCCTCTCTACTGAAAAGCAACCCATGGTGTGTTGTCGTAAGGGTCGTAAGTACGGCTGTGTTCCGTTATTGACTGTGAGTACGGAAAATCTACAGTTTATGCGACATTAAATATAGGTTTTCATACTCGAAGTGAATAGCGGAATACGGCCTAAAAGTCACATATTAACAAAATATTTATTTGCAAGAAAACAGATCGATGAAAAGTATATTAATTTAATGAAACGGGTTAAATTACATCTATGAATTTTTATTTGTCAGCATTTGTCAAATTGGATCATCTATATACAGTAGGAGGTCTAGGTTAAAGTAGAAGAATTATCAGAGTATACTAAGTTACATTGACAGTCAAGGGACTCAAGGGTTGAAGTATTTTGCTTTGTTAAATGGTCCTTTTATATCTCGTTGAAGGTTGCGTCTTAATCTTTCCATACGAAGGAAGAGAATTGCCTAAACAGTGATCCGTCGAATATGATAATTCATTCTAGCTGTGACCTTGAATCGACCAACATCGATTTACCAATGAATCATTATTTTGCAATGATTGTATTGCACGGGGCAAACATAAAAAAAAGTTAAATATAATTTGGTAAATTTATCTTATAGTTTATAAATTGGTAAATCTCATATTGTACATTCATGCAAGAATAGACATAATATAATTATTTATATTTTGATAATGTAGTTGTGAAATTGAATATTTGATAACGAAGTCTGTTTAGAAAATTAAATTTGCAGTTCTCCTGATTTTATCCGATCAAAATGTCTATTAGATTATTATTATACAGAGATTATTAATCCTGCATTGAATGTGAGTAATGTTCCCCATTGTGCTTTGCTCATTTTTATTATTTCTTTTAATAGATTTCCAGATCTAGTTATTTCTCCATATCTCATTTATCATATGCTGTAGTTAATGAATACTCAAGATTTATTTAGTCGCAATCGCTTTTCTACGTGTATCCAGGTTATATTTACAATACGGCTATGTTAATGGTGATGGAGATGATGACGCTAACGATATTCACTCGCGAAGGAATGATTTTCAAACAACACTGCACGCCCTGGAATTTTTAAATGCGTACTTTGCATGAGTCTATAAAAACGTTATTCTGTTATAAATAGTATTCAGTTAAATTCCTTGTTTATTTTATTTTAAAATAAAAATAATTAAATTTATATAGGCTGTATGAGAGTCTTCAAGTCATTCACATTTCACAATAAATAATCGTATTTTCAAATTTTATTAATATATTCCTATTTTTCAGGTGAGAGGGAGAGGATCATACCTATAAGTGGCAAAAATGCATGTCCAGTATCGATATAAATTCGATAACGAATCGACATAAATACTGCACCGATTTTTCTCTGGGTTGAAGTAAGCCAAACCGTCATTTCGAATTGAACCGTCGCGCCGTCCGAGGAGAACGTACACTGGCAAATAATTTTAATCGTTTTTTATTTGTTAAACTTATTTAATAATATTACGATTAAGGAAGAGCTGGCGCGTAAGACAAAGCTCCCAAGAAAGAGTCAAACGTAAACAACTTCCCATAGCTTAGATCCACATTAAGGTATAATAGCAGAGGAATTGGTTTTCAAATTGCATGATATCGTTATCCCGCGTTTTCGGTCAAAAAGGTGTTTAGGGATCCCGATAATATCTTTTGTATCACTATGCGAGAGCTTCATTTGTTATGTCGGGCTAGCGTATATACTTATAGAAGTTGTTTTATACATTCTCTTTAAGCAAATCTGAGAGGCAGTTATACTTACCCCATGCGTTTAAAAGGAATATATAAAACGTTTGCCTCTAATATGCTAGCTTTGCATGAGAGATCGAGCTACTTATATAGAGTTTTAAAACGATTTTATCATATGTGTTGATGCATTTTCAAATTTTTCAGTCAACGTAGGAGTGTCAATGAAATTTAAATGGGACTTAGCCTCTTCAAAATCTATAAGGGAAATTATTGATCTTGTTCCTTCGATTATCTACGTGCTTCATAAATTACGGAGATAAAAAAGATAAACTGAATATGCTTTTCTTTTTTCCAATTCTTTGTAGATAATACATAAACAAATTAAAAGAAATCCCGCGTTGTGCACGAAGCAACATTTCGTTATAAAGTTTCTTGTGAAAGGAGAAAAAATATCTATTCAAATTTTTACAAAATAACAAATGACTGGAGGAAGGATTGGATCACAACCCTACCATACTTTTGCGTGGCTTAACAATTTTTCTACAGAAAGGAGGAAATAGAAATTATAAGCCACAATCGTTACTCACGCACTAAAATAACCATGACCAAAGACAAGGCCCTTTGAATGAAATTAGCCAAATTGGTAGCTACGTATAAGTCCATCACTAAGAAGTTAGCTGTTATCAATAATATGTGCATAGATTACGTCTTTTCACAGTAATTTTGTAAATAATGGTATTTTGTAGAAACAATATTTCTGTTTACATCTACTATTGCGAGTAATTCCACATATGCGGAATAAATTACTAAATTGAAGGTATAACGTATAAAATTTGTACCTATATATATATTCAATATTTATTGTTAATACCAATGGAAGTAAAACCATAAAATTTTTTGAATATTTTAAATATTGAAGTGACTCGAAGGTAATGTTATTACTAATGTTATCAGTCTTTCTTGAAAATAAATTTTGTTACAATTTATTCCAACTGCAAAATTAAAATTCAATTTATAATTTGTAAATATGAATGGAGGCGTTTTAGTAGATCTTTTCTAGATTAGAGTAATGTGTGATTTATTCAATGTACAGTACGAAAGACTGACCTGAAATAGATGAAAAAATAAATGAAGGTCATAAGATAAAAACGTTTTTGATAACTTTAAATATCCTCCCAATTGCCAATTAAAAAAATCATTATTACTACTAATGAACAACATTGAAATCATTCTTAAAAGTTGTATTATATACAGAAAAATCTAAGTTTAACAACTTAACATAAATGATTCTAATTTTATTAATTATATATAATTTGATGTTTAGCCTTCGATGTACAAACCATCAATTTAAATTTTTAAATTTATTTACATCAACCAACTAAGTATATAAAAGTTAAAATTGTAAAAACGTTATTAAAAGTTGTACTGGTTGAAAGAAGTAAGTTATATAAACCAAATGCATATCGTTTTGTTACCGTCATATATAAGGTTTAGAGTACAAAATCAGTGATCTATTTTAATTCGTTGGATGCTGTGTAATTTTATGCATAAAAAAATTTAAACAACTAATTAGAAAAAATAAACACATTTAATTGAAAATAATCCAAAAATCAGCTTGTGGAACATGAATATTTTAATATAGAGGAGATGTTGAAAGTTCAAAATTGTTGATTATGATACTTTCAGTGGATTCTTTCTAGAAACGTAACATATAAAAAATGTTTAAAAATCAGGAGCGTTCATCTATATCAAAGTTACAAGCCTTCTGCCTCACTTTCGTGGAATATGGGTGTTGTAACTTGGGCGACATTTTAGAACGTTAAAATGTATGATTTTGCCTAATTTTTGTGATGCTGCAGATAATCACCAAACAAACAAATATAAAAAACGGCATGCATAAGTATCAAAGTTACCAATCACAGGCTTCACTTTCATGGAAAACCGGTATTTTAACTTGGAGGAAATGCTGAAAGCACAAAACGTTGATTTTCATGCTTTCGGTGGATGCTGTTCGGAAACGCTATATAAATATATCTGATAAAAGTCAGAGAATCTCAAAACCATTGCAACAACCAAATTACATTCGTCAGCAGCCTGGAACAAGAATATTTTCACTTATAAATTAATTAAATTGTGCAACCTCGTTGAATTTTCTGTTTGGCAAGCACTGCTGCATTAACGCCACATAATAAATTTCTCAAAAAATTCAGAGGGGCTTCTGGACATGGAATCTACCAATCCCATTCATCAGCAGTCTGGAACATGAGTATTTCCATTCTTGTAAATGTGTCAGCTCCTGAAAGTTCCCATGCAATGTTAGATGAATTATATCTTTTCTAATATCGGGTGGTAACCTATGTGAATTTTGTCACATTTTATCTATGTGGCGGACAGTAGCATTGTACTTACACGTGTGTGAAAAACAAGAATTTGGGTTTAATTTGTCGGACTACTGTGAGCTGAAAAATTCTATTTAAAAACATGACATTTAGGCGCCTATATGTTGGTGCGACAATTGAGTAGCGGAGAGGGAATGAGGAAACGCAGTGTACATTCGGCGAAAAAATAAAACCATCGGCTCCAGTTTCAGCTTGTCATTTTGTCCTCAGTAGCACAAATTCGGAAAAGCTTTTGTCGTAGAAATCGTCCACGACTCTTAAATATTTATTGTAGGAGATGAGCTATTTGATAGTGGGGAAGTGTTTGCGTCGCGCGAGCTTCTCCAAACCCTAGAAGACATGGACGATACCCTGAGCGGCACTGATAACAGAATCGGAAAAGTCACAACTGGAAGGCGATACGACTCCTACAAAACTTACTGACCCTTCATGATTTGGATTACCCAAACATTTTATTTAAAAGGATGGTAATATATTATATTTTTATAAACGATAATTTAACTTATTGTTACAAGATTAACCACTGGAAAAACTTGTTAGCGTCCAGCACGTTTGTAAAAGCTTACAAGACGAGCACCGACGACGTAAGCAGGATAGCTTAAAACGGCAGACAATTCAGCCAAACAACCTGATATTTCTCGAAGTGGAGTCAGCCATCATTGAAACATTGTTGTAGCCCATATCATGGAAGTATTTGAATAAAATGATACCTGAAAAAGGAAAAGAATTACTTTGATTTGTTCGAAAAACTCGTTACTTTCTTAGGTTGTTTTATCCGTATAATTCACCTGTGTAAATTGAAGTCTCATGAGCAGCAATAGGCATGTTGGAAGTATTTACAGCAAAGACCACTACGCTTCATGATAGACTCGGTAATGTCGTCAATTTTCACGCAGTCAACTTAGGGAAATCACGGAGTACTTCAGACTTTCGTTATCACGCTTTCCGCAACCGACGTTGATAATTACATCCCATTTGGAATACTTGGATAGGGCCTAAGAAATTAGTTTTTCCACAAACAAAAGCACCCGGAACGGCCGTAATACCATCTTATAAACACCTACAATAGTCATTGAATTTATTGTTTTATAGAACCATATTTTTCAATACTAATTAACATGTGCTTTATTCATTTACGGGAAGAGAGAATGCAGGACACGCTGTCCATTGAGTAATGGGTGATTGGCTGGTAATTTCTTAGTAACTGGTCTTGGCTGACATACAGGCCATATCTATAAATAATGAATCATTGAAATAAAAGTATTACATAAATTTTGCTGCATTGTTTATAAAAATTGTTACACAAAGCATCGTACATTTATGTCTCTCTCAATCGAATTCTGTTTCCAAAACTACGTCCTGTAAATAGAATGGATATAATTATATAATTATCAGCTTTTTAATGATTTTTGTTTCCAATTGTAAATACTTACATCAACAGTATAATAAAATTGCCTGCTGGTGCTTAGTAGGTTACAGTACCCTTATTTTTGAATGTTGAAAGTATCCTGTGCTGTACTATGTGTTCTCATGAACAATTCCAAAGAAATCAACACCAGTGACGTGGCTGCCACTTTTAACATTTGATAGATTTAATTTCCATGTTGTAGTACAGAACAAGTACGGCACATTAACGCTTTTTGTAATATAAATAAAGCCGGTGAGCTGATTGACGTCTTTGAGTGTACGCTGAATATTATCCAAGATGCTATCAAGAATACCAGGACACAATACAACAGACAAGGGATTTCCTGTACTAGTTGATCACTGGATCTACTATACAGTCACTCCACTGGTTTCCTTGTAAATCCATAATAAGTAAATAAGTATTTAGGTATAGGTTATGAGTTTTTATAAGAGATTGATTCATAATAACCAAAAGTATATTATTACCTTAATGGTAGCCATTACATCTAAACGATTAATCTCTCCTACTAATTCATAGTAACCCAATCGTACCACTTCCTACATATGTAGCTGAACTAGACATCTTTCCTGCTTTAACAACTAAAATAAAAAATAAAATATTACTTTAATAGTTAATTTTAAGAAATTGTATTGATACATGAATAAAAAAACGTTTATTAACAAGGTTTAAAAACTCCAAAGACATATCCAAACTTTTCTCCGGCGGCTGTTCGCGCCCACCCGCATTGCTGGGTAAGTTTAAACAGAATCACGATTTTCTTTTTAAGAAAGCGTTTTTATTCTATTTTAATATTCGTATAATCTTAAATGATTATAAATTACTAGATTCTGTATATTATATTAGAATAATAAGGACATTATGTATGTTGTTTACATTTATTCATTAGATTAATACATTATTTCTAAAAAGTGTCAAAAGCATGCAGATGACACTTTTTCTTTATGATTAATTGTAATATTACTAACCAAAAGATTACTATAGGAAAACGAACGGGTTAATTCTTAAGTGGCGTAACATACCACGATCGAGCAAACGAAGCTCTGTACTCGCTATTGATAAAAAGTGATACACATAGAGAAACGTATAAAGAGATTAAAGATAACGTGATAATCAAAGAAATTAGCTTGAACGAAAGCGTTCAATCAAAATAATTATTTTTATGCAGTTTTAATTATACTGCTTGGTACATAGATACACTGTGGATATACTGACATTTTATGTAAGCAATAAGCCCGTTGTCAATAATTCGCCAATTTTTACCGAAAAATTGAAAAAACTACTTAGAAAACCAAAATTAGTTTACCACGACATTGAAACATTTGACGATAGCTATGAGAAACATGCAGAAAGAAAGAACAGTTTGCTTTTCCCTCTACAATAGCTAGAATAAAGCATGCTTTTGGTGAGGCATTAGACAAACTCTCAAACCATTAGGATCTGCTGCTTGATCATCCTGATTTGGCCTAGTACTAGAAGGATTATGCAGTTCATATAATAACATAGCCTTTTCCATTTCTTCTACCTGCTTTAAATACATCAAATTCCTTTCCAATAATTTTTCATTTTTGCAATGCAACATATCTAAATTTGTATTATTTATAGTTGCCTATAAAAATGTTTTATTATGTCATCAGCCAATCTCAATGTAAGATAAATATATAGCATGTCACAATGCCACTGGATAAATTTTTGAGGATGATAGAGCACATAATTTTAAACATTTTTATTAACAAACATATGCTGGGAAACATCAAATTGTAAAATGAAAAAGAAATTAAAGTACTAAAAGTTTTGGATGTAACTAATTCTTGACCATTTTATTACATTCTTTTACAACTATAAGATCCGTTTATCAAGAGACACGGTAGTGTCTCGACGGCAAGTACATATAAAAGTAGATAATGACATGTCTATACCGCCGAGCACTACCGTGTAACTTATACAGCAAGTTTAGCCATCCCAATTTTCAAACTGATTTATTTCTATGGATGATCAATTGTCATGATTTAAGTAAAGCTTTACTTAAAATGGTTTTGAAAAACCTTTCATTTGAGCCCATAAACATTAAAATCAGTTCACGCAATCCAGAGATCTCATACTCTGTTAGCTATATATATGCCGAAGTTGAAATTCTTCTCCGTTCTTTCTTCCCGAGTTCTGTATGTCTCGGGCTGAAGTTGGCCGCTAAGGAAAGTGACGTCATTTTCACATCGCTTCCAAACTCAACGACGAAACTATAGTTGTGAACTTGCAAATAAATCGATGTAATCGATATAACTAATCCGGCGACTTGTTAACTGTCAATTGTAATATAAGGTTATATATATTTAATGCAGTGAGAATGTTCATTATCATGTTAGTGAATGAGTTTAATTTTTAAAATGGCAAATAAAATCGAATAATAATGACACAAGGAGTCGACAATTATTAGATAAGTATAACATTATATTTTACAATACAAGATGTTAGTATACTTTGTGAAATTTCTTTTTCAGATAAATTAAAATAGACCATTTCAATTTTCATTGCTGAGGATAGAGCTGACTAAATGAAGTAAGATTAACATTTACATATTTTCAACACTGCCAAGGAGAAGTATACATTCAACGTTTATGTGCATCGGTGATTATCAGGAGCATATTAGTTACAAGAAAGTGTTAAGGTATTTGAAAATCATATGCTAAACTTCTAGGTATCAAAATCATTAACAAAATGCATGTTCAACTTTCTTTTATCTTTAAACTTATGTGGAATTTAACTGACCGATAGGTTATATCATATATACAGTTAATTTTTCAGGTGACAATAAAACTCTTATTACTACGATTAAAGAAAAGTAGATGAATATTTGGTAATCGTTAAATAATATTCAATTATAATATAAAAAAGTATTAAAACCAAATATTTATCTATGCTTCCCACAATTCAGAGTAGAAAAAATTATTATTATCTCCAAAAAAATGTTCCAAATTTAATTTTTTATAAGTATAACATTGAATTTTATAATATAGTATGTAATATATTTTTTGGTACTTAGTGAGATTTTATTTTAGATTGAATTATAATAATGTGTTTATTGTGTCACATTGTGCAGGCTAGAGCTGTAATATTAACTAAAAGCAGTCAGAAATGATACCAGTATGCCATAGAAAGAGCCATAATGCAAAATTAATGTTGAGAGTTAAACCTTAGGAAAAGGTGGAGAAATTAAAAAAATTGGAAGCCAATTAATGATAATGAAAGGCTTGTAGGTGATTTTGGGCATAAATTCTTTGAAATACATAAGTCAATTAAATAATAAATACAATGATAACATCATCTCGAAATGAAACAATGAAAAGAAATCAGCAATTTAATATTTTCCATGCGATAGAATATACAGTGAATAAATTTGGGAAACTGAAAGCAGTATATCTGAAAAAGAGAGGCTCCATTGCATTAATTTGTGTATTTTTCAGTTTATATTAATGAAAACAAAATACAAATGGCACTAATTTGTTTAAAGAAGAGTCCTGATTCATAGTTGATATTGGGAATAACAGTTAAGAAAACGGTAGATAAAGGGATGAATTTTCTAAGCAAATCCTTTGAAAGCGAAGGGCTTGTAGGTCATTTTGGGCATAAAATTTTAGAAATATAAATCAAATAGTTAATGAAAACTATAACAATATCATATAGATCTGTAAATATGAAAAGAATTCATGATTGCAATATTTTACATGTGATGGGTCATACAGTGATTAAATTTAGGAAGCTGAAAGCTGTACATCTAAAAAGAGAGGATTCCATTGCATTAATTGGTGTATTTCCTAGTTTATATTAATGAAAGGGAAATATAAATGGCACTAGTGTGCTGGAGAAAGTGGCATAATGCAAAGCTGATATTGAGAGTGACAGCTAAGAAAAAAGTGGAAAAATGAGTCAAGTCATAAGAAAATCCTTGAGATTGAAGGGCTTGCAGGTGATTTTAGGTATACAATTATGGATTTAGAAATCATATAGTTGATGAAATTTATAATAAAATCATGTAGATGTGTAAATATGAAGAGATTTCATGATTTCAATATTTCACATGTAATAGAGTATACAGTGTGTAAATTCAGGAAACTGAAAGCAGTATACCTAAAAAACATAGGCTTCCATTGCATTAACTGATATATATTTTACAGTTTATATTAATCAAAAGAATATATAAATGGCACTAGTTTACCAAAGAAAGAGCCATAATAAAAAATTGATAGTGAGAGTAACACTTAAGAAAAAGGTGGATTTAGAGGTAAATTTAGAAGCAAATTTTTGAAAGCGAAAAGCTTTAAGGTGATTTTGGGTATAAAATGTTGGAAATATAATTCAAATAGTCACTGAATACTGTGTTTAAAGCCTCTAAAAGTGTAATTATGATAAGAATCCATCATTGTAATATTTTGTATTTTATTTAATAGATTAATAAATTAATATTATGAACTAAAGCTTTACATTATGGATTTATGAGGACATTGGAAAATGTTTTGTTATTTTGAATTAGTTAAAACAATTGTTTAGTTTTAATTCCTATATTCTTACAAAACGTTATAAGATCCCACAAAAAACAAGCTTTGCTTGTAAAAAAAGGACGGCAAGTACATAAGTCGTCTCCAGCATGATTAATACAGTAATATAAAATAATTTAATTTAAAAAAATAGTGAAATCCTAATGTTAGGCAAGTATAAATTTTACCATGGCGAAAATTGAAATTTGGAAAAAAGTAAATAGTAACCCAAAAATTACTTGCCCGGCCCGTTGTATACAATCGTAATAAATAGCCGCATTTTTAACTTACGAGAAGCAACGCTTATATTGCAAGATAGCGACTTACGCATGAATATTACGGGCCCGGCAAGTAATTTTTGTGTTACTATTTACTTTTTTTCCAAATTTCAATTTTCACCATGGTAAAATTTATACTTGCTTAACATTAGGATTTCACTATTTTTTTAAATTAAATTATTTTATATTACTATATTAATCTTGCTGGAGACGACTTATGTACTTCCCGTCCTTTTTTTACAAGCGAAGCTTGTTTTTTGTGGGATAATTAAGTTATAGTAACACCCACTTACACATAAGAATTTTCTAATGTTTAGAACTAAAACTGATGAAGATTTTATTCACATTACAACCATAATAACATTATAAACATTATATTTTTAAAAATATAATTTAATGTTTATCCTCCTGAGTTTATTATGGAAATTTATTTAAATTTAAAAAAGTCTCTACTTACCCTTTAAAATTTTTCTAGTCGTTGTGGCACTTTGTGTAAATTAGATTTTGTTTACATCTGTTTTAACCAATTATGCCTAAAATTTATCTAACTGATCTTGCAACAGAGCCTGCATCTGAGCTTCAACTGGATTAATATTGTCCACATAAATTTCTTGCTTGGCAAATGGTTCTACAATTTTTGACTTGTTCTCTAAATCTAAGTAATAAATTGTTCACAATTAAAAATATATTATGCATTCTAAGTTTATTGAATAAACAAAAATCTTAATTACAGAATATAGTCTTATAGCAGAAGCAAGTCTTCCTAGTTCTATAATATCTTTGCTATGTTTATTTTCTGTTTTGTGCTCAGGATTACTAAGTTCTGAATTTTCAGATTCAGCAATTTTACACATTTCATAACTAGAATCACTTTGATTCTCATTTTTATTTCATTCATAAGTTTTACTTGTATCAGTACTAGAAGATAGCTTTGCATCCTTTATTTTCTTCTTTGTAAAATCATGGGCAATATTTTGTCGTTTACCAGAGTTTGTACCTGAGTTACTAGTGTCACCTATAAAACAAAAGATTAATAAATCAATTTTTTATCACTAACTTTCTATATTAATAAAAACAAGCCATTATTGCTTTCTGTATACTCCTCATACCTATCATCAGATTCATCTCTGTCAGTGTAAACTAATTTTTGTCCATTATGTCGTTTTTTAAAATCTTCAATTAAAATTGGCAACTTATCAACAACAGGCTTAGAGGTGAAAAAAAAATTGTTAGTATTCACACAGTATCTATGTACCAAGCAGTACAACTAAAATTTTGCATAAACACAATTATTTTGAGTCCACATTTTCATTTGAGTTAGTTTCTTCTTATAATTATCACATTATCTTTAATCTCTTCACACATTTCCCCTTGAGTATCATTATCAATATTGAGTATAGAGCTTTGTTTGGTTAATCATGGCATGCTACACCAATTAGTAAACGATCAAATTATTCACCTTGGTTTGTTTTTATCACAAAAATCATTCATCAAAAGATGAAATCGCACTGATCTCATCATATCCAGTAGACTTTAGCGACTAGCCATGTATTGTAGGAAGCAATACTCTGTTATTTGGTTCCAAGGCCATGCAACTGTATTATAAATTATCAAAGATTTGGTCCCAAGTCCTCTATAGCCATTCATAGCCACCAAAATATTCTTTTGCTCTTCCTCATTTGCAAATCTTATAAATCCATAACCTTTGCTACAGCCAGAACTATCTAAAATAACTTTTCAAGTCTTTATAGAACTATATTTAGCAGTGATCGCTCTATAAAATGAATAATAATTCACATCTGTAGGTAAATCTCCTACCCAGATACTGAATTCCTTATCAGCACCAGGTTTACCTTTACTACTGGCATGATTTAATCCAAATCTATAATTGGCTAAAACAATGAAAATAACATGGAGTGTATAAGAAGTAAGGGATGCGATAAATTGTAAAGAGTAATAACATAGTTAGGAATTTACTTACAATATTGGAACCAGGAATAGCTTTGCTATTTAACTTATGCATAGCATGCAGAGCCATTTTATTTTTTGGGAAATGTATAAAACAATAGCCTGTTGGTTCACCGGTATATCTATTTCCCTCTCTCTCTCTCTCTCTCTCATTACTTTAACCAATTGAGGTTGTTCTTCTCTCACTTTGGGCGTATTCCACTTAAGGCCAATAACGCCCACAATATATAATACATGTAACGTGAACTATTACATTATGAGACATTATGAGCGTTTTGGACCTTAAGTGGAATACGCCCTTTGTGAAATGCATTCATAATAAAAAAACTTTCTGTCATGGCTCCAACTAAAACATTAGAACATTGATGCTACGGTGATAATTAACAACAATTAACAATTTTGTATTTTTATGTTAATACTACTTACACCCACTTACACCACTCATCCTCAACTTACACTGGACACAACTGCAACTTGCAACTTGCAAGTCCATAAATACAGGTTCGAGACTTGTCACTCGGGCCTGCTCGGGGCCTCGGGCCAGCTCGGGGCGCTCGGGCCCAAAATAGTACTACGCTATAGGATATGTCGCTTTTGGGTACTACGGTAGTACCGAAAGTACTACACTTGGCAACCTTGAGTCCCGAGGCAATCCCCACTCCCCAGCAATCCCTACCACCGGCAGCGTTGCCAAGTCCGCCATCTTGAATAGTACTACGCTCTATAGTAAGTGAATTTTGATATAAGGAATGCAGACTGCACATGGGTAGCATTCAGCAGAGACAAATGTTGAGGGAGCGGTGTATGTTATTGGCTATTACTCTTAGATCCTATAATTTTATCCAATAGAAGTAGAAGTTTAAAAAGAAATCTGGTAACGTTACTGAGCTGCTACCTCTGCTGAATGCTACCATGGACTGCACAAAGGGTGTGTTTCAAAATTCGCTGGCAACGCTAGTAGCGCTGTAAGTATTGCCATAAATCGTTCCAAAATTACTATTAGTGGACTAGGAAAGCACTACTACGTCATCAAAACGTAATAGATTTGCACGTCATTTCCCCTGCTACCATTACTGCAGCCAACTGCAGCTTAAGAGGTAGTGTAGCGATAGCATTACGTAATAAGTTGTGCACAATTTCCTGATATTCTTAAAAAATAAAATGTCTGCCATCCCTACGAATATTTCAAATTTAGAAGAAATTATACTTGTCGATAATGAGGATAATAAAACTTATAAAATAAACTTATCCACAATAGAAGCTAATCGTGCAAGAAATGGTAAATATACTGTTTTTAATGTTTTAATTAAATAATTTTTCAAGTAAAAGCAGATTAAGACACTATTAAATGTTTTTATAATTAGTATTTTCGTTTTAAATTTATATAGTTTGAGTATAAAATTTTATTCATTCTTTTCATAATTAGTTTTGTATAAGTTAATTTATAATTAAAATTTCTTATTAACAGATTTAGAATATGCCTACAAAATATTGCAGCAGGTTAAAATAATTGAAGAAAATAACGGATCTAAAAAAGGTAGAAATAATTTATCAAATGTTTTATAATAATTTAAAGTCCTAAAATCGAATTTAATCTATATAATTTATTAACATATTTTATTAGAAAATGTAAAACCTGGAACTTCCAAATCAAGCGTGATTAACTGTGATAATCTTGTCAATGAAGAACGCTTAGAATCTGAAGGTATTTTATGCAGTTTATTCAAAATTAGTTAATATAATAAAACTAAAAATATATATATGAAAACAAAGTAATTATATTATTTTGAAGATGAGGATGATCCAAAAGAGCCGGAAGTTATGGAACAAAAAGGTAATTTTTAAATAGACTGCTTGCACTAATTAGTTGGCATAGTAATGAATTATTAATGTTTAATGAAACTTAAATTTAGAAACGGACTTACATATTTGGACCAAACAAGAAACTCTACTCTTAATTGATCTATATAAGAAAAATGAAGCTAATTTTAATTCACCTAAATGCCGGACAAAACAAATTTGGAAAAATATTTCTAAAGAATTGCTGGATACTCATGGTTACAGCATACCTTGGTTTAAGTGTACGACCAAATTTAATACATTGAAGCGTACATATAGAGACCGTGCACACTAACACAATGACAGTGAGATAAGATTGTATATTGGTGTATATGCATACTATCAGCGCAAACTATCGGTCAATTTTCTCAGGTTTTGAGTGTAATTTATTTATACGTATACAGTTATACATTGACACTTCGCTATCATTGTATTGGTGTGCACGGTCTCTATAAATCTATTTTAGACAGCAATAATAAAACGGGCAATAACAGGAAAACTTGGGATTATTATGAGGTAGGTACTATTTTTACTGTGAAATTTAAATAAAACAAAACACCAAATAAAGTAGTTAATTTTTTGTATAGATTATGCATGAAATTTTCTTCAAAAAACCCATTGTATCACCACTGTCTGAGGCAGGCAGTGCAGTTACTACAAGTGACACTGACAATGAGAAAACAATAGCATATTCTTCGCATAAAAAAACTAAAAAGGAAGACAGAAGGCTATCACCATACTTGAAAGAATTAATGATTCATAGAAATGAGAAAGAAAAAGCCAGACGAATATTCATGAAGAGAAAATGAAAGCATTCCAAAGATTTCAAGATATATTACAAGATATTGCGAAGAAAGAAAATTAAATAGACTATTATCTAAAGTACGATTAAGACATCTGTGATATGTTACATACTATTGCCTAATCATTTCTTCTAGTTTCTTGTTATTTATATTAAGGTTTGAATGATACGAATAATTAAGTTTTGTTACGAAGTAGTTATTTTAATGTGTTAAACAGATATATACAGGGTGTTTTTCTAACGGCGGCATATAGGAGATTCGTGTTAGTTGACTATAGCGCTCAGGATGATGGTATCTAAGAGCGCTGATTGGTCAATATCATGTAGTGCCAACATGAAATGGTCCGTTACCAATAGATGAATAAGAAAAATGAGACCCATCCGCCATTTTGGAGTGGAGAAGTGTTTACATGCTAGTTGTAGCAGAAAGAGGTATAAAATAGAAAAGTGTCAAATATAGTGAGGTTACTAAAGTAAAAATAGAAAATAATGAATGGAAAGTTCGAATATTCTTACTTTCCATTCATTATTTTCTATTTTTACTTTAGTAACCTCACTATTTGACACTTTTCCATTTTATACCTCTTTCTGCTACAACTAGCATGTAAACACTTCTCCACTCCAAAATGGCGGATGGGTCTCATTTTTCTTATTCATCTATTGGTAACGGACCATTTCATGTTGGCACTACATGATATTGACCAATCAGCGCTCTCAGATACCATCATCCTGAGCGCTATAGTCAACTAACACGAATCTCCTATATGCCGCCGTTAGAAAAACACCCTAATTACTTTATAACATATATATTCAATATGTTTGCAAAGATTGAAATCTTTTTTACGTTTTAGTTGTGATTACTATTAATATAATGTATTAAATCTCTTAATTGTGTTCCTCAAACTATTTGTTAGCAAATTGCTGGTGATAAAAGAATAAAATTAAATAAATATAGATTAAAAATAAAATTAAAGAGTCATTTTAATAACATCATCATAAATTAATTATAAATTTGATACATAATTGAATTCCTTTTATTAATGCCCAGTGTCCTGTTTTCATTAGACATTTCAATATTAGAATTTAATGAATCAGTATTTTCCTGTAAAATAGTAGAGAATTCTAATACATCATTATTTAACAAGCATATATTATGTAGAATACAACACGTAGCAATATATCTAGGTATAAGGTCTGTCCGTCGTATAGGGAGGGTATCCAAAATACTTCGAAAACGGCATTTTAACAGACCTATACATCGTTCAATAACCATCCTGCTAGATGATAATTTAGTATTAAAATTTATTTGCATATCTGACAAATGGCCATTGTCTTTAAAAGGAACTATTAAATATTTATTTATTGCGTACGCAGCATCTCCAATTATATGAGTATCATTTGGAAAATTTTGTTCGGTTGCACGCATGTCATGTAGTGACCCAGGTTGACCTTTTAGCAATGTATTATTTCCATTTTGTGATTACAAATCAACTGCAAATGAAATGAAGTTATAATAATTATATACATAACGTTAATGTCATACATTTAACATAAGTGAACAATTTTCATTGTATAATTATATGTATATAGTAACCTGTAATTGTATTGAAGTATAACCCTTTCTATTGATATAGCTTTCTGGATATGATTTGGGTGCTACAATTTTAACATGCGTCCCGTCAATTGCTCCAGCTACACCTGGAAAATTATATTTATTTTTAATATATGTTTCTGTAATTTTCACTTCCTCTGCATTTGGCCACTTAATATAACATTGGATACGTTGATACAAGGCATTAGTAACCTTTCTAACACATCTCCAAGCTGCCCCCTTTCCCACGTCAAATCTATCGGATACACACCTAGAAAATATTATACAAGTAAGCTTAATATGAGTAATTTCTTAAGTTCCAATACAAGTAAATCTCAATATTGACTTACAACTTTTAAAATTATATATTCATGTTGATTATTTCTTTTCTTAATATAATTTAACATTTTATTGAATTTACCTAAATGAATTTGGCGTAACCATCACCCACAGAGATATTAGCAGAATCTTTTTTGGAGGAATTGTAATTCTACCCCGTCCTGATTTCTTTACTAAATCTGGAGTTAATAATTCTAGTAAAAATATAAATGTTGCACGACTGAGTCTGAAAAATTCAAAAATTGTCCAAATGATTTACCTCATATAATTCAATATCAGAACAGTGAAACCAAAGCGATTTAAGTTTAGAATGTATTTATAGGTATTAAAATATTAATATAATAAACTAATTCATATTGCAATAAAAATAAGATAATTTATCCACCTGAAATGTGTTTTAAATTCTACATCTGAATATTTTGCTACAACATTTGTAACATAGTTTTTTATTCGTATCCTATGAATTATTGGTTTTTTTTATAATAATTCATTTATTATATATTCATCTTCAGTAGAATCGTCACTGCTACTACTAGTATTTATAAATTCATTTGCAAGAAGGGCTGAAACTTGCACTGCAACTTTACATATATCTTCCATACCTTTAAATAATAAAAAGAATAAATTGAAGCAATGTATTAGTAATATATTGAATATATTTGAACACGTTAAAAATAATAAAAATTTAACATACTTAATAATGATATTATTATTATTTAATATAAAAATACACAAACGACGTGTAAAATATTTGATCGGTGGATGTAAGGCATGTACATATGTAAGTAACGAAGCAGCAATTTAGCCCGTTTTAAAATTTCTATATAGGGGAAAGGAAGGCAAGATGGGACACTTAAAGAAATTTAGTGTTTGTAAACAAATTATTAAATTTTTTAATAAATTGAAATATATTTTCTTGCAAATTATATATGCTGAGACATTATATAAATTAACATAAAAAAAAAATAATTATCATATGAGAAATTTTGAATTTAAAAAATGATAATTTTGGTCCATTTTGCCTTTACATAAAGGTAAAATGGTACACCATCGAGAAACAATAAACCATTGTAAATAATTACTATTTAATGCACTTTTTACATTTAAATACACTATCAATATTTTCGCTTACACCAGCACAAGAACAGTGCGCCCATTGACAGCACATTTGACACTGTATCCAACCTTCTGTAGATTTGGAATATAATTTATTACAATAAATGCAATTTGCATCCTGTTCTGTATCAGAACCTCGACGTTTCCTTTTAAAATGTCCCCTTTTCTTTTTATTGTTATCAGAAGTATTCTTTCTTTTATGTCTAATTTTATTTTGTGCATTTTTTAATTCCTGTTGATAGGTAGAAGAAGTAATAATTGCTGTTCTCCCTCTTTTTCTTGATATTCTTTTAGTTTTCATTGTTTTTGGTACTGGACAAATTGTAACAGGTGATACCATAAAATTGCTTGCTTCTAAGGAATTGAACATAGAATAAGTATTAAACGTAGCTGGAGTTTTACTAGCAGAACCAATTTGTTCATTTAAATTATCTTCAATTAACGATTTCGAAAAGCATGGTTGGGGATCGTCAATTATTTCTTGCGTCTCTTGTGTATTTAGACTAATTTCAGTAGTATCAGCTGGTAGAAAGCTATCATCTGTAAACATATCAGGATTTGGTGGCCATATACCTGTTACCCGAAAGGCGTTGTATGCAGTTTCTCTAGTTGCTGCTTTGTTGAAAGCTTTACCTAACAGCTCTGCAATTTGGAATTGTGTAACGATGCGTCCTGGATTTGATCTCATCCAATTCTTGGTTTCTTTTCCGAAAAATGTGGATAATGGTTTCATAAAGGCAACATCAAGCGGTTGTAATCTATGTGTACAATGTGGTGGAAATGAAATAATATGAACTCCATGCTCACGGCCTATTTCAATGATATCAAGATTTTTCGTATGACTGGCATGGCCATCGAGCAGAAGTAGAACAGGGTTTTTCTTTGAAGCTCTAGAAAATTTAATAAACACCTGAAACCATTTTGTAAATAACTCTTTTTGAATCCAACCACTTTCGTGGCATTCGGCCCATGATCCTCTAGGTGCGTTATTCATTAATTCTGGTTTAAATCGCTTACGTGGGTATATAAACATTGATGGCATGTATGTTCCATCAGCACTGAAACAACAAATCGTAGTTACCAATTGCCCTCGTTCAGCAGAAGTCACTAAACCGATTTGTTTTTTTCCTTTTGCTCCAATTATTTTTGGTAATGTCTTAGGCACCGTTGTTATGCCAATTTCGTCCACATTAAATATTTTATCAGGCGTCAACTTATATTTGTCAATGATTTCTAATAATAGTGAAAAAAACGATGCAACTGCAACTTTATTAAATCCACTAGCTCTAGCTGCTGAAGTAGCCTCTGGTTTTCGTAAACTCAGACTAGGATTCCGTTTTAAAAAATTTTCAAGCCAGTATCTACCGGCCATTTTCGTAATTGGATCAAAATTATCCTTAATATTGTTTCTTTCACCCAATTCATATGCCAAAGACCTCAAATCTGTCGTCGTGAGACCGAAGAATCGAGATTCCATCATTTTGACATATTCGGACAACTGCATTTCTTGCTGCCTACTAAAAACTGGTTCAAATCTTCCCATTTTTTTTCTTACGGCTTCCTCAATATTTTTGTTTTTTTTTAAATAGATCGACCTTTCGCTTTAAAGTAGTTTTTGGAATAGCATAATTTTCCGAAGCCCTTCTTAAACTTAATGATCCAGAGCAAACTTTTTCAATAGCACATTTTAAATCTTGCTTTAACCAATTCTGTCTATTCGTCTTTCTTTTATATTTGCTTACCATCTAAGAAAATGAAATAATATTCTTTAATAAGAAATAACATATACCCTAAACATTAAATGAATCAGAAGGCAGAACGGTCCGTACGATCCATTTTGCCTTATCCGTTTTGCCTTTTAGTAATGCTCTCCAAAATTATATTCTATCTCTCTATGCTACATAAAAATAATTATATAAACTATGACATATGTTTTGTAGCTAAAATATAATTGTATCATACCATTCACTTAATTATTTATTTATGATTTACTAAAAAAGTATAGACCATTTAGATTGTGGAAAATTAGATTAAACTATATAAGAACTAATTTACCTTATTATATTCAATGAAAATGTCCTTCGGCTTATGTTTATTCTCTGTCCGGTGCTACTTACTCACTAAACTCTTATTGTATTGAACGCTAATATATATTAAATATAAACATGGAAGTTATAACATTGGACCGTTCTGCCTGCTATGTCCGTTTTACCTCCCTTTCCCCTAGTGACTCTAATTCTGCATTATGATTTATATTGTTTGTTTCATATTAATAAACTTAATGGTATTAAAAAAGAGAGAGAGAGGGAGAATTTTAGCAATAATTTTAAGTTTCAGATTATAAAAGAATATCTAAAATTGAAGTTAGAGATAAACGGAAAATTCTTTATATTTTGGATAACCTTATTTGGAGTTTATTAGTT
The DNA here is from genome assembly GCF_024137725.1 of Prorops nasuta. Classification (NCBI taxonomy): domain Eukaryota; kingdom Metazoa; phylum Arthropoda; class Insecta; order Hymenoptera; family Bethylidae; genus Prorops; species Prorops nasuta. The sequence continues at coordinate 4,830,974 of NW_027116808.1, forward strand.
TCCTTATACATACCAATTAAATATAACCCTTTTATGTAATTTCTCATATGGTCAATAGTAACTATATTCAGCCTGTGTGGGAAGTACTATACTTTTGTCCCTTGGGAGGAAAGTAGTCGTTTTCCACTCTAGAGAGAGGAAAGTATCGGACCGAAAGTGAAGTTAACCTCTACTGCGCATGCGCGGTTATAATGGCATGAAAAGATTCATTTTCGATCCCAAAAACTATACTGAAATCAGGTATTTTCCATGCACGAGTGATAAAAAACATTGATTTATCAAGACAAATCCTTTTATTCCTGTTATCTTCTAGAATCTCTATCTGTTACTCTCTTTCTCTTTCTATTACTTCGAAATGATTAGTTTTTAAGTTAAAAGTAAAGGTTTCAACCTCTACCTTAAGAATATATTGAATGAATTTTTAATTTCTTAAAATTTAAATATTTTTGTTAATGAACTCTTATGTACATTTAGATAGAATTTTTGGTAATATTAATATATCTTCTTGTATAATATATTAATATTACCAAAATTCTATCTAAATATACATAAGAGTTCATTAACAAAAATATTTAAATTTTGAGAAATTAAAAATTCATTTAATATATTCTTAAGATAGAACTTAAAACTTCTACTTTTAACTTAAAAACTAATCATTTCGAAGTAATAGAAAGAGAAACAGATAGAGAATCAAGAAGATATACAGGAATAAAAGGATTTGTCATGATAAATCAATGTTTTTTTAGCAGCATTAACCCATGAAACGCGTGTTACAAAAAATTCAAAAAAATATTTACATAATCTTATCATATTCAGAAATGTCAGAACGAAGAGGGGCGGGGATACCGAGGCAAAGAGGGAGAAATTATTTAAGATACGGCTATAATGAATTTTTATTGCAAATCGTTATTTTAAGAAATATTAATACGCAAAATAAAGGTTGTAACAAGTCAAAAAATAAATTTCACTATGGATCCATATTCAGAGACCCTTAAACTAACTAAAGCTACATCCTCATTTGCAATGTTTGAAGAATGAAAAAATGACATGCAAAATAGTCACAAAATATCATTTTTCTATGCGAAATTCCGTTTTTAACTTCAATCCAACGGTGGCACGAGTTGTTAGTACCTAAATCGGCTAGACTCTTGCAAACCTCATTTTTATCTGATTCTACACCAAGTAAGATATAGTTAACAAACAAACAAAAATAATGCCTTTTTAACGGACACCCTAAGATTACTATATAAACATAGAGGTGTATAAGAGACGCGGTGAGTAAAACCGGGCTGACTTACTTTCGACGTATTCTTGCAGATGTAATGAATGTTCCTCAGAGCCACAGTGAAACCCAGAATATTCATTTCTTTTTCAATGGCTAGATTGGCTGATGATTCATCCTTTTTCTCATGGGAGCATCTTAACCACACGTCGATTATTTCGTATGCTATTAGTAAAGTGTTCCATCGTTTCTTGTCTGCTGCTTTGTAAGATCTGGAAAAATGTGTGCACTTTGAGTGAATGTAAGGTCAGATTGAGAGAGAGAGAGAGAGAGAGAGAGAGACTATTAGAAGAATTTTTGAGAATCGAAGGTAAAAAGATATCTAGGGTGAGTGGAATAACGGTGTACGTTTACGTACTTGTTGCGCGAAATAAGCTTTATAAAATGATATGTTATGCACTTAATTTTTAATACCGTGCGTGTGGTACGATGATGGGTAGATGGATAGGCAAGGTGAAATGCAGAGAGAGAGAGAGAGAGAGAGAGAGAGAAGACATGTAACAAAAATTGTTTATAAGGCGGGAAGGAAGAGAGGGCCATGCTTTGAACGCGTTGTTATTTATACTTTACGAAGGAGAGCGCGATAAACCGTGTTGTTATGATATTATTAAATGCTATAGGAAAATAAAAAGTAATTCACATTTCTCTAACAACATTTTTCGTAAATACGTTCTTTAGGCTACTGCGCAATATTTGTAGATACAGAATGAGAACGATGTCCAAACGTTGAGTGATACGAATATACAAGACGCGTTGGTTCCTCCTCGCGATCGTAAGTGTATCTCATCCTCTCTATACGTGTGTGCTTGTGTATGTGTATTACGAATGTTCCGATTATTTAGAACAATATGTAAACAATCCACGGCGAGGTGTTGTTGATGGATCTTTTGGAAAGGAGGCGATTTGTGTGGAATGAGTGTTACCAAGTAAGATTTGGAATACAATTTGTTTGAAATATTCAACATGTTGCGCGCGGTATACCTTATTAAGCAACTATGTAAAACGTGTTAAACACGTTGGGATAAACCAAAATGTTATAAATGATCTGCGGTTGGCGTAAGAGGTGGTTGTGATTCTGCAGTAACAAATCCTAAAGGAGTTTGTGTCAATCAAGCACGTGGCCTTAATTTATCCGCAATGCGTTTATGGGTATATATATATATACGTTATCCCGCTGACCAATATCAGAATGGCTGCTCTTTACGCGTTAATTAATGAATGTTCCTAAGGATTGATACTCGCTACCTTCATGGTATATTTTTATTTGACCGATAGAAGTCAATTACCGGTTAAATGGATGCCATATCTCCACATTGTTAACGAAGCGTTGTTATCGCGTGACGATGAAGCGAAGAAGAAATTTTATGCATTTATTAAATTGTAACGCGCATTGTAGACTGCCATGCAGTTTTAGAACTGTGAGGCATACATTGGTAGTACATAATGACTTCTGTTCCTAATGTAAGGGATAAGGAGAGAGACAGAGAAATTGTGCGGCAGCAGCGGTGCCGTCGCCATCAGTTATGGAATAATGATATCCCATATTCGCTCCGTGCATTCAAACACTAATATTATAAGGTGAGAGTGTATAATAGTGCATGTGAATATTACCAGCGCTACCTATCGGTAAATTTTGTAATTTTTGTTGGAAATTTTTCATATATGTATACAGTTATACATTCTCACCTTATTATATTAGTGTTAAATGCACGGAGCCGATAGGCTTGTGTCATTGCAGGATAACATTGTAGCAAGCACCTTCAGTCGGGAAGAATTATTATTTTTTTTCCACTACGTATAGGTACAATAAAGATTTTTTTTAATCTGTAGCTTAGAACGTCCTTAAAGAGATTCTAAAGTCTTGAATGTGATTAAGGAGGTCAGAAAAGTACGAATATAATTATTGCAAAATAAGCTTTAGAAATATATTATTTCATTTTATATATCAAATAAGTCATTTATTATTGATCGTATCAAAAAAATTTTTTAATAAAAGTATTTTGCAATTCAATTTTCTAAAAGATTGATTGGTTTTTAACCCTTTATCTGCAAACCTGGGTCTTTTGTGACCAAAGTAAGATAAGCAAATTACTACTATCCTACTAGATTGCTTCATTTGTTTTATGAAAACTATGTGGCAAAATAAATTTTTAAATAATTTTATAATTGATATACATACAATAAAGAAGTTTCCAAATAATAACATGAAATTTTTCTGATTGTTTTTATTTTTTTAACACGGTGAAAAATAGACAGTGCTTGAATGACCCAGGTTTACAGACTAGTGGTACCGAAAAAATGTTTGCAGATGAAGGGTTAAAAACCAATTTTTTTTTCATTTACAAAATCATTAATGAGGTGCAAAAATTGGGAAAAAGTTGAAATAATGAAAATAGTTTTAAAAATGTTTGATTGCTATTGAAATATTAAGAAAAGGTGCAATCTTTTGGATTAGTAGAAAATGCTATATAGGTCCTTTTTTCAAATCTGAAAATGGCGGCCTATTGCAAAATGGTTTATACCAAAACTTTAAGTATGTAGTTAGGAAATTGATGTTTGTTAAATTATTATAACTTAATGCATTGAGAAAAATTTCCTTTCCTTTCTTAGTAGCTGTTATTAGTATAGTTAAGAGGATCCATTTCGCATCGAGAAAGTACTTCCAAATTATCTTCTACAATTTTAAAAATTTGTATATATTCATAGGGACCAAATTGGCTCGTGTTGATCTGCTTAATTAACGTAAAAGCTTATTTTTTGGATTAAAAAAAAATTTTTTTTTAAATCGGATATTAATAATAATATTTTATTTCCCATCAATAATTTCGAAAAAGGGTGCCTTTACGACGCTGCGCCAAACTTCAACGAGTAATTTAAGACCAACAAGAAGCAAATATTCCCATAAATGTAGAAGATTTTTTGGAAATACTATTGTAGCGTAACAATGGCAAATTTGCAAATTTTTCCTTGTTGAGCTACAATAGTATTTCCAAAAAATCTTCCACATTTATGGGAATATTTGCTTCTTGATGGTCTTAAATTACTCGTTGAAGTTTGGCGCAGCGTCGTAAAGGCTTCCTTTTTCGAAATTATTGATGGGAAATAAAATATTATTATTAATATCCGAATTAAAAAATTTTTTTATTTTAATCCAGAAAATAAGCCTTTATGTTAATTAAGCAGATCAATACGAGCCAATTTGGTCCCTATGAATATACATATTCAAATTTTTTAAATTGTAGAAGATAATTTGGAAGTACTTTCTCGAAGCGCAATGGATCCATTTTCTTGGAAAAAGGGACATTCACATACATTTTTGAGAGCTATTGCTATGAAAATTAGGTACGTTTACTAAGATACTTAGTAAAATAAGTATGTGTAATGGTTCCTATTATATTTTGTAAATGTTACTATAAAATTTAGAAATGATTCAAAAAACATACGAAGAATCATATAGTAACAGACTTATAATGTTGTGTGTGTGTGTGTGTATGACTACTATTAATATTGATGGCAGTTCAGATAAATATTGGGAGCCCTTGCTTGCTGAACATTGGTCATACACACAAAACTCATCTTGGTATAGTTCACAAAAAATTCCAACATCATGTCTTCTCTTTCCAAGTTTTCCTATGGAATTTTAGAAAGTAAAAGAGGATGAGAGAAATAATAATTTATAAAAATTTTTGTGATAGCTGTTAAAAAGATGTAGATAATAAGAATCCACTTAGAATAAATGTATAGGCAATAAAACTGTTCTTACTCAATAAGTATCAAATGGCGTAGAGGGATAAGTTTCAGTCTCGTCATTCGAAGGACCCAGGTTCGATCCCGATCAAAGGAAGGACTTTTTCTAGAACGGAAGAATTATAAAAATATCTATACATTGATAGCAAGAGATAAAAGAGATAGGAAAAAGGAATTTGGATTAAACTGGAAGAAGAAAAATTGAATGATCTAACATTTGGGCACATTAGTAATTGCAGACTTTCATAAATAATTAAGGCGTTATAGAAATAGAACTGTAGTGAATCTGTGTATACTAAAAAATATTAGTTTAATACAAAAATGTTTTTTATAATTGTAGTCATTTTTTAAAATCATTCAGAATCAGAAACTGGTCAAGAAATGACATGTACGTCAAGTAACGACTAATCGTAATAAGAACGGTTTATAACTTTTGATGAAAATAGTTGGTAACTCTTACTAACCTGTTCAATTTAATTATTACTACTTTTCTTAGTAATCATTATTACTTTCACGTAGTAGTCGCTAGGATTAAAAAGTAGCCATCATTACTTATGCAATGTAGGATCGGTTACTAATAAGAACCCTTTGTCGTCATATATTTACTAAGAATCTTAGCAATGGTTACCCGAAAAATTGGAAACTGTCACTAATCCATTTTCTCAGTGTGTTACTTGAAGTTTTGGTATAAATAATTTTGCAATGGCCGCCATTTTCAGATATGAAAAAAAAACCTATGTAGCATTTTCTACTAACCAAAAGACTGGACCTTTTAGTAAACTAGCTTTCATTAGCAATCAACTATATATTTTTTATACTTATTTTGACTATTTAAACTTTTTTCCACTTCCTGCATCTCATTAATAATTTTGTGTAAATGATAGAAAGATAGAATTTGATTTTTAAAAACCTATTTATCTTACATGAAGTTTGATTGCGAGCAACTATTATTTGAAAAATTTTTTTATACGATAAATAATAAACGAGTTATTTGACACATAAAAACTGGAAAAAACACATTTCTAAAACTTATTTTGCAATAATAATTCCCTTCCTAACCTCCTTCGTATTAGAGACTTTAGGACCTCTTCAAGGACGTTCTAAACTACACATTAAAAAGGAAATATTTCTGGCACAAAGTGGAAAAGATTCAATATTTTCCTTCCCTGTCTATCAATACAATATTTAGCCTGGTTTTCGTCTTGAGTAATTGCTAAGTTGAAATTCGTGTTTAGTTTTATTTATATAGATTTGGGCTCCCGTCGGTCTGTCAATTCTGTAGCTCTTATCAACAAATTTCAGTATCGTTAGGCCGAAGTTAACGACAAACATCGGTACATGTAATGATAAATGTATATATATATCGTTTTCATTGTTTACCGACACCAAAAGCATTCGTTAAAATTACAAACAGAATTCGAGATCTGGGCATACCGAAGTATCTTAGAATATCTTCATTCTCGCAATACTGCAGTGCAAGGACGCAGCGGTAATTGCCGGTATAATTATTATTCTCGCAAAATTTAACCGAACCGTATCAAATCATGTTTATAAACAGACCGAGCTTATCTAATGATCCGAGATTTTTCAATCAGATTCTCTCACGGTGCATTTTGAAGATAGGAAATAGTCATTCCACACTGAAACCAATTTTATCAACAACCAAATCTACTATAGCCTCTCAATCATTATACCTAACTAATCTAATAAAACTGCATAGAAATTTAATCTATAACAAGACGATTTTAATAAAGTGAAATTAATTTTTACAATTTCTAAATTTGTCTCATGACTACAAAATTTTATCAATTACGATGAGATGGCAGATCGTTATATAATTTTGCAAGAAGACTGTGAATATATATACACACTTATATATATATATATATATAATATAAGTGTTATAATATAACAGGTGTGTATAGTAATTAGCGTTAGATTACTGTTATATAATAACTCAATGTGTTCTTTGAAGTTATCGACCAACATTGAGAGCAGCAGGCAAAAGCAAGCAAACAGACAGGAAGACTACTATACATATATAAAATTCTTGCTTTGGTAGTTGTTCAATGTTCTTATAAGGTATTACGTAAAGCATATGTAACGTTAGTCTGTGTGTGCCGGAGTTTATTAGGTACATATGTATACACGAAGGTGCTGTGAATTCATGCAGCAAAGAATCTCGAGTCTAGATCGAGTAGTCATCGTTGAACAGTGCTGAGTCAACTACCGGATCATCGGAGGAATGTTCATCGTTCTCAAAAATGGGTGAATCAATCAAATTATCAATTATATATCGTAAGGATTAATATGCCAAGTGCAAAAAAGCTTCCACAGATACAAATACTCAATAATCTTTCTGTGAACAACCAGCAAGATTACAGCGTCGGTAAAAAATTGTAAAGGGTCGATTCGAGTGATGATTCTTGTAGAGATTAGTTTTTACAGAACATTTCAATTTGTGTGAAAATCTTTTGTGCTTCGGGGAATTATTTTTTTATCTAAATAATCCGAATTGCCGATGATAATATTGTTTTATTTTTCTCAAATCAGTCGTGATTTGTGTCTTTATCTTTTAATTTTTTTCCATTACATGTGTGATATGAAGAATGAACTTTCCCCTAGATACTCGTAATCGTTTATAAACCCTGCGTTTACACTCTTTCATTACAGTCGATTCGTAACGTTATTACTGGATAGGTGGTAATTTTTTTTGTAATAATTAAATATATATTAGTGAGATCTCTTAATTTTTACACTCGTTGCAAGTGACCACGAATATCGTTTTCTATTACATAATGTGATATATATATATATATATATATATATATATATATATCAGTTATGTAAATTTCTTTAAACTTTTAGACTTTATCCTTGCAACAAAAACTTTAATGTCCTATCAGACCACGTGTCACGATACGCTTCATTAATGATCCTTCTGTGACTATATGATTGATCGTTCTTTCAGTTTTATAATATTATTTTCATAATTATATATTTGTTTTTGCCAATCAGCTGTTTACCTATTTATTTTTCAAAATAAGCGAATTCTTGAACTTTTTATTCTAAAATTGTATATTGAGTAATATTACTTATCTTCAAAATCATTCGAGTTACCAGGATACATTGTGTATATTTTATCAAGCTACGCTACGATGTGTTTGTATTACGAGAACTCACTTACCACGCACAGTTTTTCGTATTTACTAAACTTTTGTAAATAAAACGATATCACATACATAGAATTTTTGCCTTTATGCTTGAAAATTAAGTTATGTGAGATTCATAGTACAAAAGAAATTCTAAAAATAGATATATGACGAGTAGTGAAATATAAATAACATAAATAATCATTATTCACACTGATTGAAAGCAATTTGATACTCGTATATCATTAACTCAATGCTTAATTATAAGAAACGAATCAATTGTTTTCTTTTATAGATTATATTTCAAAATTTATCTATTTAATTTTCAAAATAAATGAATTTTTGAATTTTTCATCCTAAAATTGTATATCGAGTAATACTACTTATTTCTAAAATCATTAGAATTACCAGAGCACATTGTGTATATTTTATCAAGCTACGCTACGACGTGTTTGTATTACGAGCACTCACTTGCCACGTAAAGTTTCTCGTATTTATTAATCCTTTATAAACAAGACGAAATCACACACAGAAATTTCGCCTTTTTGCATGAAAATTAAGTAATGTTAGATGCATATTACAAAAGAAATACCAAAAGTATAAGAAATAAATTCGTATTGGTACATGACGAGTATAGTTAAACATAAATAATCATTATGCACTGATAAAAAACAATTTAATATTTTTACATCAATAGTTCAATATCTTCTATAAAAAAAAAATGATTAATTGTTTTCTCTTGCAGATTACATTTCAAAATTTTGTGCAGGAAAGATGCTATATATAAACATAGCTGCAGGAGCTGCTCTCATACTGTTCATCGTAGGACTATCGGTCGGACTAAGCGTGGGACCCACCAAAGGACGAGATGCCTTGAATAACGCCCCCCTCGTAGATGGGTAACTGATGGAAATACCAAATCTGCAATAATATTACTCTTAATATATATATATATATATATATATATATATATATAAAATATTTAAAACTACTCAAAAGCTCTCCAATAACTCTAATCTAATTCCTCAGTCACAATGACCTCCCATTCAATCTTTACACGATCCTAAACAACAATTTATCTGCGTTTCGCTTCGAGGACGATTTAAGGAATGATACTAAATGGGGAAGACAAATTTGCACCGAGTGTTACACGGATTTGCCACGCTTATCCACTGGAAAGGTCGGAGCTCAGGTGAGATAATTAATTAACTATAAATTGCATCTACTGTTTTACAATCTTCTGTATATTTATCACGCGTGACACTATCCAATAATCTCTCACACCTACAAAGATTATAATTAATGATCAGAATTACGTAAAATAAAAATATTAAATAAGAAAAATAGTAATTAAAGATTATAATTAATTTTGCTTAATATCAACAAATTATATCGATAATTTGAGAGAAAATTATTGGATTGATCGCTACAGACGTTTGATCAATTGAGTAATGGAAATTAAATTACAGTTCTGGGTGGCATATACAGAATGCAAATCGCAGTACAAAGATTCCGTGCAGCTTACACTGCGGCAGATCGACGTGATAAAGCGTCTGATACGGCGCTATCCGAACCATCTGAAATTGGTGACCTCGGCTGGGGATATAGAACCCACCTGGAAAGATGGGAAAATTGCGTCAATGATAGCTGTCGAGGGAGGCCACTCCCTCGACTCCAGTCTGGCTGTTCTCAGACTTTACTACGAGCTTGGAGTTCGATACCTCACTCTGACCCACACTTGCAATACCCCATGGTACGTTTCTATACCATGCACTTACACTGAGAGCAATTTTTCAACCATTGGACAATTTTTTGTTGTAACTGTGAACGAAATTCATTTATATAAATAAGGAATCAATTCATTGAAACGATGAATTTTATTTTGTAGTTAAATATTTGTTACACGAATGAATTTATTTGTTGCATCGATGAAATTTATTCATTGTTATGAAGAAGAATTGTTGATTGGTTGAAATATTCTTCCCAGTGCATAAATTAGATTTTTAAACCTATCACTTTCTATTTTTAAAATCAATCTTTTCACAAATTTAATTCTAGGAAATTTCTAAAAGCCACAATTTGCTATTTCTTATTCGTTTGCGATAAGCTGCAGGACTTTGCTCTTTAATGAATATTTTTAGAACGCGTTAGTGTTTTAATAAAGTGTAAAAGATAGTGCAATAGGTATATACGTTATTCATACTCGATTGCAGCGTTGAAACAATTTACGGTACGAATTTAGTTTCTCGTGAAGATATACTCGGGGTCATTAACCTCACGAAAATTCTCCACCTTCTAAATACTATATTCGGTATCAGAGTAGTTAAGAGGAAAAAAATTAATAATAAACATCGTGCAATTGGCATATCGAGGAGCTACAGTTTTTTGCTCATTAATTGCATGACGTAGCAAACTGCGTAAACCAGCCATTTTCCTCTCAGATGCTGATAAGATATAACAGATAACGAGTCGTACTTGTAGTATAGTTTTATACTGATTAATAGCACTGATGGCATTTACTTTAAATAACTACGATTCATTCATTCCCTGCATCGAGCTAAATGACGTATGCTTTTTTAATAGATAAAATCTCATCTTAAACAAAAAAATTATTGCACCTTCGAAATTCAACGTACGAAGCTAGTTTACTCTGTCAAATTCCACAAAGCTATTTTAAGTTTCGAATTGCTCAAGATACGATGAGATAAATATTTGAATCAGCGTGAATAATTTGGTTTCGCAGCGTAAAATTTAATCAGGAGTTCACTGACCCCTATTGGCTCACGATGGAATGGAATGTTTCGTTTCTTCCGCAGTAAATTCAGTTCAAGGCTCGTCTTAATATGTCACCTTTCGAACGACCTTTCTTTATATGATTTTATCGCTCGATCGATATTGCAGAATTTGTATTACATTCTTGATAATATCATAATGATAGTGATGATGATGCATGATTAATAAGTATAAGTAAATCTTTTTAAAATACTTTGAGGCTGTTTTTAATTTCAGGGCCGATGCATCCCCGATTAATGACGGCTCTGTTTACAATCTTACGAATTTTGGAAAGGTACTGTGTAATCGATCATTCATTATTTGCATTGTACATGATTTATCCAAATAATACATCATCGATTTTAACAGATCGTGGTCCACGAGATGAATCGACTGGGAATGTTGGTCGATCTTTCGCACGTTTCCCATAATGTTATGCGATATGTTCTCAATGTTACAAAAGCACCAGTGATATTTTCGCATTCTTCAGCTTTTAGTGTTTGTAAGCATTACAGAAACGTCCCTGATGACGTTCTTAGGCTAGTCGTAAGTTGAAGATAAAATTGTACCTTGAAAACCAACTAAACTTTGTATTAAAAATATAATTTTTTTATTTGATTTTAGAAAAAAAATAATGGAATTGTAATGGTAAACTTTTACAGTGGTTTCGTAAATTGCAATTCTTCACGCAACGCAACTATGCAGGACGTCGTTGGTATGTGATATTTGGTATCTTTGAAAGGATTAAAATATTATTAGCTACCGTTTGTGGAAGATAAAATGCCTATGAGATATTCATTGTATTCTCTCGATGATCCATCAAAATTTTCCAAATTATTTCTCGATAAAATCTGACATTACAGCAATTTAGATTACACTGGATATTTTTAATGGCTTTAATGAATATTTTGTATTATGATCGATGCCATTATTAAACGCATATATCTTTTTCAGATCATATTAATTATATCAGGAATTTTATTGGAGTAGATCATGTTGGTATTGGAGCAGACTATGATGGAGTGGATCAGTAAGTTAATCATGTTAATAATAATAATAATGTTAATAATACATTAAACATGAAATATTCGCCATTAGAATTCCAGTGGGATTGGAGGATGTCTCGAAATATCCTGATTTGTTTGATCGATTGTACGAGGCAAGGGAAGGTGAACCTACGTGGAGCATAGAGGATTTAGAAAAGTTAGCAGGAAGAAACTTAATCAGAGTTTTTCTGGCCGTGGAAAATGTTTGTTGAAAGTTTAGCTTTTATTTAATTGTATTTTTTTTATTTTATACATTTTAATAATATTTTTAATAGGTACGAGACTCTCTGGCTTCTACAATACCTTATGAAGACATAATTAATGGGCAAGAGTTGTATAATGCCCAAAAAGCCGAAAAATTAGAACCAGGCACGTGCAATACTGCAATTGAGTAAGTATATAGTTATTACATGTTTGTTAAATAACTTATTAATTCATCTTTATTAAATCTTTTCGTACAGTATATATAGCTATATTGATGAACCAGCAGCTATTAACAATTACAAAACCAATATGCGTAATAAAAAACGTAACAACTGAAATAACATAATTGTTTTTGTCATTACAGGTGGAAAAGTGTTAACTCTACTACTTAAAGTACTGAAAAATGAGTATTTTTTTGTAACACAAATACAAATTTATTAAATGTATTGTTAATAAATCTTTGAAATAATCAGATTCTTATTTATTAATTTACCCTCAGAAATTAAGAAAATAGCTTTAATATCTCGATATAATTAATTTTCATATTTCACTGATGTTACATGTTTATACAAAATATTTACATAAGATTAAATTTGAATTATTGTATTGAACAATCAGAATAAAAATTAGGGTTTTATAATTAATTAACACGTTTATATAAACATTAAAAAGCATTTTAGACTCGTCGTTGTTTTTAGAAGCATATCAAAGGATATCCTGAAAAATATTTTTAAAACATACAAAAAGCAGCAAAGACGCGTATGCGAGGTGGTTTTTTGCATTAAATCTAGAAATGAATAAGCAGACATTCAGTTCCAGTCTCACAATGGTCACAGACTCGACCTGTAGTTTTATTGCTGAGTGTTAGTATATATTGTGCAATTAGACAAAATGAAGCTTCTCCATTGCTTATTTTTCATATCGTTATATCTCGCAAGCAACTGTGTTTTTAATACCAAAGCTGCTTTCTTGGATGTAGTTGGTAAGACAATAGAAGAAACAATTAAATGCGACCAACTTACTCTAGAATAATACTATACACTAAACATTAACAAAAATTCTTTAATTAGAAACAATAATTGGTGCGACTGATGATGGCATAGCTGGAAAAGTTAACATAGTATTTTTTCGGGGTAAACCTTCCAATCCTTCAAAAGTTTCCTTTTTGATCGAAGAAGTGGATCACGTAAAACGTTATTTGAACTTGAAGAAAGGTTTAATTTTGTACATTCATGGTTACATGGAAGGATCCGAATCGGAAAGTTCACAGATAATGTCAAAGGGTAAACAAAGAATATTTATTTTTTCCAATTACATGATTCCTGCAGTTACATAATTATTTTTATTTTTTTAAATTTGACAGTTTTTCTTGAAAGAGGAGATTGCAATGTAGCAGTATTGGATTGGAGCAAATTGTCTCACGATTTGTATCCATTAGTCGTTCTTCGCAGCAGGCCAATAGCAAGATCAGCATCGAGGGCTTTGGATAAGTTAATCGAATTTGGTCTCGATAGCAGCAAAGTGCACGTGATTGGTCATTCTGCAGGGGGTCATATAGCCGACTATATTAGCAAATTCTCGAAAAATAAAAAAGTTCGATACACAGGTTTGTACCTTATTCCTGAAAAATGAAATTATTTTTGTCTATTAAATAAACAAATTATTTACCAATACAGGCTTAGATTTGGCCGGTCCTTTGTATATATCGAAATTACCTCGTGGATCCGACGAGCCCTTTTTTGACGTCCTGCATACGGATTCTGGGGTCTATGGAACGATAATGAACGTTGGGACCGTTGATTTTTACGCCAATGGGGGCACCAGACCTCAACCTGGATGTGCTTTGCTCGATTTTGGTTAATAAATAATATTCTATCTTCAGAAATGTTCTGTTTATTTACATATATTTAATATATTATTGTTATTATTATTTAAAGGTCTGTGCAACCACCAAGCGTCTTGGAGATACTATTTTGAGATCGTTCGAACAGGCAAAGGTTTTTTGGCAACGAAGTGCTCGGATTACGTCAATTATACGTTCAATCACTGCGATGATAACGATCGTGTCTGGTATACTTATAATTTACCAAGAAACATGTGAGTTCGAACTCTTTATTACAAGGTCAACTAAAATAGAAGAAATATAAATTTGTATATATCATTATTAATTTTTCTGATATTTTTTTTTTTAGATCCGGAACGTACTATTTTCTCACACCTTCGTAAAATTTGTAATAGCTATATGTCGATGAGAGTTGGTGAAATTGGTCTCGATGGTTTAAACGAATAATGAAGGAAAGAGATAAGGCGCATTTAATTACGTAGAAAACAACAAGGTTTAGTATGAATAATAGGTTGCGGTTGATGTAGGATAGGAAGTATTTTGTAAAATTGAGAAAAAAAAATAAGACAGGAAATAATGCAACGAGGAAAATTATATAATATAAAGAAAAATACATAAATTATGACTATGAGGTGGAATATCATTAATATACAATAAAATCATCTTGTTAAAAATGTACAACTATGAAAAATCTTACGAATACTGTAACATGGTATACTTTACATTTCAATAGTACCTGTGGAGTTGCCAAAAAGTCTGTATTGAAAAAATAAAACAGCTCGAAGAAAAGAATAATAATTAAGACAAATACATTTATTTAAAAAATAATAACATTAAAATTATTTATTAGTAAAAGCAAACAATGGTATACCTTAGTAGAAGAAAGGAAAATATTTTACACAATTTAAAAGCTCTCTTTAAAAGAGATATTCTGGCAACCCTAAATTAGTACCAAGAATTTCAATCTTATTAAGAAACGATTTTTACGCACAGTTTATTTCCTCCTGGTATCCGTTATTAAAATTCATGGAATTTTTTATCTGTTTCACCTCCCTGCAGAACGATTCCCTGCAAGCAAAGTTTTTCTCTCTTTATTTCGATTGATTTATGATAAAAGAAGCATCCAATATAAATGAAAATCATCCATTCGTATTTACGACGCTGTTGTGCGAGATACCGTGTCTGTTTACCATTGACTTTTTCTACTGATCGGAATAATTACGGGCGGCAAAAAACCATTGAACGAACAGCTCAGGGCGATGGTGTAGGAACCCATGTTCGTCCACAGTAACCAATCGTCAAGGTCATAATCCGGTAACAGAACGTTTTTCACGATGCAGTCGAAAGAATCGCAGGTTGGGCCCCAAATGGTCGACAGGTACTTTTCCTCGTTTTTCCCCGGCTGAACGAAAGACAACTTAGTAAATACATAACCCTCTCTTAAACACTAATTAAAAATTCTGTATACACGAACAATATCCCATACCATCGAGTTGTCCTTTACCTTATACAAAGATGTAGGAACACGAGCTTTCAGATCCAACAACTCCTCGATGAAGCTGTTGTAGACTCCACAATTTACATAGT
Source organism: Prorops nasuta (assembly GCF_024137725.1). Taxonomy (NCBI): domain Eukaryota; kingdom Metazoa; phylum Arthropoda; class Insecta; order Hymenoptera; family Bethylidae; genus Prorops; species Prorops nasuta. The sequence goes on from NW_027116808.1 coordinate 4,846,607, forward strand.
ACATCCTCATGGTTGTGTCGTCCCTGTTTACTATCTTCTTCGTATGCAAATTTGCAGCCAAATTAAAAGCCGAGGTCACGTAGTATCGTCCTGGCTCGCTGATTATTCTGATGGACCGATCGATGTCCTTAATCTCTTCGTTCAGCAACTCCGCTAACTACATCCAATGAAGATCATCGTTATGCACGTATATATACAGTGAGAAGAATCGGGATAGAATTCGAATAGTCTCAAGGACGACGTTATACTTCGTCGAGGGTTTCACCGGACTCGCCAGGAATTCCTCCACCAATGTCTATCAAGGTCACGTCCTTGAACCCCATTTGTTCAGCAATGGCCAGCAGCCTCTTGCTGATCTTCACGCCACGCTGGTAGGCATAAATCTCTTTGCAGGGACTTCCTACGTGAAAGCTAAATCCGTGCAAATTCAGTCCAAGGTTTTTCATGAATTGCATCAGATCGATGGCGTCGTCCGGCTCGCAACCAAATTTTAGACCAAGATGCGCCTCGGTGAACTCGGCGTCGCAACGAAAGCGAAGGACGATCCTGAAAAATTGCAAGAATCCGGGTGATCAAGGATGCTCTCTTATACATGTGTGTTCCTATATATATATAGAGATATGTGTAATAACGAGGGGAATTGGTCTCACTCGGCTTCCGGGAAGAACTTTTTTATCTTCAGCAACTCCACTTCGCTGTCAGCCGTCATCTTCCTCACCCCCACCTTCCTGGCGAACCTGATGTGCGACAGGTATTTGGCTGGATTGGCAAAAATTATTCTATCCGGTGATACGCCTAGTTTCATCACTTGCCTGATTTCTTGCTGTCGTCACATATAATTAAAGTTTGCTCTAATTATATCGTCTATTCGTTTTTAGGTCGATCGTGATTGATAATGAGTACAGCATATGTATGAAAAACCGGACATTTTCATATTTCTGGAACATAACTATTAGTGTTATGTCTCAGCAATGTGTCAGAAATATGAGAGTGTCCGTTTTTTCTACATGTACTGTGTAAGGATAGTGTACCTCGGAGGCGCAATCGAAACATCCGTTGAGAGCCGCCAGGACCTTGATCACAGTTTCATCAGGATTGACTTTCACGGCTTGAAAGAAAATTCATAAATTTGTATTTATTATTGAAAAATGTAAAATTCTAGAGCGAATGATAATGTAAACGCTATTCACCGTAGTGTGGAACGATCCTCGGCATCTTCCTCACCCAATCTCTATGTTTCTTTACAAGATCGTCGAGGTCTAGTATGTAAAAGGGCTCCTCTTGATTTTCCTTCTTGATGACGCTCTTCATGATGTCTCTGACGCTCGTAGCGTCATCGTAGATCTTCACTTCTTCGAAACTTAGCAAAGACATGTTAATTAAGAATGGCTCTTTCGAATAATAGAAAATGCGTGTTTGACAATAAACAACCACGAACTATGCACATTCGCCACTTTCAGTTATCTGCACACGCTCGCCACGAAACAATTCACTTTAAATACTTTATGAATGATCACAGATCAACGTGATAAGTATATTTCCTATCGACCATCCTCCTTACATTTACTCATTGATAAGACTGCCATGTTGCTGTAACAGCTATTTTTCCATTAATAAACTTTTAAGGAAATTGCAAAATAGAATTTTTCGTTTCCTCGTCGGTTTATATCATTGTTCACGTATTATTTATATATCAAGCTCAATTTTCCTCTTTGCATCATTTCTACGTTCGTTTCTCACTGTCAGCTGCATCATCGTGCACACTGCACAGCCAGATATCAGTACGAAGTAGAATACACTTTTGATTAATTAGCGTTGATTCATAGACATATTGTTATTATATTTATAGCAAGTCTGATATACTTCTACCGGTACATTTTCCTTAAAGCAATAAACGATGAAAATCTTGAATTTCAATTGTTTATCAATTATTAATTGTTTTGCCTCTGATATATGATATTATTTGTTAGTTTTTATATATAGCAAAAGTTACTGATTAATATTGATTTTGTATAAATGATTCTCTATGTGTACGACCCAATTACACCAGCTGTTTATTTACTTATCTTGAATTACTACATTTTGTTAACTTAATTTAACGACAATTAAAAATGTGTAAATGTAAAATGGAAGAAATAGCTTTTATTGCGTTAAATATATAGCCAATAAATTTCAGCGTTAAGAGCAAATGCTCCAAATCAGCCTCTAAAACAACTTCTGGTCATATTTAGCATCTTTGATAAAGCCTCGCAGAAACACAAAAGTAGACTAGCAGAAGTAAACATATACATATACAAACGTTATTTACAAACATTTTATCTCGAGCTCACAATAAGCCCTAATTGCCCGACTAAAATTCAGATATTTCAGAAGCATTGTACTTCCTGGTATGAACTGGTATGAACGAATAAAACTACAGCTTTATTACATACATATATACAATTATTAATTTATTATATATTTCGTGTAAATTATTGCAAAGAAAATGCTTCCTAACATCATAATCGTTATAGCAAGATAAGACTTGAATTTTTTAAATGTACTAAAAACTTAGATATGAATGTGACCAATAATTGCTCGATTCTCTCTGATACTCTCTCTCTCTCTCTCTCTCTTTCGATTATCTAGTTTATCCACCAGGCTTCCACTGGCTTCCAGTGCTTCCACTTATCAATTAAGTAGTACTATAACACTTCATTGATACAGTAGATTCCCAACTGTCGTTAACTTCTCTAACTCCAACTTCCCATCACACGACTGAGTCTACTCTCTGAACAGGTAGTATAGATAATGGCACAAAGGTATTTTTACCCAAGTGTATTTTGGCACAAGGGTATTTTGACTCAAAAGGATTTTGTCCCGAAAAACGGCAATGTTCAGATCATTGAACGCCGAAATTGTAATGTTGGGTAATCGTCGGTAACATTACAATCTCAGCGTTCAATGATCTGAACATTGCCGTTTTTCGGGACAAAATCCTTTTGGGTCAAAATACCATTGTGCCAAAATACACTTGGGTAAAAATACCTTTGTGCCATTATCTATGTATACTACCTCTGAACAGTCTGAACTTTTAGGCATTCAGTGCTGCGATTGTCAAGTATACAATCGAAAGATATTATTTTGTAACGGGTGTATGGTAAGAATTTGTGAAATTTATCCATTTTTACTGGAAAACATTGACAAGACATAAAAAATACCGACTGATACCGACACCTCTTCGCTAATTGGAGTAGGGAGTGAGTTGATCAGACAGACGTGTCCGTCGGCCGTCCACGTCCAGTCGTCCAGATCTAGACCCAGCAACCTGCAACTGCAGCGCCATTGACAACACGTCAAAAATGGCAGATTCAGCACCTAGTAAAAGCGATATTGAAGAAGTTTTTAAAAGATTACGATCTATCACAACTAACAAGGTTTGTTTCTCTACATAACCTAATATAAGATTTATCCTCATTAAACGCTAAAACTGTAAGAAAACCTTGCCTCCGTTTTCAAGGACACCAACTTCGACAATCCAACCTTCAATTTACTCGCGAGTTTTCAAATTCACTAAATACATTTTTTTAGATAGTGACAAATAAATATTAGAAGATATAACAATTTATTTAACTTGAAATTCTTCATCAGTAAATTATCTGGTGTTTTCTTTTTTAATTTTTCATAAACATTTTTGTATATTTCATACAGCTGTTTCAACTTTTCTTGCAGGCATTTTACTGTCTATTAGGATATTTAGAAACGTGACTTTTTTGGCAAAATTTAACTTAGATGTATATATTACTTTTTTCAGACATGCTTTGATTGCAATGCCAAAAATCCAGCCTGGTCCAGTGTCACATATGGTATTTTTCTATGCATTGATTGCTCGGCAGTTCATCGGAGCTTGGGTGTACATGTGACCTTTGTTCGCTCCATTCAGCTTGACACAAATTGGACTTGGTTACAATTAAGAAATATGCAACTTGGTGGAAATGCCAATGCTGTTAGTATTTCATATCATTTTTTATCATATTTGTAGCAAAAATAATTGCATTACAGTTTTTTCATTTTAGAGAAAGTTCTTTGTGCAGCATAATTGCACTACAACAGACGCTCAGCAAAAATATACCTCGCGTGCAGCAATGCTCTATAGAGATAAATTGGCACAGGCATCTGCTCAAGCGATGAAACGTTATAAAACCCAGGTATGTAACTCAAACTATTTCTCAATATGAAATATACCAAATTTAAATTACATTCTTAATGTCATCCATAATTTCAAATGTAATATTTATAGGTTTTTCTTCCTTTACCAATAAATAAATCACTGGTGAGCTGAATAAAGTTCTCCTAAATTAAATTTTGTATACTAACAGAGCTTAATAATGAGAGTACTGTTAAAGTATTTTTCAATAAGTACTAGTCTGTTTTTAATTTCTTATACGTAATAGCACAGCTTATAAACCTTGGCTGGTATATACAAATATTTAATACTGAATGCTTGATATATGTTTTATAAAAACTCATGTGTCTTATAATATTCAAATCAAATGTTTGAAACAATTGGAAAGCTTTCCGAATCAGCTATATCCACATTTTTGTTAAATTATTATTCTAGACTTTAACATCCATGCACTTATATGTTTGTTGAATTTTATCCATTGATAATATTTTAATTAAATTTGAATATGTTACTTTTTACAGTTACACTTGGGAGAAAATACTGAAGCTGTAGCTGCCGAGCCAGCTGAAATAGATTTCTTTCAAGAGCATGAAAACTTTGACATGAATAATACAGGAAACGAGAAGTCTACAGCCAATGCTGATACATTCCAGAGCTCTAATAGTTTACCTAACATAGAAAAAGTTTCATTAAGTACCACGGCAACAGAAGAACCTTCCAATAAAGCAGGACCTAATGTAAAACTGTTTGATTCCACCTCTAGTGTTCCGCCTGAAAGAAAATCAACTATAGGCTGCCGAAAGATAGCCCAAAAACGGGCTGGGGTAAGTTACTTTTTTAATTAGTAATTTAATTTTAATGAGAATGAATTAGTAAATCCATGATTTTCATTAATAGCTGGGCAAAAAAACTGGAATGGGTGCTCAAAGAGTTAAAACGAACTTTGACGAATTAGAGAAAAGTGTATCCGAAGCTGGGAAAGAAATATTGGAGAAAGAAACTGACGAGGCTAATAAAAAGGACGAAGAAGAAATAGCAACGCGGTTAGCTTATCAATACGAACAGAATTTGACTCAGCAAGCGAAGAAGGTAGAACAAAGAACAAAGCAACTAAATCCATCTAAAGCAGCTCAGGCGGAGCGACTTGGTATGGGATTCAACGCTCGTTCAGGTGCAAGCCATTCAGCATTTAATGACATGAAGACAATAACGCAAGAACCGTCATTGAAAACAATCACCGCTATTGAGCCAAGACCGCGAGATGTTGATATCGATCGAGATCGACTTCCAAACCTCGATGACATTAGAGGATTTTTAATTTCACAGCGAGGCTCTAATAACTCCAAATTCAGGGACGAAGAGGTTACCATTATCGAAGAACCTGAACCTCCAAAGCGAACCACTACAATATTTCAAAACTTTTCGAAAAAGGACAGTAACAAGGGTAGTAAGCAGTCTGTAATTGATGGTGGAGAAGCTCAAAGGAAATTTGGTAGTGCCAAAGCCATTAGCTCCGATCAGTACTTCCATGACAGCCCATCTGATAATACTGTAAGTAATTTTGTGTTATACTGAGATTTATGCTAATGGATTCATAAGGACAATTAAATTCAATTTTTGCTTTTATTTTACACAGTATGAGCGTAATAGTAATCTTCGGCGTTTCGAGGGCTCCTCAAGCATATCATCCGCCGACTTCTTTGGTACTGGCAGTTCGAGTCCAACATCTCCCACTTCTTCGCTATCCATGCGTATTAGCGGAGCAAGAGGTGCTGTTGACTTAGATGATGTACGCGAAAGTGTGCGTCAAGGCGTTAACAAAGTAGCTGGAAGACTCAGCTCTTTAGCAAATGCTGCCGTATCTTCCATACAAGATCGTTATGGACTCTAAAGGAAATTTTATTATAACATATAAATATTGTTATTAAACTTAAATTTGGACTTTTATCATCTGTTGTTTGGGATTGTAAATAAAAGCTCCTAATTACTAAATATTTGTTACTAATTGTATTTCTTACATCGAATTAAAACATCACGGTACTTGCGAATTGTAAAAAACATAAATTTATAAGTTGATTAAGGATTCATGATTATATTACATTGTTATTTTTAAATGAAATTTTGATTTTTGCTTTAATGCGCAATACACTGGCCTTTCAGTATAGATTAGTAAATATAAGAATAGGAAAGATTATACATTGTAATGTTTAAAAGCATAAATAATTTAAATAAAATTTTAAATATATTATTATTAAATATGCTCTATAATTGAGAATTTATACAAGGCTTTTGTTGGCAACGCGAGACAAAATAAGAGTATGGTTTATTGTGCAGAAGACAAACTAAGATCACTGTCATATTATCACAGCCGGTACCCATGAGAGCATTTGGTGCAAGACAATGTTGCATCAGCTCTTCACAAATCTCTTCAGGGTCAATAGAAGTTTCAGCATTATCAGATCCACGTTTTGTTTGCGAGAGTCGAGACTTTACAAACTGTACAACTTCTTTGTTAGTCATAACATCCCAAATACCATCGCAAGCCAATACTAGAAATTCCCAGTCTTCTGTTAATTCATATGATTGGATCTCAGGTACAGCTAGTTTTATAAATTTTCTGGTTATTTGATTGAAATATTTTTAATGAATATTTAATAATTTGTATACATTTACCAGATACTATCTGTTCATGTGGCAATTTATTTCTGTCACGCTTAAATAAGAAATCTCCAAGAGCTCGAGATAATGCTAAATGACCATTAACTCTATTAAATTCTACCCATCCTCCTGCAGCTTCGATTCGGTCACGCTCGTCTTTTAAATTTGGTTTATGATCACGACTAAGAGGTATGGCTTCTCCATTAACACATGCGACAGCTCTGCTATCACCTGCATTAGCCTGTAAAAATATTAATTATTTAACTTTGAAATAAAATAACAAAAAGGAAAGAAATACTTACACAGTATAAGACATTATTCTTAATGAGAATAGCAATGACAGTAGTGCCAGCGTGTTCTTGTCTAAGCACTGTATCATCCAACATTACTTTATCCAATTCTAAGAAACCTTCTTGCAAAGCCTTTGGTATGTCCCCTGATTTATATTCGCTTCTTTTAACTATATACTCATGCAAGTGTTTTCCTGCATACTGTGAAATTGCGTCACCTAAGATTTATAATAGACACTACATTAAAATCAGTATATAGAGCATGCAAAAAGTTTAGAGCCTGTGAAAATGCTTTGAAAACTATGTATTATGCTGAAAAAACCTTTAGCAGATGTTAGTAAATTACTTTTGAAAAATCACTAGGTGTTTATACAGTTTTGACTTTGGGAGGGTTGCTAGAAAATGTATGAAAATTACCTTGAATTTTTTAATTGAAATTCCCTATTTGAATCAAATATTGTTGTAGCTTATTTCAATAGCTTTCCAAACCAATGTGTGAATGTTATATTTAATTTAGATGTTTACAACATATTTTAATTGGAAATTGTATATATATATAGGCTTGAAAGCAGAGGTGTGCACAATTGTTTACACACATGTAATCAATCAGCTACCAATAAATATTAAATCCTAGCATTTTGTAAATTCCTATATTAAATGACATATTCACATTGTTTTGGAAACCTGCTATGTAAGATAAATTAAAAGAATATTTAATACAAAATGGGGGTATACATTTATTGAATTAAAAAGGATCTCTTTATATTCTTTGGCACTCTTTTCAATGGTAAGTCAAAACAGTCACTTAATGGATTTTTTAAAATACTTTTAAGTAGCTCATTAAAATATTTTTTTCTAAAATATAGTTTTCAGGATATTTCATCAAACCCAAAATATGTTGTACATTCTGTATATTGGTATAGGCAATTAAATCTGCCTGTAGTACCTCCATGACCATCATATACCGCAAAAAAGGCAGTTTCTGGATCATCTGGTAATGATAAAATATGAACATGACAATCTTCCATTTTATTGCGCCATCCTTGCATACACGAACTTCCAACCCGGTAATTGGAACTTCTACAACATGCTGACAATTTAGTAGTAACAGGCTCACTCAATATAAGACCCATTTTAGTCTAACTATAATACACTCTTCAATAATTTTTAGAAAAAGTATTAGTCATTGCCAATATTCAATAATAAATTAAGTAATAAATTTACAATTTTGTTGTTATTCATTCTAAAATTGACTGTTTATTTAAACATCCCATAAAGATGATGTAAATACCTGAAAAGAAAAGTACTTAAATTATAAACGTATTTCAAACAATCAGCATATTATTAAGATTAATTTAAACTTCAATTCCTATTAAATGCATAAAATTAGTTTAAAAAAAGTATTTAATATACATTTTATTTAAGCTAACACATATAATAGTCAATGTCAGAAATTTTATACAACTAGTTTTGAACGTCCTTTAAATATATACCGTGTATGTAATATGACATCAAACGCGTTAATTGAGAAAGCTAGCGAAAAGTTAGAAGCAATAATAGAAATTAATTTAAATTACAGAAAAATAAATATATGTAAAATTGACATTTTTCATACTTCATAGTATTTTAATAATATTAGTAAGACCGGTAACACACCAACTGACACTCAGAGATAACCGTAACAACGTAAAAACCTGTATGAGTTTCAAAATTTTAATTCTTTAATTTATCTTTCATTTGTTTAAAGTTTTTAGAGGTTAAGATATGTTCTTGTTACGTCCTGATCAGGGGGGTGGCGTGGCGCCCGTGGCTGATCACGATCCAACCTAGCCGCAGGAATGCAACGTCGGAAAAAAAAATTGAGTGTTTCTTTTCTGCGGATTGGATCGGCATCTAGTCACAGTCACGCAACTTACAACAAAAAATAACTAGATTCCCTATAATCCGGTGTGTCTATTCCTGGTCGGATTGGATCGGATCGGATTAAGATGGCGGCGCTCATGGTCTGCTAAAGTGATGTGTCAAAATGACATTTAATATCAGTAGATGGAAGAACCGGAATATTAGCAATCAATCAATAATGAAGAGGTGCTCTTCAAGCAACAGAATTTATTTATGCTGTTGTAATACACATTGATGCAGTTATTAATTCAGATGAGTATAAATTAACTATTATATATGTAAAATTTATTGGAGTACGAGATTCTTTGTGGTTTCTATGATTTTTACAGATAGTTTTCTTTATCACAATGTTTAAGATGCTTATCAAATGAGGAAAATGGATTACCAAGGATATTTAGGATGGATAAGAAATTAGACAAAAGGACTGCAATTTGAAGAAAAATGCAGGAATTTTCCAACAGTTGTTTATTTGAAATTTAAGTGCAGCCTCCATTACATGAACTATATAATTATAGCTGATGGTTAATTTAAACTTGTTTAAATTAAACGATCCTAAAGATAAGAATCACTTTATCTTATTAAATTAGTTCATATGTCTTAACCGATTGAAGGAAAGCTAATACAGTAGCAGTTAAAATACAAGAAATCTTTTAAATCAAATAATAAAATATTTATTCTATTTTTCTATCGTGCTTAATAAGATAAATATAATAAATTTTGTCTTAATATTTGTAGATTCTAAGGATTATGGATCCATCTGCTGTTATTAGTTTCATTTTTGATACATTCGATGAAGGAGATGAGTTATCATTAAAACAACAAGGCAAAACCATTTCCGTATTCCAAGTTTTTTTACAAATGTTGCCTTACGTAACTGCTTAAGAGGTAAAAAAAATATATGTTATCAGCTATTTAATATTATAAATTATTTTGGAATTCAATGCTTTTTTTTTAGATTTTAAATCTCATTTTCGTGTCAATAGAGAAACATTTGAAATATTAATTGCAACCATTGGCCCAATCTTAGTTGAAAGAGGAAGTTTCCACATATCAATTACAAAACCAATTGCAATTGCTCTATGGATATTTGGCAACCAAGAAGTATATAGGTAATTGATTAAGAACTAATTATTCCACCTATCGGTGAGCCTCTTGGTAAATCTATTTCTTTGATAAAACTTTAAATTGAATATTATTATCGTAACTATTTGCCAATTTTTAATATATAGCTACATATTACTCACCATTTAATTCCACCATATTATCCACTATACATTTCCCGTTCTTTTACTGCCATTGTATTAGCTTTCCTTCAATCGGTTAAGACATATGAAGTAATTTAATAATAAAGTGATTCTTGTCTTTAGGATCGATTAATTTAAACAAGTTTAAATTAACCATTAGCTATAATTATACAGTTCATGTAATGTAGGCTGTACTTAAACTTCAAATAATAAACGTTGGACAATTCTTGCATTTTTCTTCAAATTGCAGTCTTTTCGTCTAATTTCTTATCCATCCTAAATATCCTTGGTAATCCATTTTCCTCATTTGATAGGCATCTCAAACATTGTGATAAAGAAAACTATCTGTAAAAATCATAGAAACCACAAAGAATCTCGTACTCCAATAAATTTTATATATACAGGGAGGTTCTCTAACGGCGGCATATAGGAGATTCGTGTTAGTTGACTATAGCGCTCAGGATGATGGTTTCTGAGAACGCTGATTGGTCAATATTGCGTAGTACCAACAGATAATAGGCCGTTACCAATAGTTGGATACGAAAAATGAGATTCATCCGCCATTTTGGTGTGTAGAAATGTTTACATGCTGATCGTAGCAGAAAGAGGTGTAAAATGGAAAAATGTCAAATGTAGTCGTTACTAAAGTAAAAATTGAATACTTTGAATGAAAATGAAGAATATTCGTACTTTCCATTCATTATTTTCAATTTTTACTTTAGTAACCTCACTATTTGACAATTTTCCATTTTACACCTCTTTCTGCTAGGATTAGCATGTAAACATTTCTCCACACCAATATGGCGGATGAATCTCATTTTTCTTATTCATCTATTGGTAACGGCCTATTATATGTTGGTACTACGCAATATTGACCAATCAGCGCTCTCAGATTACATCATTCCGAGTGCTATAGTCAACTAACACGAATCGGTAGGGGCCCATTTGTTCCAAAATTTTAGTACAATGCGTGTGTCTCTCTACATAACTTTGTGAATATGGCGACCTGTCAAAACACTGGTACACTCCGGGAAATATATTCTGTCCAACTTATAACCAAATGTTTTAAAAGGTCGTACTTCAATAGCGGTCAACACTTTTCTACATCACGCTGGTTACCTGGTCTAGTGCCGAGTCCCGAGCAATAAACCGAGAACAATCGAAGAACCCTATAATATACCTGATACTCTAATCACTAATCTAAAATTACTATTTTTGTATTTTTAATCAAACATATTTGAAATTATTACGAATACATTGCTTGTCTTTTTAACATGAAAATGAGTCCAAATACGACATTAATCGAACAATTATTTCTTTTAGTTATACCTTGAAGCTGCTACTTTATTATCTATAAATTCTAATAAAAATTCAATATTACTATATATCTTCGATATGCGTTAAGTTAAAATAAATCTCCAAAATATTGGAAAGGACATAAACATATTATTAAAAAATTAACAAATATAAATTTTAGTTTAAGATATAATTGACAAATAAATGTAAATATTTTAAAATACTATCTTTAAAAAGAAAAAGGTTAATCATCTCATAAAATTAAAAATTTCAATTTTTTTAGTATGATTCTGCTACGGGTTAATTGATGCTTATTTGGATTATTTATAGACATATTGGAATAAAATAAATTTGATTTTTAACAGGTTTTAATAAAATGGGAGATGTAAGATATAACTAATATAGAAATAATAGTCCGAATAACGTCATTTTTGGATTCATTTTCATGTTAAAAATACAAGCAATGTATTCATAATAATTTCAAACCTGTTTGATTAAAAATATAAAAATTGTAATTTTGGATTAGTGATTAGAGTATCAGGTATATTATAGGGTTCTTCGATTGTTCTCGGTTTATTGCTCGGGACTCGGCACTAGACCAGGTAACCAGCGTGATGTAGAAAAGTGTTGACCGCTATTGAAGTACGGCCTTTTAAAACATTTGGTTATAAGTTGGACAGAATATATTTCCCGGAGTGTACCAGTGTTTTGACAGGTCGCCATATTCACAAAGTTATGTAGAGAGACACACGCATTGTACTAAAATTTTGGAACAAATGGGCCCCTACCCACGAATCTTCTATGCTCCGCTGTTAGGAAAAGACCCTGTATATACACTTATAAATCAAATAAAAATATATATATGCTACGGTGATATTATAGGACCTATCATACCAATGACAATTATGTTAATCTACACGTGTATGTGAGAATCTATACAAATTTAAATTAATTTAAAGTACAAAAGATAGAGAGAGAGAGAGAGAGAGAGAGAGAGAGAGAGAGAGAGAGAGAGAGAGAGAGAGAGAGAGAGAGAGAGAGAGAGAATTTCATACAAAGTTACTGATATTACGTAAGTTTTTTGCTGTGTGTGTGTGTGTGACAAAAATTTATACAATTATAAATTTATTTGGTTCAGTTATATTTCATTACTGCAATTAAACATTTTTATCTATTCTTTCAAAGTAATTATTTTTATATCCTACATTTCATTTATATTATAAGAAGCTCATTTTTAATTAAATTAATAATCTTCCTAGTATTTGAATTAATTATTTATGAAGTAATAGGAAATTACTTTAACCATGTTACAACACTTTTAAAACATACCTATGAATACGAAATCTATTATATTAATTTATTCGCATAGTTGAGACAACGAAACTTCTCAACTATATCTGGTGGTTAAAGCAAAACCCTTATTTCATTCGCCGTATTTAACCTCACGGCATAGTTGAGCCAACTACGTTTCATTTGATAACACTATATTTTTTTCTCAGTGTAGTGAAATAGCTAGTATAGTGCGCGTAGTCTTAAATTAATTATAATCATTACTTAAAGTAATTATAATATAAAAAACATGATAAATTTAAAATATAAGCAAACACAACGATTAATGTTACTAATGATTAAAATTTAATAATATAAATACATTTCCACATGGATAGCGCAAGTGACTACTAGCGCCACAGAAGATAATCGGCATTATGTGAACACCAAAAGTGGTTCAGTATCATGAAACTGATTGGGCCTTAGCACCGGTATATCACCTAAATCAGGTAAGCCTCATATCCAACGTAACAAGCAAAAATCTAAAACACTACCAATCCACATTTGCACTCTTAGATTTTTGTAGTTATGTTGGATATGAGGCTTGCCTACTTGTTTCCAACTTACACCGGTCCTTGTGCTTATTGTACGATTATATATCAGGTATTTCATGTATAACAGAATGAGCAAAAATCTGAGATACTACTAATCACAATTTGCGATTTTCAAATTTTTGTTTATTATGTTGCACATGAGACACCTGATTTGTGATCGTACAACAGGTCTTAATGCCCTTAATGTTACGGAAAATATATCAATTTAAGTCGAATTTGAATTTAGCCTACGGTAGAATTGATCCTAAAGCCGATGGGAGGAAAAGAAAACAACAGATCCACTGATAATTGAACTGTCTGAACCGATGATCTCCATGGATGAAAAGTGAAACGATGCTCTTTATCGTGTTTATTGACTCCCGCAATTATCTTAATTGAGAAACGCCACATTTGACCTATGTATGATATTCATAGATGACGAAATATTTTGACGTAAATATAACATTATCAATATGAGATTCAATTTATCAAACATTAAACTTTAAAGTTAGCGCAGTAGTAAAGAAAAAGTATTCAGAAAAAGCACTTGTTGATTCTGTAGCCGTGGTCATCTATCTATACTATGCTCAACGGGAGAACGTCGACAGATTGAAATAAAATGGGTCCAGTTTGATTAGACTCCACCCATACTTGCGCGCGCAGCATGTAAAATGTTTCCCTTTTAGAACAACAATGTCACAAGTCGTTTCGGTGCCCCGCGCTTTCAAGCAAAAATCTTTACTTAAACTTTTTAAAAATTTTAGCGTTTATCCATTTTTGAGATTTAACAATTACAATAGATATTGAAGGAAATGTACCGGGTCCTTCTTTGCAGATATCACTAATGAAAAGAAATAAAAGGAGCCAAAAGTGTTTTTTATGTTAATGACATATCAATATATGATTCGTTATGTTTGAAAATGATTTATGTTTATTTCTGTATTAAAAATATGAGTGAAGTGTATTTTTTGTAAGTTATGTGGATATTGATACATGAAAAAATATACTTACTTATATCATTTTTAAAAATAAGAGCTTATATTAATTTTGGAGCAGCTTATATAAAACTGTATAGTACTAGACCGTCCCACAAAATACATCTACGAAAAGTAAGTCTCTATACATTTTTTTACGTCCCTGGCTTAAAAAAAGAATGGCACTATATCTTAATGATGTATAAAAGTCATTTTTTCGTATGTTTACATGGATTGTTTAATGCGAAGCATAATATATTGAAAAAATTAATTCTTGAAAACATTTCAGTTCATTTGCAAAAGAGAAAGAGTTATTTTAATAAGCTTGTGTAAAAAAATGTTAAAAATGAATCCGGCAATTACAAATACCACTGTGATAAATAAATTATACGAAGAAATCAAAATCGGGGTATCTAGTTTGAAAAATATTTGTTTAGAATATAAGGGAATAGAAGAGGTATATAACATCTCGAAATAAAAAGAAAGACGTATGTTATTTAAAGATAAAATTGATGAGTTTAATAAAAATGCTATTACAAGAGAAGTTCATGGCTTTTATTTCAACCGAGAATTACCAACATTAGATTTTATTTTGCAAGATGTGTAAACGGGTACGAAGATCCTCCTGATTTTAAAAGAACTTAATTTCTTTTGTGTAAAAAGATAGCGGAATAGTATTTTTATTAAAAAAGAGGGCTTTATTGTTTGGATGAGAAATTATTTAAAGGCCATACGTAAATACCGACAGGAGGGTCGGATAATATAATTTACTACTTGAATGAGATTGAATCAATGCAAGAAATGTGACCACTAAATGCTAGGTATACACGACCATTAAGTCATAAAAATATGCATTTCTTCAAGGGTTCTTAGCAGGAGCACCTAATCTGACTATAAAGAAAAACCGTTCGTTAGTGCTGTACGTTGGTAATGGTAATGACACATACACACGATGGATTTATACCTGGAGCCCGTTTATGCTTTGAGTCCATGAAGAAGATTGCTAACTACCATGAAGAGATGAACGGTAAAACAGTTCTATATAGAATGGTTTATAAATGCACTTCCCGCGTTTGACTAAAATTTGGTTATTGTAATAAACGACGCTCTATATCATAGTATTAAGACGGAAAAAATTCTAAATATATCTTGGACTACAAAAAGTATAATCGAATGAATCAAAGGAAAACGGACCGTATTAGGCGTAGAAATGGTGAAAACTGAGCTTCTTCAAATTGTTCAAAAATAAATGCACTTACTTAACTATTACGTTATAGATGAACTGTCCAAACAAAATAATAAAGAAATTTTAAGATTGCCCTCCATTACTGTGAGTTAAATCCAATCGAAATGATTTGGTCAATGGTGAAATAGTATGTGAAATCTCACAGTACTACATTCAAAGTACAAGATGTTAAAAAACTTTTGGAATAAGGTTTTGTCATTGTTGCAACAGAAAATTGGAAAATGTTATAAGTCATGTAATTAAAGAAGAAAGATTTTTCGGAGTTGATATATTGTCAATAATTTTACTGATGAGATGCCAAAATTAGTAATAAATGTAACAGGATAAATAGATTCTTTTAGCAATGAGAGCGATAATTACAAATTAATTTAATCACTTTTATTATATATTTTTAATCCTTTTTATAATCACGCATTTTTTAAATCAAATCCTTTCATTTGCTTTGCTTATTTGTTTCAAAACTTTCCTACGATTTTTGTTTGTCAATAAAACAAATCTTTATTAAACGTTAATATATAGCTTCAAACGTAAAGAAAAGTTATTTCAAATGATCAATTTCTTGAAGCATTTACATCATAATTTCTTAATTTAAAACGCATTTATATTTATTAATCTTTAAAGGTAGGGAAATCGAATGCAATAAAACGGTAATGCACTACGCTATATCTACTGCTGAATTGAAGATCACGTGATTCTCCCACTATTTCTATGCCGCACGAAAGCTTGGCGTTCTTTCGTTGAATGCAGTATAACATCTAACTCACCCGACTTATGTTCAGTTCAACATAGTACATCAAGTATATGGCAGCACACGCTCGCTGAAACTGATTGTGAACACGTGCTTTGATAAATTTTTGGTTATTACACTACATTTTTAATTAATTTTCAAGTATTTACGAATTATTTAGCAGTAAAAAATGTCATCAGGCAAAATAGGTCAGTTATTTGAAAGTTTCTATCTGTAATTAAGAAATAAATAGATTTTTGCTTTAATAATATTGTTATATTATTCTCTTATATTTAAATTACAAAAATATAATTTACTTTCAGCTCTACTTAGTGTTTCTGACAAAACTGATTTATTGCCATTTGCAAAAAAATTGCACCATCTTGGCTTAACTTTAGTAGCATCAGGGGGAACAGCAAAATTACTAAGAGATTCATCCCTTCCTGTTAAAGATGTGTCTGATATTACTGGAGCTCCTGAAATGCTTGGAGGTCGGGTAAAGACTCTCCATCCTGCAGTACATGCTGGTAAGCCAAAATAGCATCAACAAAATTCAAAAATATTTATAAATGGAAAAGAATAATCATAAACTTTATTTGTACCCAGGTATATTGGCCAGATTAAATAATTCTGATCAGGCAGATATGCAGAAACAAATGTATGAGCTCATTCGTATTGTTGTATGTAATTTATATCCATTTGTTAAAACTGTTTCAAATACTGATGTAACTATAAGTGATGCCATTGAGAGCATTGATATTGGTGGAGTTACTTTACTTAGAGCAGCTGCTAAGAATCATGAGAGAGTTACTGTCATCTGCGATCCCACAGATTATCAAACAGTTATTAATGAATTAGAAGAAAATACTGAGCATGATACTTCTCTGGCCACTAGACAACGACTAGCCTTGAAAGCATTTACTCACACATCAGAATATGACTCTTCTATATCAGATTATTTTCGTAAACAAATTAGTCCAAAAGTATCTCAATTAAGTCTTAGATATGGAATGAATCCTCATCAAAAACCAGCACAAATATTTACAACATTAGAACAATTGCCATTAGTGATAGTTAATGGCTCTCCTGGTTTTATCAATTTGTGTGATGCACTAAATGGCTATCAACTAGTCAAAGAACTCAAATTAGCTCTTCATTTACCTGCTGCAACGTCTTTTAAGCATGTTAGCCCAGCAGGTGCAGCTGTTGGTGTTCCTTTAGATCAGGTACAAGCCAAACTTTGTCAAGTAGAAGACCTTTTTAATCAACTTACACCTCTTGCAACTGCTTATGCTCGTGCAAGAGGAGCTGACAGAATGTCAAGCTTTGGCGACTTTGTGGCTTTGTCAGATCCATGTGATACTCTTACTGCAAAAATAATTTCAAGGTAAGAATATTCTATTATTATAATTCATATAAATAATAAATAATTTAAAATTATCTTCTCACATGTTATAGAGAAGTTTCTGATGGTATAATTGCACCAGGTTATACGGAAGAGGCTTTAAATATATTGAAAAAGAAGAAAAATGGTGCATACTGCATTTTACAGATTGACCCAACATATGAACCAGCTCCTATGGAACGTAAAACTTTATATGGTTTAACCTTAGAGCAAAAAAGAAATGATGCTGCAATTGATAAAGAGACATTCTCAAATGTAGTGACAAAAGGAAATAAATTATCTCAAGAAGCGATTAGAGATTTGATAGTAGCTACTATTGCTGTAAAATATACACAAAGTAATTCAGTATGTTATGCAAAGGATGGACAAGTGATTGGAATTGGAGCTGGCCAACAATCCCGTATCCATTGTACAAGACTTGCAGGAGACAAAGCTGACAATTGGTACATTTGTAATTATAAAACAGGCTTTCAAAAGAAATTTACTATATTTACTTTACTTATGTAGGTGGCTCCGTCAGCATCCCAAAGTTACAGGCATGAAATTTAGAAAAGGAGTTAAACGAGCAGAAATTTCAAATTGTATCGATAACTATGTTAATGGATCTATTGGTAAAGACATGGATGAGGCTGCATGGGCAGCTAATTATGAAGAAGTTCCAGTTAAACTTAACGAACAAGATAGAATTGAATGGGCCAAAAAGCTAAATAATGTTGCTATTAGCAGTGATGCTTTCTTTCCATTTAGAGATAATGTTGATAGAGCAAGGCTGGTAAGAATTATACTACTTAACTATTGCTTAAATAATTATTTCTTTAGTCATAGAATTAATATAATGTTTTAGAGTGGTGTTAAGTACATAGCAAGTCCTGCTGGTTCTACAAATGATGAGGCAGTAATACAAGCTTGTAACGAGCATGACATCACTTTGGTTCATACAAGTTTCAGATTGTTTCATCATTAAGTAAACATTGTATTGTTTTGTACATCATAATTTTATATATTTTGCAAGAATGGATTTAAAAATATTTTTCTGAAGAACATATCTCCTGCCTGCAATTATTTCAACATAAACATGATATCCACATTAATTCAAAATAACAAAACTGCTTATTTCTTACTGATTAGATTAAATAAATCATCAATCATTGATAAGAAGAAAACTATGTAAATAATAATGTTTCATGCAGTATTTTTCTTGATAAACTGCAAAAGTATCTTTTGATTTTTTCATCTTTGTTTAATTTAGAAAGAAAATAGTTTACGACGAATGTGTAGTTAATATAAATGAAAAAAAAAGACAGGAATAAATTTACTCACATTTCATATTGTCATTACCAAAGACGCGTAATTGAAGAGAAGTCAGAATCAGTTATACCCAAATCAAAAAAGATTTCTCATTAGCTCGTCTTTTCAATAAGTACTGGTTAAATATTCGCGTCTCGCGATCTTAAGCGACGCTGCTGCCGCCTATTGGGATTGATTGGGATCTGATACGTGGGCGGCAGTGATGGGAACTTGTGGGAATTCGATATCCCCACCACGCCGCCACTAGCTAGCACGCACACCATGCCAGCGGTAGGGATGGGCTTTTGATACCGATACCTAGGGATATCGATACTTTTCCCTAAATTATCGAGTATTTTGGAATCGATACCGAATTGAACGATACTTTCAAATATCGATACTTTTATAGCTCTAAATTAATCGATCAAGTAACAAGTACATACTTGTATTTGTTCAAAAATTTTTGAAGTGGTTTCGCTTAATTTCGCTAATACCCGCTAAATAGCTAATATATATGTAGGAGTTAGTAATTATTATTGTGGTTCTAAAAAGAAGCTTTTATTATTTAATTCATACATTTTCGTTACAGGATGAATTTATGCTGGATAAATATTTTCATAAAGTTAGCTGCTGTTTTATATTAATCGATGAGTAGTTTTTCTATTTGTAAAGAAATATGTTAATAAATAAAATAATGATATGATATAGATAATAACATTTATTATAATTTTACGAATTCGTATTTGTATTTTCTTATTATATTAGGCAGATCCACATCCATAATATCTTATAATCAAACAATCCTTTCCTTGATCCTCTTGTAATAATACACGAGTAAGTACAACCTTATATATATATATATATATATATATATTCAGTAAGATACATCAGAATTTATTAAAGTATTATATCTATTCTTAATTGGAGTTAAACTTCTTTTATTCTATTTCAGTTTTAAATAATTCCACGTCAAATTTCAATTTTATTTACAGTGCCTCCACACAGAAGCATTGCTTGGAAGTATTTCACTAAAGTCTCCCAAGGAGTAAAATGCAGTTTTTGCAATTCGGTGATTGTTTCAAGTGGAAATACAAGCAATATGTTGAAACATTTGAAAAAAAAGCATCCTAAAGTTTTAGAAGGTTTTGAAGGGCCTGTTCTTAAAAAATCAAGGATGGAAGTAAGTTTATATTTTTCTTTAATATTTACTAATATTCTTTATTAAAATAAAATGTAAATGTTAACAGTCTTGTACAGAGATAGAAGAATTAATTGATAAGCCATCCATGTCTAGTCTAATAAGCACGCCATCATCATCTCAGCTACTCTCTTCTGGCCTAATAAGTACGTTATCATCATCATCATCTGAGCCATCCACGTCTAACCAGCATACGTTATTATCACCTACACCACTAACGTCTAAAGTTGCAGCTGCAACTGTGCTAAGAAAAAAAAGATCAATGGAAAATAAGTATTTACATAATCAACCAACTATATCTAAATCAGTTGCTTCGATGAAATCTTTTGAACGTATGTAAAGCTTTATCCTACGTTTATTTTTATATTACCACAAAATATATTACTTTTGAAAGCTACATTTCTTAAATTTTAGTTGGTGGAAAAAAATCAACAGAAATAACGAATGCAATATTGTACATGATTGCCAGAGATAATTGTCCATTAAATACTGTTGAAAAAAAAGGGTTCCAAAAATTGATGAAAGTTAGTGTACCAATGTATCAAGTTCCAAGTAGAAAATTAATTACAAAATTAATAGAAGAAAAATACTCGGCGTTATCCTCAATAGTGTCTGAAAGATTATCTAATGTGGACCATATATCACTAACAACAGACATTTGGACCGATACTATTAACACAAAAAGTTATATTGGCTTAACAGCCCATTATGTTTGGAATAATACATTGAAAACTGCAACATTAAGTGTACTTGGATTGTCAGAGCGCCATACAGCTAATAACATTAGTGAGTGGATATTGGAGATTCTAGAAATGTGGAAAATCAAAAATACAAATGTAGTAGCTATTGTGAGTGATAATGCATCAAACATGACAAGAGCAATTAAAAATGCATTTGGTGATGACAGATTTGTTTCATGTTTTGCTCATTCATTAAACCTGGTAGCAACACAAGTGTTAAGTGACAAGGATATCAAAGAAATTGTGGATAAAGTAAAAACAATTGTAACATTTTTTAAACACTCAGTCGTGGCATCTGATGAAATAAGAAAAAAAAGTAGCCTAAAATTAATTCAAAGTGTTCCGACTCGATGGAATTCCACATTTCACATGCTCGAACGATTTACTGAACTATCTTTGATAGCAGGAGCAATATTGTTGCAGTTTCCCGAATCTCCACCAATGTTAACTGCAATCGAACTGCAAACAGTGTCTGAACTAATGAAAGCTTTACGTCCTTTAGAACAAATTACGAAAGAACTTTGTGCAGAATACCATGTTAGTGTGAGTAAAGTTATACCAGTAGTTAACTGTTTACGTAACAAGCTAAAGGGTTTAAATATGCAAACAAT
Organism: Prorops nasuta; assembly: GCF_024137725.1. Classification (NCBI taxonomy): domain Eukaryota; kingdom Metazoa; phylum Arthropoda; class Insecta; order Hymenoptera; family Bethylidae; genus Prorops; species Prorops nasuta. The sequence goes on from NW_027116808.1 coordinate 4,868,212, forward strand.
AGTTGGGAAACATCTATGTGCATTATTAATAAGTGCTTTACAAGACAGATTTGGAGGCATTGAGAATAATAAGATATTAGCCATTGCTACAATACTGGACCCTAGGTTCAAGCTATTACATTTTAGTAATGAAAGAGCATTAGAAGTAACTATATCATTTATTAAAAACGAATTACTAATTGTAAATAACTGTGAAACCTCTAAAGAAGACTGCATTATTGATGTGAATGCTGAAGAAGATATTAGTGATGTTTGGAGCTTTCATAAAATATTAGTAGCAGCAGAAAATAAATTAAAGCATGATCAGCATCACTGCTTAGAAAGTATGCCGAGATCATTGGAGTACTACATCAATTTCGACAATTGTACATTGGAAACCAATCCAATTACTTTTTGGAATACTAATTTTGGTAAATCGTACCCAGATTTAAAAAAATTAGCTTCAAAGTACTTACCAATTAGTGCCACATCCGTGCCTTCCGAGAGATTATTCTCAAAGGCAGGAAATATTATGAATGAAGCCAGAAATCGGCTGTCATCCGAACATTTACATCAAATATTATTTTTAAACTCCTTAAGCGAAGAAGAATTTTTTTACTAAAGATATTGTATACCTTATTCTATGTATTATTATCTATGCGCGAGGTCTGCTTCGAGCTCCGCCGAAGGTTTATTTTTGTTTCTCAAGGGTCTAATGAATAAATCTATTTTTCAAAATACAATAATCAGCTTTAAAATTAATATTTATTAAAAAATTATATTTATAATTATCTTACAGCATGATTCTGAGGACAAGTATTGAATTCTTAAATAAAAGCATTATATTACGGCTTTAATAATTCGATTACATAAAAGAATTAAGAATTTTAGCTGTTTTTACGCGTTTATTTCACAATCAGCGAAGCCTGTACAATACCCACGATTGCACAATTATTTAATTACACTTCTAGTTTTCTGAAATATTTCTAAACTTGACACCATCACCCCTTTCATGTTACCTAACCTTCCTTGACTCTTTTCTGACCACTGAAAGAGTAATCGATACTCGATCGATGCTTGTCAGTATCGATACTTGGCCTTCGATATATTTAAGGTATCGATGTTGACGCTCCGATACGGTATCGAGTACAAGTATCGATACTTTTATGGAAATCGCCCATCCCTAGCCAGCGGTACATCCAGGTCAGGTACATCGGTGAGCCAAGTGACCCAACCCCAGAACCCCACTATTGTCGCCGCTCGCTGGTCACGCACACAGCTACATCGATACGTGCGTGTCTCGGCTTTCGCCGTTGAAGTTCGGTTAGCTCCGGTGAGGTATGAGTACGAGAGGGATGAATATACTTTTTCTCGGACCTCTCTTTCGCTCTCTATTTCTCCCAAGTTTAGCCAACGAGCCGCGCCAAACTCCTTTTGCACGGTATCGGCCGGCTCGATGCAATGGGAAAATAAATATACTTTTTCCCCATACTACGAGTAAAATGCGTATTTTAGTCCCTCCTAGCGGGCACTAAAGTAACCCATGTATACCCTGATAACTTTCAAACATATGAAATTGGCTACAGATAGTTCAATTGATTGATTTGTTAAAAATAAATGCTATTCTGCATGTTTGCTTGCATGTTTAAAGGGAAATTTGGTTAAAATGACATCAGAATATTCATCAGATGATGAAAACTTTAACACTGAGTTACTTATTCGTAATTTTGAAGAAGAAGCCAAACTTCTGGTAGATAATTTATTGCCGCAAAAATCAAAGCAACTTTATCTCAAAACGTATGACGATTTTATTGCGTGGAAAAAAAAAATGCTGGATCTTTCGAAGAAAATGTTTTTCTTGTATATTTTGAAGAGTTATCTGCCAAATTAAAGCCACCTACGCTATGGAGCATATGGTCGAAGTTACGAGCTACACTAAATGTGAAACATAATATTAACATTGATAAGTACAAAAATCTGAAGACTTTTCTAACAAATAAAAGCAAAGGATACAAATCAAAAAAGTCCAAAACTTTAACATTATCTGATGTTAATAAATTTCTGGACCAAAGTGACAATAATATCTACTTAGCTATGAAAGTTGGTATTCATCATATTTTATTTATATTTAATTTATGAAAATATGCAATTTTTATTTACGAAAATACGAATATTTTTAGGCTATACTGATTGCTGGTTTCTTTGGATGTCTAAGATGTCAAGAAATATTTAATTTAAAAAAGACTGACATAGAAGATTATAATGATCATTTCATTATAAATATTAATGAAACTAAGACTTATGTTTCACGAAATTTTATAATTTCAAACAAATATTATCATATTTTTAAGAAGTATGTATTATTGAGGCCTAAGGAAATGCAAGATTCTGACAGATTATTTGTTGCCTTCCAAAAAGGAAAATGCATAAAACAATTTATTGGTAAAAATAAGATCAGCGAAATACCAAGTATTATTGCCAATTTCCTACAACTACCTGAGCCTGAAAAATATACAGGACATTGCTACAGGCGAAGCTCAGCTACTGCTTTGTCAAATGCCAGTGGAAATTTGGTTTTGGTAAAAAATCATGGAGGTTGGAAGTCCGACGTAGTAGCTCAGGGCTACATAGATTTTTCTACGGCAAATAGAAAACAGATATTTGATATAATATCTGATAATTCAAGCAGTAAAACAAAAAATCATTTTTCTAATCATCCTCCTATTACAAATATCAATCCTGGTGTAAGTGCGTTCAAAAATAATGATGCAAATCTAGCTTCAAATGCATCAAGTAACAAGATAGATACACCTTTAGCTATACCATCTACGTCAAAAGGTCCAGATTATTCTAAATATCCAAATGTCAATCTGAATTTGAATCATAGCGCTGACGTTCATGAACCTCTACGTAAAAAAATCAAACCAACTTCTAATGAAAAAGGTAATGCAATGGAGCAAGTTCCTTATTATGAATCATGCAAAGAGGGTGCTAATAAAAATGTATTAAAAGAATTATTTCAAAACTGTACAATAAATACAGTTAATATTAATTATTATAATTATACATGTAATGGTAATTGTTTAAATCAAAATAAATAAATCTATTGTTATTTTGAAATATAAGTGTAACAAATTCATAAAAATTATGTCTAATGAACATATACGCATTTTACGCCTAATATGAGGAAAAGTAGTATATGCACCTCAGGAGTGTAGTGGGCAAGGTATGCACTGTGATGTCGCCCTCGCTTCGCTCGGGCGACAACTTCACACAGTACGTACTTTCTTCACTTTACTCCCTTGGTACATAATGTACTATTTGACAATTATAATTCATGAAAATTGTTAAATGATATTACAAATTAAAAATTATTCTGAAAATGGTAAAAAATTATTGTGGAAAAAAAATAAAAGTAAGAAATAAATAATATTGTCCGTGACAGTAATTGAAAGAAAAAATCCTTGTTATATTGCACAGAATGATCACTGAAGTGTGACATTTAAAATTCATCAAATAAAAAAAAATTATACGAAAAAACTTTAAAGATTGATTAATATGAAAAAATGATTAAAAATTAGGTAAAAACTCGACCATTCTCTTGCAATATCACTGCACCGATAGCAATTCGGATTTGTAAATATGACCAAATTCATTAATATGTACTATGAAATGCAAAAATCTGACATAATTTCTATGATGAGAGCCTAATAACAGAAAATGTGAGGCTGCTCGGAAATTTCTTCGGTTATTTTCCAGTATGGAACACCTAAGCGAACTGAAATATCCTAAAATATATGCAAAAATAATAATAGGAAATAAAATTAGGACTTAATATATCACAATGTGAAATAATGTCAAGAAATAGCTCAAACCCACTATTTTCAAACTTTTTTTATGCAAAATTTGAGTGTAGAAGGTACTTCCGCCTTGAAACTTTTGCAAATTCATATATAATTGTTGATAACTAAATAATTATTGCTCCAGAATGTACTTAAAATAAAAGTTTATTGAAATTGAGTTTTACGCTATGATATTGATAAATGAGAGGCAAATAACTCAATTTCTCATGCTTCTCGGATGTTTCTTCGGCTATAATCTGGTATAATATGTTCGAATGAATACAAATAGATGCTATTAATTATCAACAAATTATGTGGGAATCAAAATTGGGGATTCTAAGCTATGCTACAAAATAATGACCAGAAATGGCTAAAATTGACCAATTTCAAATTGATTTTCTACAAAGTTGGAGTATCGTAGGCGCTTCCGGTTTGAATTTTTTGCAATTTCAGTTATGTCCGAAGAATCATCCGAGAAATACGAGAAATTCAGTTATTTGCCTCTGAATATTTGCATAAAGTCAGATTTTTCAATAACCATAGGGTAAAACTCAATTTCAATAAACTCACCATTTTAGAGCTTTCAGAATTTCGGGCAACTTCAGCTTTAGAAGAAGAGCGATTACCGCTAACCAACACATTTTTATATGTCATCCATGTAAAGTGATGTAGCGTGTTTATTCCAAAAACTCTAAGCAGATCAAAATCCTTTTCCTCATTTAGTTTCTAATTTTTATAAAATGCTTATATGTAGCCATTAATTAATAAGATTTGGTAATAAATACATAAAATGCTTTCTTATTATATCAAATAATAAGTTGAGGTACAATAAACTAAATGTTTTTATATTAATCTGCTAACAAATACATTTTTTGTATTTATCATTGAGTCCAATAAGTTAATGGTTATTAAAAAAAAATTCCTTGTAGTGAAAAAAATGAAAAAATTTTAAGCTTCGCCAAGACTCGAACCCGAGCCTACCACGTGACAAACGGCTGCCTTACCATCTGCGCTACAGTGCTCACTTGGTGTACCAAAAGAAAAACAGCCTTTTAAAGACTGGCTACAATTCTTTCATTAACTCGTCATAAACGATTAAGAAATAGATGCAATAATAAATACTGTAACGTTATTCCCGCCAGTGTGAGGGGCCACTCACACTACGGGTGTTCGCATTACCTTCGCCCGTCCTTTTCTATCGGTATCAGGGCGCCAGTTGGTCAGTTGGGTGGCCAACAACCCTACGTTATCATTTGAGTCTTTCGACTCCATGTTCTATGCATCTCATACGGCCCTGCGGCCATGCATTTGGACGGTAGCGGTAGCCAGGGTCGCTCAGTATGCTAGGTCGTGGAGAGAGGGGAGGGTTCCTTGCGGAAGTCCGAGCCTCGCAGACCTATCTGCTGAGGGGCATATCTTTATCCCTCACCACCCACACACAGGTGATGGCGAGGAGTGTGGGAACATGCGGTATCATTGCCAAGCATAGAGTTTGCCAGGGGCGGACCACCACGGAGGCAATGTACGCGGCCCGTCCAGCCATAGCGCAAGCCTATGGGATTACGGAGGGCACCGGGACACATTCCAACAGGCTGACTACGCCCCTGCACATCCCACTATGCATTGGCCAGTATCCAGTCTGTAACGTCCAGGCCTTAGCCACTGAGACGATACCCCACGGCGTATCACCGAACTTCCTTTCCCCTGGTTGCTTGTCCATATAATAAGTTAATTATAATGTAACGTCCAGGCCTTAGCCACTGAGACGATACCCCACGGCATATCACCGAACTTCCTTTCCCCTGGTTGCTTGTCCATATAATAAGTTAATTATAAGCTTTGCAGCGCCACCTCTGTACAGAACCCGCTAACCGCTTACCGACGCTTCGCATCCCTAATAGGACTCTGCTCTACCTACACTTTACCTTCCAGAGGCACAATGTATCCATTTGTGGAAACTCGCTCCATCCAAGGGACGCAACCCCTTTTTTTCGTTCGGGGGATGCGCATCGCCCACCGAACTAACACGACGCACCCCGGAATGCTATGCACGGACTGTTATTTCCGGATGCCGGGGGCACACAAGCGGCACTACTCCATGACAGAGGTCTTGGAAGTAACCCAGGAGACCTGGCGTTTAGACGCCCGATGTTTCTCGTGTGAGGAACTGATATACAAAGTCCTCGAGAGATGCACCCGGTGCCTCACCACCTTCACCAGCGGTGGGCCATGCGTCGAGTGCGTTGTGAACAACCCCAACTATAGGATCCTTCAGGAGTGCCTGCGATGCCGCACGCGGATCTCGGGCCTAGATACAGTATGCACCGTATGCATCTTAGGGGGGCCTTCGAGCCCCGCACGCTGGGATACCCCTGAAGAAGATTTGTATTCCCCGCGCCGGGAATCTAGCTCGCCCTGAACCACGCGAAGCCGTAGCGCAGGACATCGGGCCCCGCCGTTCGTACCATAAGGCTATTGTGTAGGTGGGGTGCAAGCGTCTTGAGGCAGCCATGGTGGGGGAAGACTAACAATGAATATTTCTGACTTTATCTTCCCCATGCTCTCCCACCATGCTCCTTGGACGCTTGTGCCCTGCCCCCCCCCCCCCCCCCGGGGTGTATAAAAACCCCGGGGGCATCTAGACTTGTTCACTCTGTTTTTGCTCTGCTACCTTTTGCTACATTTTGTATTCCTTTTATCTTTGTACTCGTTTTTATAAATACGCATAAATTCTTACTCGACTCAGTGATTCTTTCCATCTCACCTTCTCCCGGTCTCGCACCCTGCTTAAAGACTCATCGAGGAAGCTGCCTACGACATCGCTATTTCGCCGGCTCTCCATACAGTAAGTAGAAACCTTTGTTTTCCGCAATTTTGTCCGAATCGCCACCGGCCCAGGGTTAACTAGGCCAACGCATAGTGCCCAAAACGGTTTATTTCAGTACTCACCGGGCTAATAGTAAATTCTCCTCCCGGGACGTTACAAAAATTGGTGTCAGAAGTGGGATTCGCGATTCGGTAAACCGCCAAAATTTCTTTTGCTGTACAAATCTTTTGCTTCTTTTCCTCTCTATAACTAACATGGCGAACGGTAAGGGACTAACTCAGACCCACTTCGACCAACTACAAACCGAACTTGTCGATAGTAATCGCAGACTTGCCGAACTAGAAGCCGAAAAAGAAAAATGGATAAGGGGTTTAACCTGCACGGAAGCGGAAATGTTACAAAACGAGCTCTCTAAGAAAGAAACCCGCTGTCGCGAACTCGAGGCCCTGCTAGCTAGACATGACCGGGACCAGACCGGGGCCCTCGAAGAAAAAATTAAAATTTTAGAAGCACAAATACTCGAACTTGAGGGGCAAGCCGCCGAGGCCCCCGCCCGACGGGACAATCAAGATCTAATCGAAAGGATGGAAGATTTGTGCTCTCAACTCCGCGAAGCGCAGACGAACGCGCAATTGCATCGAGCCACGAACGAGAAACTACGAAGCCACATCGCGCACCTGGAGCAGCAAAGGAAAATCTCTGCCTCCGTCGAACGCGCGAACTCCCCCAGCACTGCTTCTAGCTTAACCTCATCCGTATCACCATACAAAGCCGCGGAAGGCGTCATGCCCTACGAAGGGAAACCCGAGACGCTTCGCCGATACTTGTACAGCTGTCGCCAAGGTCGGGCGCAAGTAGCTCCCGACCAAGAAAAACTACTTATCGAGCTTCTAATAAATAGACTGCAGGGGCCCGCGAGTAGCATCACACTGGGGGCCAGTTTTGACTCCTATCCGCAATATGAGAAATACATGAAAGGGTTGTTTGGCATGAACAAATCCGTGAATCAATGCCTGGGCGAACTGAGCATAATTAAGCAAGGAAACAGGGAGTCGTTGATCGAGTTTGTCTCGCGCTTCAAACTAATCTCCACTACCCTGCTTGAGGGGATCGACGAGGAATGGCAGGGACAGACGCCTCCGAACGCCTTGTCAAAATACGAAACGGATATTCTCAAATATTTCATTCACGGGTTGCGCGACGAGCTTAGTATCAAGGTGCGTTTCACCCAATACGACAATCTCGAACGGGCTATCGTCAACGCTATAGAGATAGAAAGGTCCGCTCCCGCGGCGGAGAAAAGGTCGCCGGCTCCCAGGGAAGGGAACGCAGAACGCCCCCCGCAACCCGCGCAAAAGGTGTGCAATTATTGCAAAAATCCCGGGCACCTCATGTCCGAATGCCGGAAGTTAGCCTGGAGGCGACAAAACGCCCCCACCTCCCACCCCGAAACCGGCCCCTTCACTCCCCGACCTAACCCCAATAGCCAACCCACCAACAGAACACAACAATCGCCAAATTACCCCCGATATCAACCTCCGCACGCTAGGGTTCAATTCGTGCAAAATGGCGAGCCCCAGCCCGACTCAGCGACTGGGTTCTCCCAGCATGAACCACATACCTATCCATACGAACCCCTCCCCAATACGGAACCCGACGAACAATCGCAGATAAATTTTTTAGACCGGATTCCTCAAACGGGACAGGGCGGACAAAATTAAGAACGGCCGCCATCAATTTAGCCAATCGCAATCATAAAAGTGTGGATTGCATCACAAATTCTTTGGCGGGTACCACCGAATTTTTGATCGACACCGGCGCGCAGATCAATCTAATTAAACTATCTAAAATAACTCACGAACCCATAAATCGAACCGAAAAAGTAATTTTAACCGGCATAACACAAGGGAAAAGCTCGACTATCGGCTCCGCAACTATAAACGTTTACGGCATACGCTCGAAGTTTCACCTCGTTCCCGATGATTTCCCTATCCAGCAAGATGGGATCATTGGCGACGAATTCCTCTCCCAAACCAAGGCGGGCATCGAATACGACAACGAATGTCTTCGTTGGGGAAATGTGGTGGTACCATTCAAAAAATCCGAAAAGGTAAAGATTACAAGGCGATCGTGCACGCCCTTCAAATTTAGGATAGGGAATCCCGAAATTAAAACAGGGTACGTACCTCGAATCCATCAAGCCCCCGGGCTTTATTTAGGTGAAGCCCTAGTTAACAATATTAGGGGTTTCGCCCATACGTACGCATATAACACCGGGGAGGAAACCCTCACCGTCGATATCCCCACAATCGAGCTCCTCGATTTTTCTACTTCCAATTCGCAATCCTTATCGAAAGATAAGGCCTCCGGGTCCAGCCAAATTTTCTATTTTTCCGACCCTCATGCCCCTTCGACGGGCTCCTCTGAATGCAACCTCTCGACGGCTAACGAGAATTCCGAAATTTCCAAATCTTCTAATTCGCAATCCTTATCGAAAGATAAGGCCTCCGGGTCCAGCCAAATTTTCTATTTTTCCGACCCTCATGCCCCTTCGACGGGCTCCTCTGAATGCAACCTCTCGACGGCTAACGAGAATTCCGAAATTTCCAAATCTTCTACTTCTAATTCGCAATCCTTATCAGACGAGAATTCCATCTTTTCCATTTTTCGAGACGAACATTGTCTCCTTCAATACAGTACCGCCGAGGACGGGTTGGATCTGGACCTGGACGGTCTGAACACCGAAGAACGCGAGTACGTCATATCTCTTACCAATAAACACTACGAAAAATTCAAGCGGCCGGGAGTCCCATTATCTCCAGCCAATACCCTGAAATGTAAATTCGACACCGAAACCGAAACACCGATATTCACAAAGCAGTACCGTTTCCCTCCCATCCACAAGGCTGAAATTGATAGGCAAGTCAGGGAATTACTAGAGAACGACATCATAGACCCATCTTTTTCCCCTTACAACTCCCCGGTCTGGATAGTACCGAAGAAAGCAGATCCCGACGGGACGCGTCGGTGGAGAATGGTAATAGATTATCGCGCATTAAACGAGAAAACCATTGCTGATCGCTACCCCCTACCCAACATCACTGAAATTCTAGATCAACTCGGTGACGCGAAATATTTCACTATCTTAGATCTAGCCTCGGGTTTCCACCAAATTAAAATGGACGAGAGGGATGCTCATAAAACTGCTTTTTCGACGCCTTACGGCCACTACCAGTTCAAACGTATGCCGTTCGGTCTAAAGAATGCCCCTGCCACCTTCCAACGGGTCATGGATTCGGTGCTAGCCGGCCTGCAGGGGAACGGGCTATTCGTCTACATGGACGATATCGTCATATACGCTAAATCCTTGGAAGAACATACCGTAAAATTTGAAAGGCTAATGAAACGGCTAGGGGAGGCAAACTTAAAGCTACAACCCGAAAAGTGCAAATTCTTGAGGAAGGAAGTAGCATACTTAGGACACATCATTAACCAAGACGGGGTACGTGCCGACCCGTAAAAGGTCGAATCTCTTCAAAAATTCCCGTTACCTAGAAACGCGAAAAATATAAAACAATTCCTTGGACTAGTAGGGTACTACCGCCGATTTATACCCAATTTTTCTAGAATAGCTAAGCCCCTGACTGACTTGCTACAAAAGACAAAACCTTTTATTTGGACTCCACTTCAACAAAAGGCTTTCGAAACTTTACGTGACTCGCTGTGTACCGACCCCATACTCCAATACCCGGACTTCAATAAACCTTTTATTATTACAACCGACGCTTCGGGGTACGCGATCGGAGCCGTGCTAAGTCAAGGGGAAGCGGGAAAGGATTTACCAGTAGCATATGCCTCGCGAGTACTAAACAAGTTAGAAATAAAATATTCTACCATCGAAAAGGAATGCCTAGCCATCTGTTACGCGGTTGCCACTTTTCGACACTACATCTATGGACAAAAATTCACCGTTGCAACCGATCATAAACCCCTCGTCTGGCTAAAGAACGCTAAAGACAAATCGTCCCGTCTGTGGAATTGGTGGTTAAAAATTTCCGACTTCGACTTCGACATTAAACATAAGCCGGGCAAAATCAATGACAATGCCGACGCCCTATCTAGAAACCCTCCGCCGACGAACATTGTAAATCACGCAGAAAAGGAAGAAGCATATGTTTTTTACAACGGGGTCTTATACACTCTGGGAAATCGAATCGTTCCAAAATGTAAACACAATTTAAAGGTGCATTAGTTAGCTGGTGGACAAGACTTTTCCACATTGTTCAGCCTACCAGGCTTAGCACCGAGTCCCAAGCAATAAAAAGAGAGGCAATAAACCGACCGAGAATGACTAACCCTTATATACCTGTACTCGAATGATCAATCAAAAATTCTAATTTTAATATTATTAATTAAACATTCTTAAAACTGTTATCAATACATTGCTTTTATTTTTAAGATGAGAATGAGCTCAAACACGAGGTTAATCGGACGATTATTTCTGTATTATGTGTATCCTGTAGTTCATATTTTATTAAATTCTAATGAAACTATGTTTTATTTTGTATATCTGTAATTTGATAAATTTAAATATATATATATATATATAAAACAATATAGCAGAAAGGATCGATTAACAGTTATCGGAGTTAATACGATGTCTAAGAAAATAGGAATTTTTGCAACCTTTAAGAAAGGGCGAAAAATAAATTATGTATAAAAATATTATTAAATGATGAATAAATATTTATTTCATTTAAATATATATGTAATTAAAGATATGTGTAAATACTTTAAATTCCTATCTAAATGATTCAAAAGAAAAGTTTTATTAAAATTAAATAATTTGATAACTGCATGATAAATTTAATACAGAAATAATCGTCCGATTAGCTTCGTGTTTGGACTCATTCTCATCTTAAAAATAAAAGCAATGTATTGATAACAGTTTTAAAAATGTTTAATTAATAATATTAAAATTAGAATTTTTGATTGATCATTCGAGTACAGGTATATAAGGGTTAGTCATTCTCGGTCGGTTTATTGCCTCTCTTTTTATTGCTTGGGACTCGGTGCTAAGCCTGGTAGGCTGAACAATGTGGAAAAGTCTTGTCCACCAGCTAACTAATGCACCTTTAAATTGTGTTTACATTTTGGAACGATTCGATTTCCCAGAGTGTACGACCCGGACGCCGGGCGTAACGACCAATACCTGGATGACAATGACGGGACGTGTTCGGACCTGGAAGACAAAACAATTGACGTTCTGTATCTGGACCCGAACGATAGTACGCCGACATCCGTTCCCGACGCTCCCGGCGGGCCGGTCGTTGACGCCGACGATAGGCATCGGGCAGATATACCCCTCTCGCCCCTACTAATAGAATCACGAGATTGCCTGTTGCACCGGAACGATAATATGGTCATATTCATCGACTGCAGTGGCAACCCGCTTGATAAGGGGGCTACCGAATTAAAGATCGCTAATGCCTTGCCCTCTTATCAAACCCTTAGTTTATGCGAGGCGCATATTGTTTATCAAAACAGTAAAATCCTTGTGTCGCTTCCCGTCAAGACTCACACTACCGAAAAGATCACCGCCGACAATTTACGACTCGCACTGTTATCGCTACTAGAGGTCCATAAAACCTTCCGACCCAAAACAATTTGTATCGCCAAGACCGCTTCGATTGACGACGTGCCATGGAAGCATGTGACTAACCTTATCACTACTTTATTCGACGAGCAGGGCCTGCTCTTCATTGTATGCAAACAATTGATACAAACTCCCGACGTAGCGTCGCGCAAAGAACTAATCACCGAATACCACGAGTCCAGCATAGGGGGACACAAAGGGGTGGGGAAAACTTATTCACGACTAAGGCAGCACTACTACTGGAAATCGATGAAAGGCGATATCCAAACCTTCATCTAAAATTGCCGTGGATGTCAGTAGAGTAGCTAAGGGGATTCTATGACCGGGTAACGAGGGGGTCGGGGTCCCGCGGGGGCAAGGGAAGTAGGGGAATTGCCCCCTCTCCTCGAGCGGTTGTGCGCATGCGCATCCTCCTCCCCCGACGTTAAACTCGTAGGGTACACACGTGGCCTCCCCCCCCCCCCCCCTCTTACGTTAAGCAGTGGACGCAGAGAAAGAGAGAGAGAGAGAGAGAGAGAGAGATTCCATCGATGATTGTCGGTATCGCTAACTACCGATAGTTGTCGCGTGTATCCCCCCTCTGACTCCTTTGGTGGGGGGGGGGTACAAATATGGCCTCCCCCTTTTACCTTAAATTCCTTAAAGAGCGGTGCCCAAGCGAATCTTGACGCTCCTGGGATGAGAGTTGGGGGGTGCCCAACCGAGTCTTTACGCTCCTGGGTGCCCGCGCGACCGACTTCTTTTAAGGCGAATAGTGTAGACGCTTTGGAGAAAGAGAGAGAGAGAGAATACTCGTAGAGAGCGATCCAGTGATCGCTCCCCCATATTTTTTTTTTTTTTTCGTAAGTTAGAAAAAAGGGAATCTTTTTTTTTTTTTTTTTAATTATAATTTATTGAAGTATTAAAAAGGTTTTATTTACAATGCTTTTTTTAGAAATTTTTTTTACATTCAATTGCATGATGTATATATTTATGACAAATGCTACACCACTCTGGTAGTGAACAATTGATGCGTAGGTGACCATATTTTGTACAATTTGTACACCAGTAATGTGGTGTGAGATCTATCTGAGGCTCCATTTGCGTAGCCTCAGTTCTTGTAGCAATGGACTCCGTTTGTGTGGCCATATTTTTCACCTGGGACATATTTGAAAAACATTTTGTTATTTTTTTTTTTTTTGATATTGTAATAACTATTTTACAAAGCAATTATACTTACAAAAATCACAAACTCTTCTTCTTCTTCTTCTTCTTCCTCTTCTTCCACCATCTCCTCTTCTTCCTCCCTCTCCTCTAAAGCAATGGCTGGTAAAAAATAAAAGAAAAAAATTTTTTTTCGTAATTCTTCGTTTTGAATAATAATAAAAAAAAAAAAAAAAAAATTGGTAAAATAGTGGGATTGTTAACAGTTTTCAAATATATGTGTCGTAAAATTCTTTTATGACTCTATTTATTGAAATAAACAATCTGTATGGATGGGTAGGGTTTTTTTTCTTTAAAAGAAATTAAAATAAGTACTTACAGTTCATGTGCATATTATGATGAAGCATTGCTTCATATTCTTCAAAATAACGATTATGAGAATCGTTAATTCTTTGGATGTAATCAGACATCGATTCTGCTTGATTTTTATCCTCCTCCTCCTCTACTAGATTTATTGTCACTAAACAACGTTCACTTTCCATTTCTTTAATTTTCTACTTTACTATCCGCACTGATGAACGTTCGAGGACTGAATGCAGCCTCTGAAGAAATCCCGTCGAGAGAGAGAGAGTCTTTATCGTTTATGTTTTCAATATGAAGTTACATTTGATAACAATTAGAAGTGCATTCTTTCTTAATCAAGAAGGATACCCTCTGAATAATCCCCGTATAGAGATATCCATAGATATTTTTTCCTATTGTTTTCAATATGAAGTTACATTTGATAACAATTAGAAGTCCATTCTTTCTTTCTTTCTTAATCAAGAAGGATAAACTATACCCTCTGAATAATTCCAATATAGTGATATCTATAGATATTTTTTCCAAACATTGAAATTAAATACGCTTAACATACGATAATATCGTTTGCAAAGAAGTCAAGTGAACAGCAGAAGAAGAAAAAGCTTCAGTCTATAAAACGTACTCTGCAAAGCAGTCACAGTAAAAGCGCTTCAGTCTGTAAAAACGTATTCTGCAAAGCAGTTTTTGTGTCAGGTGTATTGAGAGAAAAGAGTTTAAAACGCATTAAAAAGAAACTTGTTCTTGTTTGTTAGTTTGTTACATAAAAAAGGTAAGGATATATTTTCTTTTTTTAACTCTAATGAGACTAATCATTTTTTTTTTTCATAAAGATAAAAATGCATTATTTAATTGATTTTTTAACTCTAATGAGACTAATTATTTTTTTCTTTTTTTCATAGAGATAATAATGAATTTCAATAAAATTAATGAATTGGGAAGCGTAATTCCAAAGAATTTCGTTAAATTAAATAGCTTGACGGAAAATAAAGAGTATGATATTTTAGAAGTGGACAAAATTATGACAAAATATGGAATAAAAATAATTGTTAAGCTGTCAGTTGGAGATTGGATGTTCTTGCCTGGCAGAATGGCAAAATTGGCGGAGGATACGGAGCAGTTGCAGCAGCTGCAAAAGGCTGCAACAGCCAAAAATTTAATAATGCTATACAAAGGAGGAAAATATCACAATGTGGAATTTAAATCTAAAGTTTGATTGGTATTTTGTATTCAAAAATAATGAATAAATTTGATACTTATTTATTTAATAAAACAATTGTTTCCTTATTTTTAACTTACATTTCTAACAATATTCGTAAGAGGATTATATTTTACAATTTTATCGTGTATGATTAAACAATAGGCTGTAGTATTATCCGGAATGATTTCCATATACTCGATCTCGAGTTTAACGTCGACCGTGCCGGTTTTTATGGACTCGTTCTGATGCGAGCAGTCGATGACGAAGAGCGGCCCGTACGTCAAAAAGTCCGTATAGTCGAGCATGGGTCTCCCGAGTTTCTCACCAGCGTAATAGGAGGTGAAAAACTTTACATACATGTCGTAGAGGACGGAGTAGCGGGATTTCGTGAAATCAGTGTCGAGACGATCGTACGGATAGGATTCGGAATTAAGATAGAGTTTGACATCGAGGACTTTGCAATGATTAAATCTCAGCACATCCTCGTGCTGATTACTCTTCTTGTTCGTTCTGAACGCCAGAATGACGTATCGCGGCTTCTCCAATTGCGTGGACGCTTTCACGGACCACGTGTGCCGCTGCGACTTGGGCAGAAGGGGATACTCGTATAGTTCCCAGGCGCGAAAAGCGAGTGACAGACTCTTGTCCTGCTCGACGATACCGAGAAATTGGAGTTTCGTAATTTCGTTCAGGGTCACATGGGGTATTCTCCATTGCACTCGTAGCAGCTTGATCGACGAATCGGTGATTTTCACCGCCGAGTAAATGGCGTTTGTATCGTCGCGCGCGCGAATGAGAACGAGCTCGTGACGCGCGTTAACGACGACTCGCCGATAATCCTCGCAGAATCCCAGCAGCATTTTCAGGGGCACGCAAAAGCTGAAATTCTTAACAGCCGCCTCCTTTTTGAGCCGGTCTCTGGCCGTAGCGACGAACCATCCGGAATGACGTAGACTGGCGCTCTCCTCGGTGCTCAGGGAAACGAGATTCTTCAGAGTGCTGGTAATACCGACGTTTCTGCATCGGTCGATCTCGATACCGTTCAATTCATAACGAATCTCGTCGAAGAGGAAAGCCGCGGAATTGCAGTCGAGCGTAACTGTATCATCGTTGGTGGCGCTCGCGTCACGCGTACCCTCCACCAGCTGGCCCTCGACGTAGAGATAACTCTCGCACGGCAGGAGTATCAAATCTTGCTGCTGTATGGGAATGCGAATCTCGTCGCTGTTCGCCAACGAGGCGTTCGCATACGGATTGTAGGCATGCATCTCCATTTTCGTGATGCGATTGTCGTAGGTCAGCGGTGCGGTGACGTTCAAGGGATCTGCCATTGTTCCACTATGTACTACCTTCGCCCAATCTCTTCACGGTGAATCCCAATGATTGTAAAAATTCGATATTTCTTCTCGTTAGCAGGAAGCTCCTCTTGTCGCGATTTTCACTCCGAGCCGGTGTATTCGACTCCACGTAGGACGAACGACTAGCGAACGTTTCATCCAGTTTCACCGCTTTATAATCCTCGCTACTACTTTTGTAAATTAACATTTCTTAATGTGTAATCTTATGGTAATTTCTTCACGTCCAAAGTCTACGAGACGATCGTCCTGATCGAGGATACGTAACGTGAGACGGTCGATTACTCTGACGATGACCGGTAGATAAATGACGGTTTTCGGTGCCTCCGAGATTTTATAGCCCGGTGGTACGCTGGGAAAGAACTCGTGAATAATGTGTCGTGGTCTACCGTTGGTGTACGCACCACCCGCAATGTTGCACTCGATGCGTAGAATATTTGTTTTCACAATGTCCACGGTATCGTCGGATTCAGCCTGGACGTTCGGCTCGATCACGCGATTCGACGAGAAGCCCAGTAGCGAGCCAATGTTATTCGGTTTTCCAAAGTCAATCGAATATTTACAGAATATTTCACTCTTCAGTGTATTGTTATTCGCTCGTAGAAGAATGACGCTGTCAATGTTGTCTTTAATTTCATGTCTCGCAGAAATTTCAGACTGGAAAAATTCATTTATGGCACTCAACTCGTAACAGCCTCTGGGTATCGTCAGCACCTTATCGTTATCGTAGTAAAACTTATTATTCGTCTCGTCCACATTGGCTATCGAGTTGAACGTTTGCATGTCCACGAGATCGATCTCGTAGCGATCGTCTTGCAGATTGATGGGGGGGAAGAAATCTGAATTTAATACTGATTTACGATCCGATAATGTCACGGTGAAAGACATTTTTGTTTCAAAGTATCTGTTCTCGCAGGAATTTCACGCACAACTGACCGCAATTGCTTTTATCGTACGATTGATATCGATCATGATTGTAGTAGATTGTAACGTTAGGACCAAAGTAACGCACACATTCTTTCGGCGGTTTCAAATTTCCGAAGGAATCAAAATATAGGACGATGTCGTTACGCTTGACGTAGGCTACCCAGTGGGTACCAGGACCGCATTGATCGTCGAGATTCACGATCGCGCACTCGTTGCACCGCGGTCCGTCTAGCGGCAGAGATATGCGCATAAAGACTCCACGGAAGTATGGTATGCGTCGGCAGATGAGTGCCAATTGTACGTTACTAGTAGGACCTGAATCCGGGAGAGCATCGCGACGACGACGAAATTTTCCCTCATTCATTTTCTTCCTCGACCGTTTTTTTGTTGTTTTTTTTTTCCACGGATACCCTCTCCGACGACTCGCTTGTACGGTTTCAGATAAAGACCTCGGCCTCTCTCGCGCGACGCTTCCATCGCGCGATTGTGACGTTGCATTTCCCGCAATCGTTCTCTCTCAGCTTTTGCACGGTTTACAGCACTCGCTATACCCGATGCTCCACCTGCCAATGCTCCGACTGCACCTAGTAGTGGAAGTATAGGTATTATACCACCCCGTTTCCTCGGCATTCGAATTCTTCTCTTCCTCGTAATACCAATTTTTTTCTTGTTGTTGTTCTTTTTTTTAGCCGCTACTGCTTTCTTCATCGCAACAATATTATTATGTAATCCCAAGCCAAGTTTACGCTTAGCATTCATCGATGCCCATACGGCTGCGGCGACCGCGCGTTCACCCAAGGTCGCGTCTCTTGCGTTAATACGTTCACGCGCTCTCCTCGCTAGCACTTTATCGGCCTGATGACGCTCCGGTAGATCCTCGTTGTGCCAATATGCTAAGTCGTGATCGAGGCAGGCCTCGTCCAGCGGATTTATACCACGATCGCCGCGCTCCAATCTTTCGCGAAGTCGAGTGCCGGGTCCGCAATAATTGTAACCGGGCACGTGCAGCTCAAATGGCAATTTTTTCAAGACTTTATTGAAGAACGATCCAGACATTTAGAGCAACTGCTTCTCTTGCTGACAAACGTAACAGTCTTTTATCCGTCTCGGTGGTCCGTCGTGGTGAGTGGTATCAGGTAGATTGTAGTGTTGCAAACAATATTGATATTGCTGCACATCCGAGTCCGCGCGAATGTGCCGAGGTAATCTTTCCCACACACTCGCGATACTGTCTGGAAAGTACTCGAGCAATACGATCTTCGGTATGTGTTCGAGCTGATGATTCGTCAAGTTATGCAGAGAATCGACGACGACTAGCATGAACGCCATCGTAATGGCAACTGACCGAATAGTTCCGTAATTCGCGAAATATAAATGAACGATACGGCTGTTCCCGAAGGTTAATAGCGAGGATGCATTTCGTGAAGCACGTGCCGACTATTCGCGTGACAAATTTGGATGCTCACAATGCTACCGCGCAAATAAAAAAAAAAAACGTCACGGATCGCTATTACCATCTACGATACGCTGCATAGTTTGCGGTCCGTCGAATTGCGGTAAGACAAACGTGCTGCTGAGCCTCATAGAGAGTCCGCACGGTGTGAGATTCGAGAACCTGTACGTCTACTCGAAATCGCTCCAGCAACCGAAGTATCGATATCTGGAGCAGCTTCTGCAGGAAACGGAGGAAATCGGTTACTTTCAATTTTCCAACAATTGCGAGGTTGTGAACGTCGCGGATGCAAAGCCGAATTCCATTTTCATATTCGACGATGTGGCCAACGACAAGCAGGACAATATAAAGGACTACTTTTGCATGGGTAGACATTCCAACATCGATTGTTTCTACCTCTGTCAGACTTATGCGAAAATACCGAAGCATCTGATACGAGATAACGCAAACTTGCTAATAATATTTAAGCAGGATGGAACTAATCTGAAGCATATTTTCAACGATCACGTCAACAGTGATATGTCGTATGAGAAATTTCTCACATTGTGTTCGACCTGTTGGAGTCGCGATTACGGTTTCTTAGTAATAGACAAGGATAGCTCTCTGAGGAACGGTCGTTATCGCAAAGGTTTCAACGAGTACGCCACGATCGAGTGAACGGCCTTGTCAGGCCGGTAAGGTTTCGGCCTTGTGAATGTCGATAATCATGCCGGTAAGGTTTCACGATCACGGCCTTGAGTGTCAGTTTGATACTGGAGCGCAGGCTGTTCGGATCACCGTGTCAGGTCGGTTAAAACCCGTGTCGGTTCGGGGAGAATACAGCATCGCAACAGGTCGGTTAAAAACCGTTCAATTCGGGGGAAAGCTGTTTTATACAGCATCGCGATGGATGAAAAATCGCTTCTGAAGAGGATCGCCAAGACGAGCGAGGTCATTCGCGACAAGCATCGTGCCTTGAAATCGGAGAAGGCGATAATGGAGAGCAGTTTGAATGAGACATTCAAGCCGATAGTCGAACCATTGAAGAAACTCGTTTCGCAAACGGAGGATAACACAAATAATAATAATAGTTCGTTTGTCAAATACAACGATAAATTGAAGAGGGGAGCCTATTTCACATCGACACCGCATAAACGAGCAAAGAATCTTAGTAGTAGTAATATTAGTGAAACTATTACGAATCCATTGGATTTCATGACCGACGACGACGACGAGTCTTCTATAACCGATCAACCGTCGCCCGATTCAAAAAAAAGTTTGCTAGAAAAATTAAATGTTGATGAAAAACAGGAACCAGGCTTGTTTCAACATGTCTTTCAACATATTCAATTACATCCGATCCCTGGCAAGTATATTAAATTACTTCTGACTGATAGGGATAACTTGATTGATCGTGCTTTTGGACCTCGTTATGAAGATGATCAACTGACGCTTGGTAAATGTAAATTTGAAATAAGTCATGAGGGAGATATTATTCTCGATAAGACGTTATACACCGGTACAATGGGTACTTATGAACTAATTTTCATGAGAGAACCCAATCGAGCCATTATAAAACCCGACGATTTGGAACAATACAAGAGTATTCTCAATCAAACTAAAGCGCATAAACTGTTAAACGATAGTCTAAAACAAATCAAAGGTAATAGAGGTGCTAAATATACAGAAATTATGAAACCATTGCTATTGGGAAAACCTATTTTACCGCCTTATCGGTTACCATCAACATCACGCGCAAGAAAATCGTCAACTTCTGACGCGTCAACATCGGGCGCAAGTAAACCGTCGGGCGCAAGTAAACCGTCGGGCGCAAGTAAACCGTCGAGCGCAAGTAAACCGTCATCAGCATCATCGAAAAAAAAGGGTAAAGGTCTTATGCGTGTCACCGAGGGACCAATCAACTACGTACATTGGAACGATCCGAATGAATTGATCGAACGTTTGAGACTTTTGATCGCGTCGGTGGCTGCCGGTAATACGAGTCATCACAACGAGATACAGTCGATAATCGAGGAGTTGCGCGACGAGGATCTCATCGTATAAAGAAAGTTGCACGTTACACTCTTACCTCAGTGTAATATCAACGTCTTTCGGTAGTACGAGGTTAAAAAAAAAAAAATGTCTGACTCCTGCTGCTGTGAAATTTGCATTTGTTTAACATACATCGTAGACTGTATACTCTCGACATTACGAGCCATCAAAAAGAGGAATAATAATAACGAGGAACAGGAGACTGATTTTTGAAATGTCGATAAATAAATTTGGAATTGGACTGGATGGTGAGAGTAGGAAACACGAACCAAATTTAGAACATTTACTGCATGAATTCAAACAATATCTGACAATGACATTGAATAAACATAATGAACAATTTGAGAAAAAGATGGACCAAATTTTTCAAACAATTTGTGAAAAATTGGATGATAAAGTGAGTAAAAGAGATCTGGAAAGAGCAATACTTAGCAACACTTTTCATTAGGAATTTCTAAGAATCTGTCTATTTTTTTGAAAAAAAAAAAAAAAAAAAAAAAAATGAGCAAAGAAAAGATACAGTTGGTGGAGGAGCTCCATGCACCGGCGAGGATAAATTTTCCACGCAGAAGAGTCATCGTGCGCGGCTTCGACGATCTCTGGCAGGCCGATCTTGTTGATATGCGCAATTACGTCGATGCAGGTTACCAGTACATTCTCACTGTAATCGATACCCTCTCAAAATACGCTTGGTCGGTGGCATTGAAGACCAAGAGCGGCGGAGAAGTGACGACGGCAATGACGAGAATCCTACTGAAGGACGGCAGATGTCCGAAAAATTTACAGACCGACAACGGCAAGGAGTTTTACAACAGTGACTTTCGGGCGTTGATGAAAAAACGCGGGATAAATCACTACTCGACCTACAGCGTGATGAAAGCGTCGATAGTCGAGCGCTGGAATCGTACGTTGAAGACGGAAATGTGGAAACGATTTACGTTGAACGGTAATTACAAGTGGCGCGCTATGCTGCAAGAGTTGGT